>NC_090410.1:35307702-35610387 GCF_036365525.1 Heterodontus francisci
CATATAAACCACACGTGAACCCAGCCTCTCTCCACTCAGTCTCTGTAATCATGTTATTTTGAAGACAAACAGATTGATTTGATTGAGTTTGCATTTAATGTAAGGCACCTTTTGTGTACATAGAGCAGAGAATCCTTTCCACTAATCATACTGTAGAATACTGAATTAAACTGGCTGATTGCATGGAATAGCAGAAGATTTGTGTAGTGTCTCTCTGCTGCCCTCTCTGTTGAAAGGTGTAATTAAAGTATGTTCAATATGGCTGCTCCGAGTTCAGACCTCATGTTGGTTTATCTACAACACAGAAATATGACGATGAAGGAATGGGATTGATTTTTTTTTTTACATCTCATTTGAGAGAATACAGTCTGAGAACATTCTGAAACATGTTTTGGAAATCCCAAAGTCGATTCTGAGGAAGTTTGAGCAATTTGAAAGATTGCTTCATCGGCCTCAAATTCATATTCGGCAACAACTCATTGAGTGCATAATTTTAAAAATATAGCACTGAAGACGTATTTTGGGACAATGGGGGAATTCAACCCTAACAATGAGGACTGGTGGAATTATGAATGAAAGTGACACATTTGGAACAAAATCGGAGATTAGGATAAAGTGAATTTTTTGCTCACCATGAAAGTGCCAGATCTTTTCGAGGTGGTGTTTAACCAATGCTGCTCACGAGACCGCAGTACTTTGGACTAATATGAAATAAGTGAGATTCTGGACTCATATTACATATTAAGAATGAAATTGCACCCAGAGATGCATTTTGTGAAAGGAAGTAGTTGCCAAATGAGTCTGTTGCAGATATTATTAAATTAAAGAAATGATTGCATTAAGTTATGCTGCCAACTTAAAAGTCAACCTTCGAGACACATTTGTTGGAGGTCTGAAGAAAAACAAAATCCACTCCGAAGTTTTGAATAAAGGCAATAAGCTGACAGAGAAGGAGGCCTGCGATGAGGCCACAGCCATGGAAATGGCAGGCGGAGATAGCTGTTGATTGCAACAAAGTTCTTGAGCTGGCAGAGGAAGTCCACCGGATTTCAGCAGGAACCAGGCAGCCAAGTTTGCAGGCTCAGAGTTAGAAATCTAGATGCTATCATTGCCATGGTAACTGCCAACGATCCAAATGTTCCCATTTCCACTCAAAATGCCTGTGGAAAAGTCAGTCATATCCAGACTGCAAGCATGAGTAGAGGAAACAGTAATGCTCCAGGTCACAGCAATGCATCAGGTCGAGGTCATGGTAGACTTAAAGCTAGTCCAGGAGCCTGGAAATTCTCGAATGTGGATATGATAGATATGGAAACATAGTGTGATGTTATTGAACAGGAAGATCAAGAGTTGATCAAGAGCGATCAGGAATGGTGTTACAAAGTTCCATAAATACCCTTTTGGGAGGAAGTTCACTTTCTCAACTGACCACCAAGTCCTTATGATCATATTTGGTTCAAAGAAGGGAGCACCATCTCTAGTGGTAGCACAGCTTCAGAGATGGGCTTTGATTTTGATGGCCCATCAGTACGATATTAAATATCGTAAGTCAGCAGATCATGCAAATATGGCCGTCTTTTGAGATTTCCCATGCAGACTGATTCATTTTTAGCAGTTACCTATAAATTACTTGACAGAGACAAATGACATGCCAGTGTCTGCCAGAGAAATTTCAGAAGAAACTCACAAGGATGTGGTGCTCAGTAAAGTATTCAATTATGTTATGAATGTCTGGTCGAAAGAGTGTGATGATGAGAAATTGCAGGATTATTTCACACGTAGAAATGAACTAAGTGTGGATCAAGGTTGTCTCCTATGGAGTTTAAGAGTCATTTATTCTGCCAAGGTTTAGAGAGAGATTGTTAGAGGAACTTCATCATGAGCCCACAGGGATAGTCCTTATGAAAGCTGTAACAAGAAGCTATTTTTGGAATCCAAAAGTAGATAGAGATATTGAAGAGTTGGTGAAAAGTTGTGAAATGTGTCTCAGAATGAGAAATGATCCAATCAAAGTACCTTTTATTCCATGGTCAAAGACAAGAAAAATGTGAGAACGAGTACATGTTGATTTATTTAAAGTGGAAGGTAAAGAGTATTTTGTTTCAGTCGATAACTGTAGCAAGGCGACAAATGTTGAGTTTATGCCCAATACCACAAGTGTCAAAACTATTGAGGTTTTGAGAAGTTGTTTTGCAATTTATGGATTGACAGAGATGTTGTTGTTAGATAATGGTCCACAGTTTATGTCAGAACAGTTTGAAATATTTCAGAGTAAGAATGGAGTCAAACGCACTCTATTACCACCATATCACCCAGCATTGAATGGTGCTGCAGAAAGAAGTGTACAAATGGTGAAGAGTTCTTTGCAGAACTATTTGCCAGGTGACAAGCTAGGCAGTAATTTCCATGTTTGTCTTTGACACAGGCTAGACAATTTTCTGTTCTCTTACAGAATAACCCCACAGTCTACAACAGGTGCTCTCCTGACAAGTTAGAGGTTAAAATGCTCCTGGGACAAGGTTTTGTTTTCTTAAGCCAGACGCGAATAGCAAAGTAAGAGAAACGCAAGACAGACGTGATAAGGGGAAGTCTGTGTTTGGAGTTGTTGTAAAAAACTAGGTGCATTCAAATGTCTCGTGAAGATTGGACAGAGACTCTGTCAGTGTCATATTGTTCATTTGCTTGAAAGAGGAATGAGATGAAGAGAAAGCATGAGAAACTTCCTAAAATCCAAATTCCTCCAGTCCCAAGTGAAAATCAGGAGGAAAGTGACAGTCACAACAAAACTGAAAGTTTTCCGGTATCACAGAGCCCACCACTGGAACAAAGTGAGTCAATGTCTTTGATTAAGAATAATAATGAATTTCACATTTCAAACCATTAAGTGGAGTTGGTCGTCAAAGTCAAGGTTCAGAGTCGACACAGTCTGAGATGTTAGCAGAACAGAGTCAAGCGAATAAAAGTGGAAGAAGATACCCAGACAGAAAGAGAAAGAAGCCAGATAGGTTCATTGAAAGTATGTATTTTATTTAAAGATGCAGCACTGAAACAGCCCCTTCGGCCCACTGAGTCTGTGCCGACCAACAACCACCTATTTATACTAATCCCATATTCCCTACCACCTACCTACACTAGGGGCAATTTATAATGGCCAATTTACCTTTCAACCTGCAAGTCTTTCGGCTGTGGGAGGAAACTGGAGCACCCGGCAAAAACCCATGCGGTCACAGGGAGAACTTGCAAACTCCACACATGCAGTACCCAGAATCGAACCAGGGTCCTTGAAACTATGAAGTGGCAGGGCTAACCACTGCGCCACTGTGCCACCTGTATGTAGGAAGGAAGAAGAAATAAATTGTTCTTTTCATTACTTCTTGTCAATGATGATATTTGTGTTAAAGACATACTGGTGTTAATGTAAAAAAAATGTTCAAGCGGGGAGAGAGTGTAAACTGAATGAAACTGGATGGTTGGATGTAATAGTAGAACATTTGTAAATAGCCTCTCTGCTGCTCCCTCTTTTGAATGATGTAAATAAAGTATGTTCAACATGGCTGCTCCCAGTGAAGACCTCATGTCAGTTTTACTCTTTAAAACACATACATTTAGAATAAAATTAAACTAATCTGGAACATCTCCCATGACCACTTCCCCTGTCTCTGTTTTATTGGATAAGTCTACAGCTTCCCACTTTATCTCTCTCAGCATCCTCCACAGTGGACATCGAGGCACTCAGCGATCGCTCGTTACAAGCATCAATCCCAATTGTCCCATCCTAATCTTTCACCAAATCTGCCATTCAGTGCACCCGCTGAAGGCTAATCTTCCAATATCTTTCTCATCAAACTCACCCCTCCCACTGCTGACCCTATGGACTCAGCCAGTGGATCAGCTCTCACCATCCCTCTACACATCTCCTACGAGAATGTCCATTCAAGGCCCTTTCCATCCATGAAGTTATTGTGGATGATTGCAGTGACATCATGGCCTCAATGGAAACCTGGCTGAGGGCTGATAACACTTTCCCCCTAAATGAAGCCTCCCTACCTGGCTCTCCCTTCCACCACAATCCCCATGAAGTTTGGTCCAGTGGCAATGTGGCACTTATCAACAGATCACACCTTGGCCTGACCCCTACTCCTCTGGCACTTTCTCCTCCTTTCAGCATTTCCTGCTGCTCCACTCCCTCACCTCTCAATCAAAATCCCAATTCTCTACCGACTCCCAAATATGATGAAAATATTCTCACTGAGATATCTTCATTGCTTTGCTCCCTCAGCCTCTGCACTGAATGACATCTCAGACTCAGTGATTTCAACCTCCATCTCAACTCATCATTCCCTCCCTTCTCTGAGTTCATCGCCTTCCAATCTTCCCTAAATCACTCCCTCAATGTAAATTTCCCAATTCATCTTCACGGTTACAACCTTGACCATGTCATCTCACGCAGTCACGCTTCAATCACAGAGAAGGCCATCTCTGATCACTTCCTTGTATCACTCTCCACCCACATACCCCTTCCACACCCCAACCCTACCTCCTTCTGTATCCGCCCCTGGAAAATAGACCATCTCCCAATTCACTTACAACTGCACTTTCAAAATCCCAACTGTCTAGCCTTTGACCCTCCATTTTCCACAACATTTCCGCCGTTACTGATTTGCTCAACTGCACCCTCACATCAATCTTTGAAGCCTTCGCTCCAAATAAATCCATTTCTCTCTCTCACTCTGGTCATTTCCCCTGGTACGGCCCTCATCTCAGCTCCCATAATTCCAAGTGATGCCGAATTGAAAGGATATGACAGACAACTTGTTCAGCAACACCACCAGGTCACATGAAGCTCTGTTGGGTCCTGTTCTCATCTGCTGAAACTGCTCACTATTCCTGGATCATCCTGCAATGAGAAGATAACCCCGTCTTCTTTTCTTGACCGGACACGTCTTCTTAAACTTCACTCCACTGTCTCCTCCACCCTCCCCTCTAACAATAAGGGCTGAATTTTACCTGCTCTCCGCCATTCTCGACGGCGACATTGAAAAAATGTGCACATCGCACGTAACATCTCTGCGCTGAGCCCCCGCGATATTATACCCGGGGCTGATTTAAATGGAGGAGGTGGAACGGCTGCCCCTGATGATGTAGAGGGGGCGGCCACTGTATCCCAGCAACGGTGACCGGTGCCACCGCACAATCACCGGTGCCATTTTTAAAGGGCTTCGAGCCCTTCACTGGCAGATTTTAAAGGAATAAAAGTTCAAAATTAAACTTCCACATTTAATCACATTTTCACTCCCCTCACCCACATTCTCCATGGAAGAATTGATTTATTAAATAACCATTCCCCCCGAAAAAACTTTGATGCAGACTCCAGCCTTTCCCCCGACCTTTATTAACTTTAAACCTTAACCTGTTCCCACCATCACCCCACCAATCAAAAGACTGTTCCCCACAGCTTCCCCATCTCCCACCCTGAGAATTACACTCCTCCCCGCTCCCCACCAGTGTCTCACCTCAGTTTCCCAAATGGGGATCCGAAGGCATGGGACATTCGGCCACTGTCCGGAATGCTGGTGTGCGACGGCCGCCCGGTCTAGGTAGGTTTATTTACATTTATTGAACACATTTTGCAATGCAAATGAAGGCCCCGCCCCTTGGAGGGGTGGGTGCACCGAGGTATCGCTGCTGCCGGTAAAATGTAACAGGGCCTTTTCACATTGTGGGTCGCTGCGGGCCTCTCCCGCAAGCATTTTATGGGCTCCCCCACCACAGCCCACGATGTCAAGGGGCTGGTAAAATTGAGCCCGAAGTGTGAGGATTTCGGAGAATTCTTTGTCACTAAGATGAAACCATCTGATCTGCTGCCTCTCCACTGTTGTCCAGCTGGTTGTGACTGCACTCGCCTGGTTCCATTCTTATCTATCTAATCGTTGCCAGAGAATCACTTGTAATGGTTTCTTTTCCCACTCCAACATCATTACCTATTGTATCCTCTGAGGATCTATCCTTGTCTCCCTCCTATTTCTCATCTGCATGCTGCCCCTCAGCTTCATCATCTGAAAGCACGTCATTAATTTTCACAGGTAGCAGGGATAAACCAGGTTGTTACAGGCCGGTGAGTCTAACATCAGTGATAGGGAAAGTATTGGAAAACATTCTGAGGGACCGGATTAAACTCCACTTGGAGAGGCAGGGATTAATCAGGGATAGTCAGCATGGCTTTATCAAGGGGTGATCGTTTCTCACAAACTTGACTGAATTTTTTGAGGAGGCGACTAGATGTGCAGATGAGGGTAAAGAAGTTGACTTAGTCTGCATGGACTTCAGTAAAGCTTTTGATAAGGTCTCGCATGGGAGATTAGTTAAGAAGGTAAGAGCCCATGGGATCCAGAGCAATTTGGCAAATTGGATCCAAAATTGGCTTTGTGGCAGGCGGCAGAGAGTGATGGTTGAGGGTTGTGACATGCGAGTGGAAGCCTGGGACCAGTGGTGCACCATAGGGATCGTTGCTGGGATCCTTGCTGTTTGCAGTGCACATTAATGATTTAGACATTAATATAGAAGGTATGATCAGTAAGTTTGCAGATGACACGAAAATTGGTGGTGTCGTAAACAGTGAGGAGGAAAGCCTTAGACTACAGGACAATATAGATGGGCCGGTAAGATGGGCGGAGCAGTGGCAAATGGAATTTAATCCTGAGAAGTGTGAGGTGAGGCATTTTGGGAGGACTAACAAGGCAAGGGAGTATACAATGGATGGTAGGACCTTAGGAGGTACAAAGGGTCAGAGAGACCTTGGTGTACTTGTCCAAAGATCACTGAAGGCAGCAGCACAGGTAGATAAGGTGGTTTGGAAGGCATATGGGATACTTGCCTTTATTAGCTGAGGCACAGAATATAAGAGCAGGGAGGTTATGATGGAGCTGTATAAAATGCTAGTTAGGCCACAGCTGGACTGCTGTGGACAGTTCTGATCACTACACTATAGGAAAGATGTGATTGCACTGGAGAGGGTGCAGAGGAAATTCACCAGGATGTTGCCTGGGCTGGAGCATTTCAGCTATGAGGAGAGACTGGATAGGCTAGGGTTGTTTTCCTTTGAGCAGAGAAGGCTGAGTAGGGACCTGATTGAAGTATACAAAATTATGAGGGGCTTTCATAGGAAGAAACTTTTTTTCTAAGTGGAGGGGTCAATAACCAGGAGGCATAGATTTAAGGTCAGGGGAAGAAGGTTTAGAAGGGATTTGAGGAAAGGAATTTTCACCCAGAGGGTTGTTGGAATTTGGAACACACTGCCTGAAGGGGTGGTCGAGGCAGGAACCCTCACAACATTTTAGAAATATTTAGATAAGCACTTGAAATGCCATAGCATACAAGGCTACGGGCCAAGTGCTGGATAATGGGATTTGAATAAATCGACTTGATAGACGGCACAGGCACGATGGACCGCAGGGCCTGTTTCTGTGACTCTTTGACTCTATGACATGTACACTGACAACATCCAGCTCTACCTGACCACCACCTCTCTCGACTCCTCCACTGTCTCTATATTGTCAGACTGCTTGACTGACATCCAGTGTTGGATGAGTAGAAATTTCCTCCAATTAAGTACTGGGAAGATTGTCTTCAGTTCCCTGCGACAGAATCCATTCCCTAGTTACTCTCCCTGGCAACCTTCTGAGACTGATCCAGACTGTTCACAACCTCGGTGCCATATTTGATCCCAAAGTGAGTTTCTGACCTCATATCTTCAACATCACTAACACCGCCTATTTCCACCTCCATCACATCACCTGACTTTGCCCCTAACCCAGCTCAGCTGCTGCTGAAATCCTCATTCATGTCTTTAGTAACTGGAGGCTTGACTATTCCAATGCACTCCCATTGGTCTCCCACATTCTTCCCTTTATAAAATTGAGGTCATCCAAAACTATGCTGCCTATTTCATTACTCACATAACAATAGCATAAAGTTACATTACTGGTGGCACTGACTCTGTACAAGTTTATGTTCATTTTTGAGCCAGAGACAGACTGTCAGCTATTTTTCACCAGTAGGTGACAGATGGAGTTAATAATCACAGTAACCAAGGTATGAATTACGTCGCCCAGTCTGGAAAGGGCAAAGTTCCAGTCCCTGGCATCAGGAACCAAATCACACTTAATGACTGTCTTCAATATGGCAGTTATGTAACACAACAACATAGTCACACAGTAACTGGTTATGGAAGGAGACAACCTTCAATATATCTAGTCCACACATCCACAGTATTCTGTTGCTACATTTCCAATCGCCTCAAATCCCATTTGCTCACAAGCAACTGTTTAGCTCCTTATTGAAACATATTGATTTTTCTTATTATTCCAGTCATGTCTGCAATCTGTTTCACATATTTAATAAACTTTTGTTGCAACAAATCCTCCTGCATTTCCTATTTTATTTGTAAGAATGGTCCCTTATGCTTAAATTCTGGACATGACAGTAAAAGCTGAAGATTCTGATGGGCTGCTGCTCACAAAACTATTTATTGCTGATTCATTATGGCATGACAAGTCTTATTGTGAAAAAGACACCCAGAAATGAGGTATTTCCTACTAAACAACAGATGGAAACTTGTTTCTCATCCTCTCCTGTTGTTTCACATCCTGTCTCAAGACTGCCCTGGTGATCTCGTTCCACAATGTGGCTACATAAAGAAGTAAAGAAACACGAAACACACATTCTACAGTTTTGGCAAAAATATCCAACAGCATCAGCTAAATTGTGCCCTGACACATTAAACTGTAAAGCATCCTGACAATGAACAACATTAACCTTTTCATTATTTCTAGTTGCAGTACAAATCTGCAAGCTGTCTATAAGTGAAAAGAAACCAACACGTTTAATCATATCAGATTAAAACAAATCCAAATCCCACGTATGTATTTATATAAAACTAGGTGATCTTACAGTCCCACCCTGAGGATGAAGAAATCACTGAGTGATTTCTTATTTCTGATTCAACAACCCAAACATTTAACTGTTCAGCTTAGACTTTTAAACTTCTCACGAACACTTTAAAATAATCCTTTAATTTGCCTTGATCATAATATTGATTTTCTATATCTAATATGTTTCACGTAGCCCCATCATCAGCTCCTCCTGCCATCCAATCCATAATGGGCCCTTTCTGGCACAAGTGTGAGAGAATATTATACTCTCTCTCTCTGCCTCCCAATACATCCCAGTGGTATATTTACAGAACCAATCCTGTCCTTATTCAAGCATTACTTAAACCCTGTCAACGTAATCATTATCACATCGCCCCTGAGGAAATGCCATACTTGTGAAATCAGTGGAACCAGTACAGTTTCATAACGTATATTCGTGTACACCACTTGAGTGGGTTTGAGTGTCTTGTGTTTGACAACCTTCTTGAACCCAAACAGTGATTGACACACGGGCCCATCCTGGGTGAAAAAGCATCCTGAGTTTACTGAGCCTGATTGCAGACGTTTTGTTGCCGCACACTCAAGCTTCCCATCATGTTGTTTGAGAACATAAGTAAATGGTTTTGGATAACGTTTAGTACAGTAACATATGTACTGTAACTGATTTGTTCATCCTTCTTAACCCCCATACCACTGGTATTTATTGAAACGTCCAATGTAAAGTAGCCATCGTCTTTAGCCATCGAGTCATAGAGTTATACAGCACAGTAACAGCCCCTTCGGCTCATCGTGTCTGTGCTGGCCATCAAGCACCTATCTATTCTAATCCCATTTTCCAGCACTTGGCCCTTAGCCTTGTACACTATGGCATTTCAAGTGCTCATCTAAATACTTCTTAAATGTTGTGAGGGTTCCTGCCTTAACCACCCCTTCAGGCAGTGTGTTCAAGATTCCAACCACCGTCTGGATGAAAACAGTTTTCGTCAAATACCCTCTAAATCTCCTGCCCCTACCTTAAATCTATGCCCCCTGGTTATTGACCCCTCCGCTAAGGGAAAAGTTTCTTCCTATCTATCCTATCAATGCCCCTCATAATTTTGTACACTTCAATCAGGTCCCTCCTCAGTCTTCTCTGCTCTAAGGAAAACAACCCTAGCCTATCCAGTCTCTCTTCATAGCTGAAATGCTCCAGCCCAGGCAACATCCTGGTGAATCTCCTCTGCACCCTCTCCAGTGCAATCACATCCTTCCTATAGTGTGGAGCCCAGAACTGTACACAGTACTCCAGCTGTGGCCTAACTAGTGTTTTATACAGCTCCATCATAACCTCCTTTCTCTTATCTTCTATGCTTCAGCTAATAAAGGCAAGTACCCCGTATGCCTTCCAAACCACCTTATCTACCTTTGCTGCTGCCTTCAGTGATCGATGGACAAGTACACCAAGGTCTCTCTGACCCTTTGTGCTTCCTAGGGTCCAACCATCCATTGTATATTCCCTTGTTTTGTTAGTCCTCCCATATTCCACTGAAGTCCTCAGGCCAAACCAGGACTTGGCACATTATTTGTCAACCATGTATAACTGATTGGCAGTTGTATTCTGCATTCTTGGACCCATGGTGAAGTATTTTATACAATCACTAATTGGTTTATGACTCCATAAGCAGAGATGTGATACCTTGCCTGAACTCATATTAGTCCAAATATTACACACAGAATCAATAACTGTCGTGTCATCATTGTGAAGTCTTTGGGCTGGAATCTATGAACCCACTGACGATCTCGATAGTGAGCTCAAAAAATGGCGGCCCGCCCAACCAATCACATGGAGGGGGGGGCGGGGGCTGTCCGTCCACGGCAATGGCGTCAGCTGTCTGTGCGCAGGCGCTGGCGTCATTTTTAAAGGGCCGTCAGCCCTGCCGGCAGATTTAAATATTGAAAGAAATATATCCGAAAATTAAATAAATATAATTCTTTTGCCCATTTACCACCCCCAATAACAATTAGAATGACTATTTGCCTTTTCCCCCAAAACACTAACCTTTTCCATCTGACCTTTTCCCCCAAACTGCACAAAGTTTAAGATTTAAACCTTCCCATAATCCCCTACACCCATTCCGTGAATTTGAACCTGCCCCCTGCCCCCCAACACTGATAAACCTACCTCCTCCCCTCTCCCCACCAGTGTGGCGTCTTGTTTCCGTGGAATGGGATCTGAAGGTGCAGGAGCGCCGGACACCGCATCAAAGATTGCGGCGGGCCCTCAAGATCTCAGGTAAGTGTATTTAAATGAATTAATTTTATTGATTTGAATATTTAAATTATGGTCCCATTGCCCAGTGGTGGGGGTGGCCGTCACGGAGCCTCCTCGTCACCGGAGGATCGGGCCGGGCTCTGCCGCTGTCAAGGTCCGTGACGGCCTCATCCAAGCCATCTTCAGGCCCCTCCACTTCACGGATCATTACATCGGGGGCTTCTTAAAATCCAGCCCTTAATATCTCCATGAATCATCAAAACAATTTCTGACCACACTCCAGTCTTCAACTGGATAATGTGACACCACCCAGTACTTTGATGTTTCTCTTTCCCAGTGTATTATAACAGAAGCAGAATGATACCTGGACTCCAGTGTTTAAATTAGGAGGAGAAATTACACAAACTACAGTTGTATTCCCTCAAATGTGGAACATCTTAATGGTGATTTTATCCAATGTTTCAAGACATTAAGGGGAAGATAGGGTAGATAGAGAGAAACTATTTCTGCTGGTTGGTGAGTCTAGGACAAGGAGGCTTGTCAAATAATTGGAGCCAGAGTTTCAGTCGTGAAATTAGGAAACACTTCTTCCCACAAAGGAATTCCAGAATGCTGGAACAGGTTCTCCTGTTTCTACAATCCTCTTTCCACAGCTGGGTTCACCTTATGCACAATTGGAACTCATCCTAGTCTTTTTGGTGCAAACACATGATCCTTTTTTCCATAGCGTAACACCAAGAGATTGTCACCAGCTTCATATTTAAAAGGTATCATCCTTTTATCGATGTAATTCTTAATCTGATTTTTTGATTTTCCAGTTTGATGGGCCACATATTGATTAGTGACTTGGTCATCGTCAATCATAATAACCAATCATGTGTCCAAAACACTCCCGGAATCAATGGTGTTTCTGGTGGCAGCAAAGAGATGTCCTGGGGTACACATTAGTCACCCATCATTGTTTGGTAAGGTGGCATCCTGCAGTGCAGTGTGGGATAGAACGTATAGCCATTAAGCACTTTGGCAGCAGAGTTGCCCGTTTGTTTCAGCTTTAATTTTTTTCTTGTCATTGCTTTCAGACAGCAACTGTTCATTATTCTGTCATTGACGCCTCCTCTAGATGCATCTTTTATTTGTTTACTTGTCCCATTACCATTCCCTTTGGCTCTGCACCATCAACTCTTTTGTCATTTAATGTCTTCTGTCTACTGCCCTATCACAGACCTTCCCTTTTGTTCTTTTTCTACCCTCCCACATTTGACCTCCTTAAAACCTATTACATTTCGAACTTTCACCAGTTCTGATGAAGGGTCACCGACCTGAATCGTTAACTCTGTTTCTCCCCTCTCAGATGCTGCCAGGTGTGCTGCGTATTTCCAGCATTTTCTGTTTTTATTTCAGATTTCCAGCATCCGCAGTATTTTGTTTGTGTTTTGTTGTTGTTGTTGTCCACTCAGCTGGGTGATTTGCACAAAACTTGTTAAGCATCATTTTCAAAGTCCTATTTCCCCTTTCGAACACCCTGATGACTGAGGGTGATGGGATAACATGCAATTTTTGTGTAATTCCCATTGCTTCCTGTAATGCTGCAAAGAAAATCCCTGTGAATTGTGAACCTTTATCAACATCCACTTGTATTACTAATCCCCACCTCCAGATTACTTCACTCAGTAGTAAGTGTGCTGCAGTGAGCGGTGTGTTAGTTATGCATGGGAATGTCTCGATCCACTTAGTGAAATTGTCAATAATTACTGAGCAATGTCGGTGACCTGCATTTGACCTGTGTGAGGATCCAAGATTTGGAGGTGAGTTCACGGTACCTCGGAGCGGGGGTGAGGTTTGGGATCGACAGTGAAGATTGGAGAAGGACACGGTTAACGTACAAAAACAACAATGTGGCAGAGAAACAAAACGCCAGTCAATGTCCCGCTTGATGTCAGGGCACCAGGCAAAGTTACCCACTTTTTAATTCGTTGCCTTGGTACATGAACAATGATGTGAAGGGATCACTGGAGCCAATGGGGCTGCACGGATTGGACAATTGATTGTGCAACGAGTCATTCCATTAGAGAAAAAAACATAAACACATCGAAAAATAGCAAACATAGAAAATGTACGGCTCAGAAAGCAGCCTTTCAGCCCATCGTGTCTGTGCTGGCCAATGAAGTGTTGCCCAGCCTAATCTCACTTTCCAGACCTTGATCCGTACCCCTGTAGGTTACAGCACTACAGGTCCATATCCAAGTTTTGTTTTCATTGCAATGAGGATTTCTGCCTCTACCACCCTTTTCATCAGAGAGGGCGCAACTCTCACGGACCTCTGGGTGACAACAAATCTCTTAAACTGCTCTCCAGTCCTTCTGCCAGTTACTGTAAATCTACACCCCGGTTACTGACCTCTCTGCTCAGTGAAATGGGACCTTTCTACCCAGTCTATCTGGGCACCTCATCATTCTAAATATCTCAAGTGAATATCCCCTCAATTTCCTCTGTTCGAAACACAAGAACTCCAGCCTGTTCAATCTTTCCTCAGACCTAATATTCTCCATTCCTTACAACATTCCATAGATCTCCTCCGTGCCCTCTGTAGTGCATCCTTCCTGTAATGCAGTGACCAGAACAGTATGCAGTACTATAGCTGCAGTATTACTAGTATTTTATACACTTCAACATAATATCCCTGCTTTATATTGTATGTCCCAGTCAACAAAATGAAGTATCCCGTATGCCTTCGTAACCACCTTAGCTACCAGGCCTGCTACCTTCCGGGATCTGCAGGCATATACTCCGAAGTTCCTCTGTTCCTCTACAATTTTCAGTTTGCTGCATTTGTTGTGTATTTGTTTGCCTTGTTTGTCCTTGCCAAATAAATCACCTCACACCTCCCTGGATTGAATTCCATTTTCCACTTTTCTGCCCACCTGACCAGTCCACTGATGTCTTCCTGCAGTCTACAGTTTTCTTCCTCATCATCATAGAGTCATAGAGTCATTTACAGCACAGACGGAGCCATTCGTCCTCTCGACTCCATGCCAACTCTCCATGGAGCTATCCAGTCAGTTCCTTTCCCTCACTCAATCCCCGTAGCCCTGCATGTCTATTTCTTTCAAGTGGCCAACCAATTATCTTTTGAAGTCATTGATTGTCTCAGCTTCCACAACCCTTGTGGGTAGCGAGTTCCAGGTCATTACCAACTGCTGTGTGAAAAAGTTCTTCCTCATATTCCCCCTGCATCTCTTGCCCAAAACCTTCAATCTGTGTCCCTTAGTCCTTGTATCATTTGTTAATGAAAACAGTTTTATTTTCCTTGTCTAACTTATCTTAACCTGTCTTCATCTTGTACACTTCTATTAAATCTCCCCTCAATGACCAGAACTGGACACAATATTCCAGTTGGGGCCTAACCAGAGCCTTCTAAAGGTTTAGCTTAACTTTTCTGCTTTTGTACTCAATGCCTCTATTCATGTCGCTCAATATTCCATCTGCTTTACAAACCACTCTCTTAATATATCCTGCCACCTTCAAAGATCAAGGCACATGCACCCCTAGGTCCCTCTGTTCCTGCACACTCTTTAGAACTGTGCTATGAAGTAGATATTGCCTCTCCCTATTCCTTCTGCCAAAATGCATCACATCACACTTGTCGCTGTTAAATTCCATCTGCCACCTCTCTGTCCATTCTGCTAGCCTATCTATGTCCTGTTGCAGGTGGTTCATGTCATACTCACTGTTTGCCACACCTCCAAGTTTGGGGTCATCGGCAAATTTTGAAATTCTATTCTGCATTCCATTTATATATAGTAAAAAAAAATCAGTGGGCCCAGTACCGACTCTTGGGGAACACCACTATCTACAATCTTCCAGTCTGATAAACAACCATTTTTTACAACTCACTGTTTTCTATCCTTAAGCATTTTTTTAAATGCAATTAGACAGTGACCCTCTGATTCTATGAGCCTTAATTTTGTTCATCATCCTTTTATGTGGTACCTTATCAAACGCTTTCTTAAAATCCAAATAAACAACATCCACTGCATTCCCTTCATCAACCTTCTCTGTTACTTCATCAAAGAGTTCAATTAGATTAGTTAAGCACGATCTCCCTTTTACAAATCCATGCTGGCTATCCTTAATTAACTCGAACTTCGACAAGTCTGTGTTGATTTTTTTCCTTGCTTATTGTTGCTATAGCCTCACCCACCATTGATGTAAAACTAACTGGCCTATACTTGCTCGGTCTGTCCTTATGCCCTTTCTTAAATAAGGGTGTCACATTTGCCACTCTCCAATCCTCTGGCACCTCCCCCATATCTCAGGAAGATTGGAAGATTATGGCAAGTCCTTCCGTTATCTCCATCCCCACTTCCTTGAGCAACCTGGGATGCAAACCATCTGGACCAGGTGACTTATCTACCCTGAGCATAGCCAGCCTTTTTAGCACCTCCCCCTCTCAATTTCTACCCCATCAATGTCGCTGCTCTCTCCTCTTCTACTGATATTTTGTTAGATTCCAATTCTTTAGTGAACACTGTTCAAATGTATTTATTAAGTATATCAGCCTTGCCCTGCGCCTCTCAGCATATGTTACTCTTTTTATCCCTAATCGGCCTCACTCCACATCTGTTTATATGCCGGGTTCCCTTTTATGTTGACTGCCATTTTATTCTCATATTCTCTCTTTGCCATGTCTAATTTTCCTCTTCACCTCCCTATTAACTTATTGTATATCGTCTGGTTCTCACTGGAAGAATTCACCTGACATACATCATACACCCTCTTGTTTTTGTTTCATCATAAACTCTATTTCCCTCGTCATCCAAGGAGCCCTGTTATTGGTTCCTTTACCTTTCACCCTTGGTGGAATGTTCCGAGCCTGTACCTGAAGCATCTCTTCCTTAAAGATAACCCATTGTTCTGATGCAGCTCTTCTTGTCAGACTTTGGTTCCATTCTACCCTTCTCATCACATTAAAATTAGCCGTCTTCTACCTTATGTCTTATTTTATTCCTTGCTTTTCTGCTATACAAGTCAAAACATTATGATACGATGAAGTTCACCTGAACACATTTCAGAAATTCCTCCCCCTCCTTATCCTTTAGAATTATTCCAATCGATATTTGGGTAATTTAACTCCCCCAATATCACCACTCTATGGTTCTTGAACAGCTCTCTGATTCCCCTGCAGATTTGCTCCTCTATCTCTTTCTCACTATTTAGAGGATTATAGAATACCCCGGGTTATGTGATCATATCCATTTTCCTTTTCAACTCTAACCAAATGGATTCTGTCCTTGCCCCTTCAAGGGCTTCCTCCCTTTCCAACACTGCAATGTCTTCCCTTATCAATACTGCCGCACTTTTTTCCTTCTCTATCTTTTCTGAACGCTTTATATCCTTGCATATTAAATGCCCAGTCCTCGCCACGTTGCCGTCATTGCCCCAACATCATATTCCTACACTGCTATTAGTGCTTGTAGTTCACCAACCTTATTCACCACATTTTGTGCATTTACACACATGCTTTGTAATTCTGTCTTTACATTCCTTGTAGTCCTTCTCAGTCCGCTCCGATCTAATATTGACCGACTCCCTTCTCTAGTATTGTCTAACACGCTCACATTATGCACCTTATTCCTCTTTTCTACTGCTATATGCTGCTGCCCATCCCTCGCCAACTTAGTCCACAGTGCGGACTGCGACACCAACCACTCCCGGGTATGCATCAAGGTTAGACTCAGACCAAAGAGGTTGCATCATTCCAAGCAGAAGGGCCACCCGCGCATCAACACGAGCAGAATTTCTCACCTACAGCTGTTGCAAAAATGTCTAAATTCACTTGTGTCAGCCCTTCAAAACACTCCCACAGGGGATGCTGAGACCAAGTGGGCCCACATCAGAGACGCCATCGATGAGTCAGCTTTGACGACCTACGGCAAAAGTGCGAGGAGAAATGCAGACTGGTTTCAACCTCATAATGAAGAGATGGAACCTGTCATAGCCGCTAAGCGCATTGCACTGTTGAACTGCAAGAAAGCCCCCAGCGAGTTAACATCCGCAGCACTTAAAGCAGCCAGAAGTACTGCACAAAGAACAGCCAGGCGCTGCGCAAATGACTACTGGCAACGCCTATGCAGTCATATTCAGCTGGCCTCAGACACCGGAAACATCAGAGGAATGTATGATGGCATGATGAGAGTTTTTGGGCCAACCATCAAGAAGATCGCCCCCCTCAAATCTAAATCAGGGGACATAATCACTGACCAACGCAAACAAATGGACCGCTGGGTTGAGCACTACCTAGAACTGTACTCCAGGGAGAATGTTGTCACTTAGACTGCCCTCAATGCAGCCCAGCCTCTACCAGTCATGGATGAGCTGGACATACAGCCAACCAAATCGGAACTCAGTGATGCCATTGATTCTCCAGCCAGCGGAAAAGCCCCTGGGAAGGACAGCATTACCCCTGAAATAATCAAGAGTGCCAAGCCTGCTATACTCTCAGCACTACATGAACTGCTATGCCTGTGCTGGAACGAGGGAGCAGTACCCCAGGACATGCGCGATGCCAATATCATCACCCTCTATAAAAACAAAGGTAACCGAGGTGACTGCAACAACTACCGTGGAATCTCCCTGCTCAGCATAGTGGGGAAAGTCTTTGCTCGAGTCGCTCTAAACAGGCTCCAGAAGCTGGCCGAGCGCGTCTACCCTGAGGCACAGTGTGGCTTTCGTGCAGAGAGATCGACCGTTGACATGCTGTTCTCCCTTCGTCAGATACAGGGGAAATGCCGTGAACAACAGATGCCCCTCTACATTGCTTTCATTGATCTCACCAAAGCCTTTGACCTCGTCAACAGACGTGGTCTCTTCAGACTACTGGAAAAGATTGGATGTCCACCAAAGCTACTACGTATCATCACCTCATTCCATGACAATATGAAAGGCACAATTCAACATGGTGGCTCCTCATCAGACCCCTTTCCTATCCTGAGTGGCGTGAAACAGGGCTGTGTTCTCGCACCCACACTTTTTGGGATTTTCTTCTCCCTACTGATTTCACATGCGTTCAAGTCCTCGGAAGAAGGAATTTTCCTCCACACAAGATCAGGGGGCAGGTTGTTCAACCTTGGCTGTCTAAGAGCGAAGTCCAAAGTACAGAAAGTCCTCATCAGGGAACTCCTCTTTGCTGAGAATGCTGCTTTAACATCTGACACTGAAGAGTGCCTGCAGAGTCTCATCGACAGGTTTGCGGCTGCCTGCAATGAATTTGGCCGAACCATCAGCCTCAAGAAAACAAACATTATGGGGCAGGATGTCAGAAATGCTCCATCCATCAATATTGTCGACCATGCTCTGGAAGTGGTTCAAGAGTTCACCTACCTCGGCTCAACTATCACCAGTAACCTTCTCTAGATGCAGAAATCAACAAACGCATGGGTAAGGCTTCCACTGCTATGTCCAGACTGGCCAAGACAGTGTGGGAAAATGGTGCACTGACACGGAACACAAAAGTCCGAGTGTATCAAGCCTGTGTCCTCAGTACCTTGCTCTATGGCAGCGAGGCCTGGACAACGTATGTCAGCCAAGAGCGACGTCTCAATTCATTCCATCTTCGCTGCCTCCGGAGAATACTTGGCATCAGGTGGCAGGACCGTATCTCCAACACAGAAGTCCTCGAGGCGGCCAACATCCCCAGCTTATACACACTACTGAGTCAGCGGCGCTTGAGATGGCTTGGCCATGTGAGTCGCATGGAAGATGGCAGGATCCCCAAAGACACATTGTGCAACGAGCTCGCCATTGGTATCAGACCCATCGGCCGTCCTTGTCTCTGCTTTAAAGACGTCTGCAAACGCGACATGAAATCCTGTGACATTGATCACAAGTTGTGGGAGTCAGTTGCCAGCGTTCGCCAGAGCTGGCGGACAGCCATCAAGGCGGGGCTAAAGTGTGGTGAGTCGAAGAGAATTGGCAGGAAAAAAGACAGAGGCGCAAGGGAAGAGCCAACTGCATAACAGCCCCGACAGTCAAATTTTTCTGCAGCACCTGTGGAAGAGTCTGTCACTCTAGAATTGGCCTTTATAGCCACTCCAGGCGCTGCTCCACACACCACTGACCACCTCCAGGCGCTTATCCATTGTCTCTCGAGATAAGGAGGCCAAAGAGTATATGCTGCTGCCCATCCCTCGCCAATTTAGTTTAAACCCTCCCCAACCACACTAGTGAATGTCCCCACGAGGATATTTGTCCCAGTCCTGGTGAGTTGCAATCTGTCCCTTTTGATTAGATGCCTCCTGCCCCAGAACTGGTCCTAAACCCCAAGAACCTGACCGCCCCCCCCATCCCCCGCACCATGTTCAAGCCACAAATTGATCCTCCCTATCTTCCTAATTCTACTCTCGCTCGCATGTGTAATCCAGTGGTTACTACTCTCGATGTCCTACTCATTAACGCCCTCCCTATCTACTGAAAATCTGACCCCAGGACCTCAATACCTGCCTTTGCTGTGTCATTGGTACCAACGTGCACCACAACATCTGGCTCTGTCCCTTCCCCCTGCAGAATATTCTGCACCCTCTCCGTGATGTCCTGTATCCTGGCACCGGGGAGACATCCTGCTCCCTCCTGTACAGTCCCATGTCCATGGTTGCCATTGTCTGAACTGCACTCCTTCAAAGTGTCGTCACTCCCAGCAGTCTCCAAAGCTGAGTACTGGATTGTGAGTAGCACACATCCCGAAGACTCCTGCACTTCCTGCCTCTTCCTAATCTTCCGGATGGCCACCCACCTACTATCCTGAACTCCGACTGCCTGTGGGGTGACCAGCTCCTGGAACATACAATCCAGGAAACTCTCCTGCTCCCTGATGCTCCGCAGTGATTCCAGCTGCCCCACAAGCTCGGAAATCCTGAGATCGAGCTGAAGCAGCTGGAGACACGTCATACACGCATGGTCACCCAAGACACAGGAAGTATCCACCTGGCTCAGGAATTGCAAACAACAGGTCGCAGCTGCTTATCCATGATCTAAAAAATCCTCTGTACCCCTTTTGAACAATCTATTTAATACCCTGTCTAAACGATCAATTGTAATTACTACCTCTAGTCCTGCTCTGTGCTTATACTCTTATTACAACATCTACTGTTACACTACCCTGATTATATGTTTTAATTTCCCAGCTCCAAATTTGAACCAGTATCCTCCCTGCGGGTCTCTCTTTCTCTCTTTCTGTCTCTCTTTCTGTCTCTCTCTCTCTCTCTATATATCTTGCTCTATAATATATTATAAAATCTGCCTTAGTTTTTAAGTGAAGGCTCTGACTATCATTTTCCAATTGTCTCTGGTAACTGACATGGTGCCAGAGTACTGGACGACTGCAGCATTGTTTAAATATAGAGGAAGGGATAGTCCAGATAATTACAGGCCAGTCAGCCTGACCTAAGTGGTGGGCAAATTATTGGATAAATCTCTGAGAGGCAGTATAAATCGTCATTTAGAAAGGTAGGAATTAATAAAGGACAATCAGTATGGATTTGGTAAGCGAAGGTTGTGTTTGACTAACTTGTTTGAATTTTTTGCGCAGGTGACAAAAAGGTTGATGAGGGTAGCATGTTTGATGTAGTGTACATGGATTTTAGCAAGGCTTTGGACAAGGTTCCACATGAGAGACTGTCAGAAAATTGAAAGCTCATGGGGTCCAAGGGAAACTGGCAAGTTGGATGCAAAACTTTTTAGCGGCAGAAAGCAAAGAGTTATGGTCGATGGGTATTTTTTTTATTGGAATGTATTTTTTCACTAGGGTTCACCCGGGCTCAATACTGGGTCCCTTGTTGCTCGTGCTCCATGTCAATGATTTCGATTTCAACGACGGGGCGTGATTAAGAAGTTTACAGATGATGTGAAAATTGTCCGTGCGGTTGACAGCTGGAGAGAAGCAGCGGGAGCAGAGCGGAGATTTAAAAAGCACGCCAAAAGATCAGAGGCTGGAAAAAAAAGCTGTGGGAGCAGAGCAGAAATTCAGATTCCAAATCAAAAATTGAAAATTGGCGTCACATTCAACAGAGAGTGCGGGGAGACAGAAAGCCAGCCGGGGTGAGTATACCGATAAGCTTTTAATTTAATCTAAATTTAATCTAGGTTTCTGGGGAAGATGGGACCTGCACAAGCGGGACGGTCTACATCTGAACCAGAGGGGGACTAACATCCTTGCTGGCGGGTTTGCTAGTGCTGTTGGAAGGAGTTTAAACTAATTTGGCAGGAAAGCAAAGAGTTATGGTCGATGGGTATTTTTTTTATTGGAATGTATTTTTTCACTAGGGTTCACCCGGGCTCAATACTGGGTCCCTTGTTGCTCGTGCTCCATGTCAATGATTTCGATTTCAACGACGGGGCGTGATTAAGAAGTTTACAGATGATGTGAAAATTTTCCGTGCGGTTGACAGCTGGAGAGAAGCAGCGGGAGCAGAGCGGAGATTTAAAAAGCACGCCAAAAGATCAGAGGCTGGGAAAAAAAGCTGTGGGAGCAGAGCAGAAATTCAGATTCCAAATCAAAAATTGAAAATTGGCGTCACATTCAACAGAGAGTGCGGGGAGACAGAAAGCCAGCCGGGGTGAGTATACCGATAAGCTTTTAATTTAATCTAAATTTAATCTAAGTTTCTGGGGAAGATGGGACCTGCACAAGCGGGACGGTCTACATCTGAACCAGAGGGGGACTAACATCCTTGCTGGCGGGTTTGCTAGTGCTGTTGGAAGGAGTTTAAACTAATTTGGCAGGGGAAGGGATGCAGACTCCTAGCAGAATAGGGACACAGCTAAACACAGGAAAGCAAACAAGTCAGAGGAAATACAGTGGAAGTAAATTTCAAGGGAGTAAGACCAGGATGGATGGCCTCTACTTTAATACTAGGAGTATTACAGGTAAAATGGATGAGTTAAGGTCAAGGATTGACATGTGGAATTGTAATATAGTAGCCATCATGGAGACATGGTTGAGGGAGGGGCAGGATTGGCAGCTCAATATCCCAGGATATAGAATCTTCAGGTGAGACAGAGGAGGGGGTAAAAGAGGAGGGGGCATTGCAATATTAGTTAAGGAATCAGTTACTACAGTAAGGAGAGATGATATCTTGGAGGGGGCATCAAATGAAGCTTTATGGGTAGAGTTTAGGAATAAAAAAATGGACAGCCACATTGCTAGGTGTTTATTATAGACCCCCAGATAATCAGCGGGAAATTGAGGAGCAAATATATGTGCAATTTGCAGAGGTGTGTCAAAATAATAATAGGATAATTATATTAGGTGATTTCAACTTTCCCAACATTAATTGGGATAGTCATCGTATTAAGGGCTTAGATGGAGAGGAGTTCTTAAAATGTATACAGGAGAACATTTTAGCTCAATATGTTTTTTTTTTATTTCCAAAATATACTTTATTCATAAAAATCTGTAAAAATTACATTGCCAAACAGTTTCCAAACAGCACCAAAAAATACAAACATTGCAAGGGAGATCAGTTTCCTTCAATACTGTCATGAGTTTCTTCCCAACCCTTCCGTTTCACAATTGTCATGTCAATTACAGTTTTACATTTACAGCAATTCAGAATATTAACGATACAGTTCGAGGGGTTTCCCATGGATCCAGCCCCTCAGTCCAGCTTGGTGGGGGAACCTTACACTGTGGTCTTTCCCCATTGAGCCTTTGCTGCGGCTGCCCCAAGCTTTAGTGCGTCCCTCAGCACGTAGTCCTGGACCTTGGAATGTGCCAGTCTGCAACATTCGGTGGTGGACAACTCTTTGCGCTGGAAGACCAGCAAGTTTCGGGCAGACCAAAGGGCGTCTTTCACCGAATTGATAGTCCTCCAGCAGCAGTTGATGTTTGTCTCGGTGTGCGTCCCTGGGAACAGCCCGTAGAGCACAGACTCCTGTGTTGCAGAGCTGCTTGGGATGAACCTTGACAAAAACCACTGCATCTCTTTCCACACCTGCTTTGCAAAGGCACATTCCAGGAGGAGGTGGGCGACCGTCTCTTCCCCACCACAGCCAACGCGGGGGCACTGTGCGGAGGGGGCGAGACTTCGGGTGTGCATGAAGGATCTGACGGGGAGGGCCCTTCTCACCACCAGCCAAGCTACGTCTTGGTGCTTGTTTGAAAGTTCTGGTGATGAGGCATTCCGCCAAATGACTTTGACGGTCTGCTCGGGGAACCATCCGACAGGATCCACGGTTTCCTTTTCCCGTAGGGCCTTGAGGACATTCCGTGCAGACCACTGCCTGATGGACCGGTGGTCAAAGGTGTTTTCCCGCAGAAACTGCTCCACGAAGGATAGGTGGTACGGCGCCGCCCAACCGCATGGTGCGTTCCGCAGCAATGTGACCAGGCCCATCCTTCGCAACACCGGGGACAGATAGAACCTCAGCACATAGTGACACTTGGAGTTTGCGTACTGGGGATCTACACATAACTTGATGCAGCCGCACACGAAGGTGGTCATCAGGATGAGGGCCACGTTGGGTACATTTTTCCCGCCCATGTCCAGAGATTTGAACATCGTGTCCCTCCGGACCCGGTCCATTTTAGATCCCCAGACGAAGCGGAAAATGGCTCGGGTGACTGCCACGGCGCAGGAGTGGGGTATGGGCCAGACCTGCGCCACGTAGAGCAACAACGTGAGCGCCTCGCACCTGATGACCAGGTTCTTACCCACAATGGAGAGAGATCGCTGTCCCCACATGCCCAACTTTTGTCGTACCTTGGCTACTCGCTCCTCCCATGTTTTGGTGCACGCCCCGGCACTTCCGAACCATTTCCCCAGCACCTTCAGGTAATCTGACCTGACGGTGAAGGGGACAAAGGATCGGTCAGCCCAGTTCCCAAAGAACATGGCCTCGCTCTTGCCGTGGTTAACTTTGGCTCCCGAGGCCAGTTCGAACTGGTCGCAGATGCTCATCAGTCTGCGCACGGACAGCGGATCTGAGCAGAAGACGGCGACGTCATCCATGTACAGGGAGGTTTTGACCTGAGTGCCTCCGCTGCCTGGGATTGTCACCCCTCTTATGCTCGCATCCTTCCTAATAGACTCAGCAAAGGGTTCAATACAGCAAACAAACAAGACCGGGGACAGAGGACAGCCCTGTCTGACTCCAGATTTGATCGGGAAACATTCAGATTCCCACCCGTTGATTGACACTGCGCTACTGATGTTTGTGTAGAGCAGTTGGATCCAATTGCAGATTCCCTCCCCAAACCCCATTTTGGAAAGCACGTCCATCATGTAGGTGTGCGATATCCTGTCAAAAGCCTTCTCCTGGTCCAGGCTGATGAGGCAGGTGTCCACCCTCCTGTCCCGTACGTAGGCGATCGTATCCCTGAGTAGCGCGAGACTATCAGAGATCTTCCTGCCGGGTACAGTACAGGTCTGATCGGGGTGAATCACCAACTCCAGAGCAGACTTGACTCGACTGGCTATGACTTTGGACAGAATCTTGTAATCAACATTAAGCAGTGAGATGGGCCGCCAATTTCTGATTTCTGCCCTCTCCCCCTTCTGCTTGTAAATGAGGGTGATGATGCCTTTTCTCATGGTCTCTGACATGCTGCCGGCCAGGAGCATACTCTCGTATACTTCCAGCAGGTCCGGGCCGACCCAGTCCCACAGGGCCGAGTACAACTCGACCGGTAAGCCGTCGCTCCCGGGGGTTTTACTCGTCTCGAAAGACTCGACGGCCTTTGTCAGCTCGTCCAGAATTAGCGGCTTGTCCAGTCTCTCCCTCCTGCTGTCATCTAGGACCTCTGTGATAGATGACAGGAAGGACTGGGAGGCTCTGCTGTCTGTGGGCTTCGCGTCATACAGCCCAGCATAAAAGAATTTGCTGATCCTTAGTATGTCGGACTGCGAAGACGTTACCGAGCCATCTTCTTCCTTCAGGCTGCTGATAACAGAGCTCTCTCTGTGTACCTTTTGGAAGAAGTAACGCGAGCACGTCTCATCCTGCTCGATGGAGCGGACTCTGGACCGGAAAATGATCTTGGAGGCCTCCTTGGCAAAGAGCGAGGCCTGCTGGCTCTTCACCTCTTGGAGGTCCTCCTTGACCTCGACCCCCATTGACTGCAACCGGAGTAGATTTTGCATAATTTTCTGGAGTCGGGACAGTTCCCTCTGTCTCTCTCTCGCCTTCTGAACACCTTTGTGGATGAAGAACCTCTTGATGTTCTCCTTTATCGCTTCCCACCAGTGAACTGGAGACTCAAAGAGGGGTTTCACGGTCCTCCAACCTTTGTAATCCCTTTTGAGTTCCTCAACGTTCTCTGGGGTCAGCAGTGTCGCATTGAGCTTCCACGTCCCTCTGCCAACCCGCTGGTCGTCCTGTAAGTGACAGTCGGCCAGTAAGAGGCAGTGGTCGGAGAAGAACACCGGCTTGACGTCGGTGGATCCGACCGTGACAGCACGGGACACAAACAGGAAGTCAATCCTGGAACGGGCAGACCCGTCCGATCTTGACCATGTGTATCTGCGCTGCGCTCCGTCTGCAGGTTTGCTGAAGACGTCGTGCAGTTTGGCATCTTTAACTGTTTCTATTAGGAATCTGGACGTAGCGTCCAGTTTGCTGTCGTCACTGCCGGATCGTCCAGCCGCATCGATGATGCAGTTGAAGTCACCGCCTAGGATGACCGGCCTGGACGTCGCCAGCAGCAGTGGGAGCTGCTGGAAGACGGTCAGCCGCTCGCTGCGTTGTACTGGGGCGTACACGTTGATCAACCGGAGCGGAGCGTTGTTGTACATCACGTCTGCTACGAGGAGGCGGCCGCCCACCACCTCCTTAACTTCGGAGATGGTGAAGTTACCTCCCCGCAGCAGAATACCCAGGCCGGAGGAACGGCAGTCATTACCCCCCGACCAGATCGATGGCCCGTGGGACCACCATCGCGACCACTGCCTGTAGGTGCTGAGGTGTGGTATTCCACACTCCTGCAGAAACAGTAGGTCAGCTTTGACCTTGGCAAGGTAATCCAAGGTTGAAACACATCGCGTAGTAGATTTAATGCTACGCACATTAATGGAAGCAATTCTTACACCCATTTTTTACTAAAAATTAGTTGTTGCTTCCCATACCATTTGTCCTCGCTAGTCCCAGTCCTTCCCCTTCGGGATGTTCCTGCATACCCATCGTATGCGCAAGCAGTTTCACGTTGGTTGGGCTCAGAAACCCCTCCTGATTTTTCATGCAGGGTTTGTGCCGCTCAGGTGACATCGGGGGGGTCTTGTAGGCAGAGAGGATTGGGTTGTCCTCAGCTGCTTCCATCTGTTCCTCCTCGAAAACATCACAGCTCCCGGTCTCCCGGAGCTCAGGCGCGCCAGACGTGTCTTTGCTCCCGGTGTCGCAGAGCTGAGATGCGTTGGCCACTTCGTTACGTGTGGGGCATTGGGGTTGGGGCACGCTGGGCCCATCACAGCTTCCAGTGCCCGGGGGCTGGGATGCTTTATCATCCATCTCGGAGTTCTGCCGCCTCTTTTGAAGGGGCTGTCGTTCCAGCATTTCCCCGTCCAGTGAAGAGGAGTTGTTGCAGTCTGATTCAGAAGAGAGCCTCCTCTTGCCACTCGTTTGGGTGGTGGCTTTGGGATGTTTTTTCTTTGTGGTTTTCCTCTGGACCACTTGCCACTGACCTGTTTGTCCATCTGCTGCCTCCTCCTCCATTGATTCTGTCTGTGGAGGAGGGGTTTCCGGGCGCTGGGTAGGTGCTGGGTCGTTGGTTTCAGCCGCCTCCCCTTCCTTCTCAGGTTGATGTTCCTCACTGCGGAGAAGGTTGCTGGTCTCCTTTCGAACAGCGGACGCCTTCGTCGAACCTTCTCCCGGCCTTTCCTTGGACCTTGCCGCCTGAGCATAGCTGAGGCAACGTTTGGGACAAGTCTTGTAGAGATGGCCTGCCGCACCGCACAAGTTGCAACACTTAGTCTGCTTACAGTCCTTGGTCTGATGGCCTTCATCCTTGCAGTTCTTGCAAACAACCGTGCTGCAGTTGGCTGCCATGTGACCAGATTTGCCACAGGTGCGGCAAACTCTGGGCTGCCCAGCGTAGACCAAGAAGCCTCGACTTCCCCCGATAGCGAAGCTGGAGGGAGGGTGGATGATGGCTCCACTGGGATCTACCTTCAAGGTCACCTTGACCTGCCGCTTGCTGGTCCAGATCCCAAAGGGGTCCTTGACATCAGTGCTGCTGCCGGCCACCTCGACGTACCTGGCGAGAAAGGTGAGTACATCCACCACCGGAACATGGGGGTTGTGGAGGTGAATGGTCACCACCCGGTCCCGTTGTGACGGAAGCGTGAAGAGCGGCTCCGCTGTGAGGATCGACAGTGGCGCCCGGTCCCCCTTCTCCTTGAACGCCTTCAGGAACTTGATGCATCCCGCCACGTTCCGGAACGTCACGTCGAAGTATCCACTGCTGGGGAAATCCTGCAGGCAGAAGACGTCCGTCGCTTGAAATCCGCAGCAATCGAAGAGAATTTTCTTGATGAAGAAGGTGCGATCGACCGGTGCATCTCCTTCCTTGTCCTTCACAACCACCCGAACGGTGTTGCGCACTCCCTGGCCCGAAGCTCAAAAATTGGTTATAGCCATTTTACTCAAAGCTTCCCCAGGATCAAAAGGAAATGATCATGGTCTCTTCTCAATCAAATAAGCACTGATAAGAACAGATACTGCACTTGATCTGAGCCAAAAGGCCAAGAAGCAATCCACAGATACTTGCTAGAAAATGTAGAGGATCCAACAAGGGAAGGTGCAGTGCTGGACCTAATTCTGGGGAATGAAGCCGGACAGGTGGTTGATGTGTTGGTGGGGGCACATTTTGGTGATAGCGACCACAACATGGTACAATTTAAGCTTGTTATGGAGAAAGAAATAGACAAGTTGCAAAAAAAGGTTTTGGATTGGGGGAGAGCGAATTTTAGTAAAATAAGTTAGGATCTGGCCAAGGTAGACTGGAAAGAGTTACTTGTCGGGAAATCTACAGAAGAGCAGTGGGGGGCATCCAAAAAGGATATGGGGAGGGTACAGGCCCAACATGTTCCCTCTAGGGTAATAGGTAGGAGCAACAAGCCCAGAGAACCATGGATGACCAGAAACAGTCAGGATACAATGAGTAGGAAAAGAGAGGCTTTTAGCAAATATAAGGAGAGCAAATCAACAGAAGCATTAGTGGAGTACAGAAAGTGTAGTTTGGAGCTTAAGAAAGCAATTAGGAGAGCAAAGAGGGGACATGAGAAAGCTCTGGCTGGTAAAAGTAGGGAAAATCCCAAGATTTTCTATCAGTATATCAATGGGAAGAGGATAACCAGGGAAAGAGTAGGACCCATTAGGGATCAAAGGGGAAATCTGTGGGTGGAGCCAGAGGACATTGGTAGGGTGTTGAATGAATATTTCACATCTGTCTTCATCCAAGAGAATGAGGAAGTAGATATGGAACTCAGAGAGAGAGACTGTGAGGTTCTTGAGCAAATTTTCAGAGGGAGTGACAATGTATTGGAGGTTTTGGCAGGCTTAAAAGTGGACAAATCTCCAGGTCCGGACGTTTTGTGGCCCAGGATGCTGTGGGAGGCGAGGGTGAAGATTACAGGGGCTCTGACCCTAATTTTTACTTCCTCTCTGGCCACCGGGGAGGTGCCAGAGGACTGGAGAACAGCTAATGTGGTCCCACTATTTAAGAAAGGTTGTAGAGATAAGCCAGGGAACTACATACCAGTGAGTCTCATGTCAGTGGTAGGGAAACTATTGGAGAAAATTCTGAAGGAGAGAATCTATCTCCACTTGGACAGGCAAAATTTGATTAGGAATAGTCAGCATGGCTTTGTCAGAGGGAGGTCAGGCCTAACAAATTTGATAGAATTTTTTGAGCATGTGATCAGGTGTGTAGATGAGGGTAGTGCAGTTGATGTAGTCGACATGGATTTCAGAAAAACCTTTGACAAGTTCCCACATGGGAGACTTATCAACAAAGCAAATGCTCATGGTATAAAGCGTAACTTGATAAGGTGGATTCAAAACTGACTTAGCTGTAGGAGACAGAGAGTGATGACAGACGGCTGTTTTAATGACTGGAAGCCAGTGTCCAGTGGCATACCACAGGGATCTGTGCTGGGTCCCCTATTGTTTGTCATTTATATAAACGACATAGATGACTATGTGGGGAGTAGGATCAGTAAGTTTGCGGAAGACACAAAGATTGGCCGAGTGGTTGACAGTGAGGTTGATTGTCTTGGGTTACAGGAAGATACAGATGGGATGGTCAAATGGGCAGAAAAGTGGCAGATGGAATTTAACCCTGAAAAGTGTGAGGTGATACACTTTGGAAGGAGTAATGTGACACGGAAGTATTCAATGAATGACACTGGGAAGTTCCGAGGAACAAAGGGACCTTGGTGTGTTTGTCCATAGATCCCTGAAGGCAGAAGGGCAGGTTAATGGGACACTTGCCTTTATCAATCGAGGCATAGATTACAAAAGCAAGGAGGTCATGTTGGAGTTGTATAGAACTTTGGTAAGGCCACATTTGGAGTACTGTGTGCAATTCTGGTCGCCACATTATAGGAAGGATGTGATTGCACTGGAGGGAGTGCAGAGGCGATTCACCAGGATGGTGCCTGGGATGGAACATTTAAGCTATGAAGAGAGGTTGGATAGGCTTGGGTTGTTTTCGCTGGAGCAGAGAAGACTGAGGGGTGACCTGATCAAGGTGTACAAGATTATGAGGGGCATGGAGAGGGTGGATAGGGAGCTGCTGTTCCCCCTAGTTGAAGGGTCAGTTACGAGGGGACACAAGTTTAAGGTGAGTGGCAGGAGGTTTAAGGGGGATTTGAGGAAGAACTTTTTTACCCAGAGAGTGGTGACAGTCTGGAATGCACTGCCTGGGAGGGTGGTATTGGCGGGTTGCCTCACATCCTTTAAAAGGTACCTGGATGAGCATTTGGCACATCTTAACATTCAAGGCTATGAGCCAAGTGCTGGCAAATGGGATTAGGTAGATAGGTCAGGTGTCTTTAATGCATCGGTGCAGACTCGATGGGCCGAAGGGCCTCGTCTGGGCTGTGTAGTCTGTGATTCTGTGATTCTGAAATTAATCCAATAACAATGAGACTTTATCCATTCATTAGCATTCATTGTCTGAAGACTGGCATCTGTGATGCTGGGAACCTCAGGAGGAGGCCAAGATGCATCATCCACTTGGCACTTCTGGCTGAAGATGTTTGCAAATGCTTCATCCTTGTCTTTTGCACTGATGTGTTGGGCTCCTCCATCATTCAGGATGGGGATATTGGTGAAGCCTCCTCCTTTGGTTAGTTGTTTAATTGTCCACCATCATTCGCGACTGCATGTGGCAGGACTGCAAAGCTTTGATCTGAACAGTTGGTTGTGGGATCGCTTAGCTCTGTCTCGAGCACAGTTCACAGTACATCCAAGTTTTGTCAGCTGCACATTTTAAAATTGTGCCCTGTACTCCTAAGTGCAATTCATGAATAGAAATCACAAAAAGCAATGGAATGAGTACCTGTCCCTGGGGAACACCACTGTTTTCTTTCCTCCATCAAAAAAAAAACAACTGTTCACCAACATCTCGGTTTTCTCTCACTTATCCAATTTTATAGACACCCCCCTGCAGACAGACAGGCAGACAGATAGACAGACAGATAGGGAGGCAGGCGCTCCAGCAGACAGACAGACACTCAGGGAGGCAAGTGGTCCCGCAGACAGGCAGACGGCTAAACAGATATTGGATAATTGTATATTGTAACCTGTGGAATTGGTGTATTTGGATTTTCAGAAGGCTTTCAACAAGGTCCCACACAGGAGGTTAGAAAACAAAATTAGAGCATATGGGAATTGGGGGTAATATATTGGCATGGATTGCGAATTGGTTAATGGGCAGAAAACAGAGAGTAGGAATAATTGGATCATTCTCAGGATGGCAGGCTGTTACTAGTGGGGTATCGCAAAGATCAGAGCTTGGGCCACAGCTGTTCACAATCCATATTCATGATTTGGATATGTGGGCCAAATGTAATATTTCCAAATTTGCTGCTGGCACAAAACTAGGTGTGAATGTAAGTTGTGAGGAGGATGCAAAAAGGCTGCAATGGAATTTGGAGAGGCTAAGTGAATGGGAAAGAACATGGCAGTCTGAATATAATGTGAATAAGTGTGAAATGATCCACTTTGGTAGAAAAAACAGAAAGGCAGAGTATTTGGCGAGGCGGTGGTGTATTGACCTAGGTACCGGAAATGACAACGGCAAACCCAGCCCTGTCAACCCTGCAAAATCCTCTTTATGAACATTCGGGGGCTTGTGCCAAAATTGGGAGAGCTGTCCCACAGATGCCAGTCAAGCAGCAGCCTGTCATAGTCACATTCACGGAATCATAGGTCCCAGACACCACCATCACCATCCCTGAGTATGTCCTGTCCCACCGGGAGGACAGACCCAGCAGAGGTGGTCACACAGGCCTCATACCTTCGTAGTTTCCTTTCCTAAGATTCAGGACCTTAGTCTCAGAATCAACCATGTCACTCTCCATCTTGATGAAGAATTCTATCATATTATGGTCGCTCATCCCCAAGGGGACTCGCACAACTAGATTGTCAATTATACCTCTTTCATTATGTAATACCCAGTCTAGGATGGCCTGTTCTCTAGTTGGTTCCTCAACATATTAGTCCAGAAAACCATCCCGTATACACTCCAAGAATTCCTCCTCTACGGTATTGTGACTAATTTGATTTGCCCAATCTTTTTTCAGATTAAAGTCAACCGTAATTACAGATGTTCCTTTATAACATGCATCTCTAATTTCCTGTTTAATGCTTTTCCCAACATCACCACTACAGTTTGGGGGGTCTATATACAATCCCCACTAATATTTTTTGCCCCTTAGTGTTTCTCAGCTCTACCCATACAGATTCCATATCATCAGAACTAATATCTTTCCTCACTATTCTGTTAATTTCCTCTTTAACCAGCAATGCAACTCCACCACCTCTTGCTTTTTGTCTGTCCTTCTTAAATACTGAATACCCCTGGATGTTCATTTCCCATCCCTGGTCACCTTGCAGCCATGTCTCTGTAATCCTGACTATATCATACCCATTTACATCTTCTGTAATCTTTCCAATGCCGTCCCATCTTTCCTCAAGTTCGGCGCCCAGAATTGGACGCAATACTCCAGCTGAGGCTGAACTAGTGTCTTACACTAGTTCAACATAACTTCCTTGCTCTTGTACTCTATGTCTCTATTTATAAAGCCCAGGATATTGCTTTATTAACTGCTCTCTCAACCTGTCCTGGCACTTTTAATGACTTATGCACATATACACCTGGGAAACTCCACTACAAAACTTCCTCTGGCCCAAAAAACATCCATTAACCACTCCTCTTTGTTTCCTGTCACTCAGCCACTTTTGTATCCAGATTGCGACTGTCCCTTTTATTCCACGAGCTACAAGTTTGCACACAGGTCTGTTGTGTGGTACTGTATCAAATGGCTTTTGAAAGTCCCTGTACACTACATCAACAGCATTGCCCTCATTAACCTTCTCTATTACCACCTCAGAAAACTGCAGCAAGTTAGTTCAACACGATTTTCCCTGAAGAATTCCATGCTGGCATTCCTTAATTAACTCACATTTGTCCATGTGACTATTGATTTTGACCCGATTTATTGTTTCTCGAAGTTTTCCCAGCACCAAAGTTAAATTGACTGGCCTGTAGTTGCTGGGCTTATCCTGACACCCTTTTATTTGAACAAGGGTGTAATGTTTGCAGTTCTCCAGTCTCTGGCACCACACCTGAGTCTAAGGAAGATTGAAAAATTATGGCCATTTCCAACCTCACTTCCCTCAGTATCCTTGGATGCACCTCATTCAGCCCTGGCGTTTTATCCACTTTAAGTTCACAAAGCCTATCTGGTACTTCCTTTTTATCAATTTTAAACCCCTCTAGAGTCTGACTTACCTCCTCTTTCAACATTGCCTGGGTTGCATCTTTATCCTTGGTAAAGACAGGTGCAAAGTATTGATTTAATACTTCAGCTATGCCCTCTGCCTCCATGTGTAAATCCCCTTTCTGGTCTCTAATCGGTCTCACTCCTCCTTTTACCAACCTTTTACTATTTATATGCCTATAGAAAACTTTGGAATTCCCTTTAATGTTAGCTGCCAGTCTCTTCTCATGCTCTCTGCTTCTCTTATTTGCTTTTTCACTTCCCCTTTGGACCTTCTATATTCAGCCTGGTTCTCAGTAGTATTTTCTACCTCTTTGGCCTCCTTGTCTCGAGAGACAATGGGTAAGCGCCTGGAGGTGGTCAGTGGTTTGTGGAGCAGTGCCTGGAGTGGCTATAAAGGCCAATTCTAGAGTGACAGACTCTTCCACAGGCGCTGCAGATAAAATTGTTTGTTGGGGCTGTTACACAGTTGGCTCACCCCTTGCGCTTCTGTCTTTTTTCCTGCCAACTGCTAAGTCTCTTCGACTCGCTGCTCTTTAGCCCCGCCTTTATGGCTGTCTGCCAGCTCTGATGATCACTGGCAACTGACTCCCACGACTTGTGGTAAATGTCACAGGACTTCATGTCACATTTGCAGATATGTTTAAACCGGAGATCATGGACGGCCGGTTGGTCTGATACCAGTGACGAGCTCGCTGTACAATGCGTCCTTGGGGATCCTGCCAGGATTTTCTCCCTGGCATCTGTCAGAAGCATACTTTTTCTTCTATATTTTAATCTCTATTTCTTTTGTCATCCAGGGAACTCTGGATTTGTTTTCCCTACATTTCCACTTCCAGGGAACATACCTTGACTGTCCCTGAACTATCTCTTCTTTGAAGGTAGCCAATTGTTCATCTATCAGTTTTCCTGCCAGCTTTCACCCCAGCTCCACTCTTACCCAAAGGAAGTTGGCCTTCCCCCAGTTAATTATTCTTACCCTGGATTGGTCTTTGTTCTTTTCCATCGTCAGCCTCAACCTGACGATACAATGATCACTATCCCCGAAATGCTCTCCTGCCGTGAGTGGCACAGTGGTGCAGTGGTTAGGACCGCAGCTTCACAGCTCCCGTGATCCGGGTTTGGTTCTGGGTACTGCCTGTGCGGAGTTTGCAAATTTTCCCTGTGACTGTGCGGGTTTCTTCCGGGTGCTCCGGTTTCCGCCCACATGCTAAAGACTTGTGGGTTGTTGGCAAATTGGCCATTCTAAAAAAAAAATGCCTCGAGTGTAGGTCGGTGGTAGGAGAATTGAGGGTAGGTGGGGATGTGAGAGGGAAAATGGGATTAATGTCGGATTAGTATAAATGGGTGGTTGATGGTCGGTGCAGACTTGTTGGGCCGAAGGGCCTGTTTCAATGCTGTATGACTCTATGATACTTGGCTCACCTCATTTCCAAGAACCAGGTCTAGCAGTGACTCCTTTCTTGTTGGACTAGCAACATAATGTTGCAGAAAATCTTTCCTGAACACACGCTAGGAACTCTTGCACTTCACTGCTCTTTACACCACTATTATCCCAGTGTATGTTTGGATAATTAAAGTCCCACATTAAAACTACCCTATCATTTTTGCACCTCTTTGTAAAGTCCTTGCAAATTTGTTCCTCCATAACCTTCCCACTAGTTGGTGGCCTATAGACAACACTGAGCAATGTAACTGCACCTTTTGTTTTCCTTAGCTCTAGCCAAATTGATTCTGTCCTCGACCTCTCCACACATCCTTTTTCCCCAGCATTGCAATCCTCTACTTAATTAATACCGCCACCCCTCCCCCCCGTTTCCCTTTCCTATCTTTCCTGAACACCTTGTATCCAGGAATATTTAACACCCAGTCCTGCCCTCCTTTGAGCTAGGTCTCTGTTATAACCATAACATCAAATTTCCACAAGGCAATCAACACCTGTACCTCACCAGTCTTATTAACCACGCTCTGTGCATTTACATACATGCACATTAATCCTGACATGTTACCAGTTTTGCTTCCCTCTCAGGTTTCCAACCCCCTGACATGTTAGTTTAAACCCTCCCCAACAGCACTAGCAAATCTCCCTGCAAGGGTATTCGTCCCATTCCTTCTAAGATACAACCCGTCCATCTCGTACAGGTCCCACCTGCCCCAGAACTGGTTCCAATGTCTTAGAAATCTGATGACCTCCCTCCTACACCAGTTCTCCAGCCACGTGTTCAATTGCTGAATTCTCCTATTCCTATGCTCACTTGCACGTGCTTCAGTATCTGAGGAGTCGTGAACGGTGCTGAACATTGTGCAATTGTCAGCGAACATCCCCACTTTTGAACTCATGATGTTGGGAAGGTCATTGATGAAGCAGCTGAAGATGGTTGAGCCTAGGACACTACCCTGAGGAACTCCTGCAGTGATGTCCTGGAGCTGAGAGGATTCACCTCCAACAATCACAACTATCTTCCTTTGCGCTAGGTAAGACTCCACCCTGCGGAGAGTTTTTCCCCTGATTCCCATTGACCTCAGCTTTGCTCGGGCTCCTTGATGCCAGACTGAGTCAAAGGCTGCCTTGATGTCAAGGGCAGTCACTCTCACCTCAGCTCTTGAGTTCAGCTCTTTTGTCCATGTTTAAACCAAGGCTGTAATGAGGTCAGGAGCTGAGTGGCCCTGGCGGAACCCAAACAGAGCGTCACTGAGCAGGTTATTGCTAAGCAAGTGACACTTGATGGCACTGTTGATGACACCTTCCATCACTTTACTGATGATAGGGAGTCGGCTGATGGGGCGGTAATTGGCTGGGTTGGATTTGTCCTGCTTTTTGTTAACAGGACATTTCTGGGCAATTTTTCACTTTGTTGGGTAGGTGCCAGTGCTGCAGCTGTACTGGAACAGCTTGGATATGGGCGCAGCAAGTTCTGGAGCACAAGTCTTCAGTACTTTGCCAGCATGTTGTCAGGGCCCATAGCCTTTGCAGTATCCAGTGACCTTCAGTTGGACCCACATTTGTCCTTGCTCATTTTCCTTTTCACACCCCTAAAGAAGCTTTTACAATCCTCCTTTACGTTTCGAGCCAGCTTGCACTCATAATCTCTTTTCCCTTTATCAGTTTCTTGGTCCTCCTGTGTTCGATTCTAAATTGCTCCCAATCCTCGGGCTGACCATTTTTTCTGGTGACCTTATAAGCCACTTCCTTTGACCCAATGCAATCTTTAACTTCTTTTGTTTACAACGGTTGATGCACCTTTCCTGTTGGGTTTTTGTGTCTTATGTTACGAACAGGTAGTTAATCTTTTTTTTCGAAACAAATTTCTCTATTTTTCCAACCACCTGTCCGTAAACAGATTAGTGATTGAATTAAAGTGATTGATAGAAGGTTTAGAGGGGAGATGAGGAAAAATGTTTTCACCCAGAGGGTGGTGGGAGTCTGGAACTAACTACCTGAAAGAATAGTTGAGGCAGGAACCCTCAACTCATTTAAAAGAAGTCTGGATTTGCACCTCAAGTGCCGTAATCTGTAGGGCTGTGGACCAAATCCTGGAAGGTGGGATTAGAATGGGTGGAACATTTTTGGCTGGCACAGACAAGATGGGCCAAGTGGCATCTTTCTGTGCCATAATATTTCTATGATTCTATGTAGTGACCAGAACTATACACAATTCTCCAGGTGTGGCCAAACCAGCATTTTACACAGTTCCAGCATTACATCCCTGCTTTTGTATTCCATACCTCAGCCAATAAAGGAAAGCAATGCATATGTCTTCTTCATCACTTTATCTACCTGTCCTGCCACCTTCAGGGACCTGTGGACATGCACTCCAAGGTCTCTCAATATCCTCCTGTTTACTGTGTGTTCCCTTGCTTTGTTTTTCCTCCCCAAATGCAGTACCTCACACTTGTCCAGATTGAATTCTATTTGCCACTTTTCCGCCCACGCCACCAAATATTCTGGAGTCTGCAGCTACCGTCTTCACGACCAATAACATGGCCAATTTATGTGTCATCAGCAAATTTCCCAATCATGCCTCCCACAGTTAAGTCCAAATCATTAATATATACCACAAACAGCAAAAGAACCAACACTGAGCCCTTTGGAACACCACTGGAAACCACCTTCCATTCGTAAAAACATCCGTCGACCATTACCCTTTGTTTCCTGTCACTGAGTCAATTTTGGATCCAACTTGCCACATTCCCCTGTATCTTATAGGCTTTTATTTTTCTGACCAGTCTGCCATGTTGGACCTTGTCAAATGTCTTACTAAAATCCGTGTAGACCACATCCACTGCACGAACCTCATCAATCCTCCCTGTTACTGCCACAAAAAAATTGATTAAGTTGGAAAGACACAACCATCCCTTAACAAATCCATGCAGACTATCCTGATTAATCTATGCCTTTCTAAGTGACAGTTTATCCTATCTCAGAATTGATTCTAATAATTTGCCCACCACTGAGGTCAGAATGACAGGCCTATAATTATTTGGTCTATCCCTCACACCCTTTTTAAACAACGGTTTAAAATCCTCTGGTACCTCGCCTGTATCTAGTGAGGATTTACAGATGATCCTCACAGTATCCACCAATTCCTGTCTGGCTTCCTTTAACAGCCTGGGATACAATTCATCTGGCCTTGGTGATTTATCCACTTTCAAGGATGTCAGACCCTCTAGTACTTCCTCGCTCATTATACTTATCATATCTAATATTTCACACTCCTCCCCTTTTACTACAACGTCTGCATCATCCCTCTCCTTTGTGAAGACAGAAACAACAAACTCATTCAGAACCCTGCCCACATCTTCTGCATCCATGCATAAGTTCCCTTTTACATCTCTGATAGTTCCTACCCTTTCCTTAGTTATTCTCTTGCTCTTAATGTACTGATAAAACATCTTTGGGTTTTCCTTGATTTTACCTGCCAATAATTTTACATGTCCTCTCTTTGCTTTCCTAATTTCCTTTCTTCGTTCATCCCTGTACTTTCTATACTCCTCTATGCTTTCTAAAGTATTCAGTTTTTTGTGACTGTCATAAGCTTTCCTTTTCTGCTTTATCTTCCCCTGTAATTTTCTAGATAACTGGGGGATAACATTTGGCAGTACCAGCCTTTTCCTTTGTGGGCATATGTCTACAATGTGCCTGTCGTATCTCGCTTTTGAATGATGCCAACTGGTTTGCCACTGATTTTCCTTCATGTATCTGTATCCAGTCCACTTTCACCAGATCACCTCAGCTCCATAAAATTTGCCTTCCACAATTTAAAACTTTTACTCCTGTTCTGTCTTTGTCCTTTTCCATGATTATGTTAAAACTAACTGTATAATGGTCTAGTTTGATCTTAGAGTAGGTTAAAGGTTCGGCACAACATCGTGGGCCGTAGGGCCTGTACTGTGCTGTACTGTTCTCTGTTCTATAATGGTCACTATCTACAAAATCGTCACCCACTGTTACTTCATCCACTTGCCCAGCTTCATTTCTGAAGACTAAATCTGGAATTGCACTCCCTCTTGTTGGGCTTGTTACGTGCTGGCTGAAAAAGCTCTCTTGAATGCAGTTCAAGGATTTCGTCCTCTCTGTGCCCTTCACACTCTTTGTATCTCCATTGATATTAGGGTAGTTGGAATCCCCAAGTATTATTGCCCTACTTGTTTTTCACTCACAAATCTGCTTACATATTTGTTCTTCTATCTCCCTCTCACTATTTGGGGGCTTACAGTATACTCCTTTCTTTTTAATCATTTCTTTTTCACTGGAATTCTATTTTCAATAAATTCAAACTCTGAACAAACTGAACTTTAAGAAAACTTACCAAGCTGACTTACTTGTTCTTCAATGACTTGTTCTGTTCAACCCAGTTCAATAAAATCTGTTCGAACAGTTCACTTTATCCTGACAATATCTCAAACTTGTCCTTTCCTCATAGGATTTCTATTTAGATGATTTTTGAATATTTTGTTGAAGAATTTAGTTTTGTAAATTTTTCCTGAGTTCTCCTCACAGTCAGACAGAAAGTTTAACTGTTGTGTTTTCAAGCAACAACATCTTTGTTTGAAAAGCCATTGTGACAGGATTTTGGGTTTTAATCCAGTCACAAATCTGTTTGTGATGCCTTGTGGCTGCAGCTGTCATGTGACCTGCCAGGGGATGACCTTACTGCTGATGATGACCTCATAATTGGCCCAGTCCTGTCGCTGTGGGTTGATGTTCAAATTCCTTCAAAATTATTTTTTAAAAAACAATCAAAATTAGTCGATATATATAAGTTAGATTTTACAAATCTGTGCTCTGGAAATTTATTAAACTGGTACAAAATTTTCTTCCCAGCAAAGTTGAAGCCCATGGAATAAAAGGGATTGTGGGAGCATGGATATAAAGTTGGCTGCATGACAGGAAACAGAGAGTAATGATGAACGGTTGTTTTTTTTGGACTGGAGGAAGGGATACAGTGGAGTTCCCTGTGGAAATGTGAGTTCACACTGCCTCTGAATTTCAAATGTCTTGGTTTGTTTGTGGGATCAGCAGACTATGGGCTGAGTTTTACCAGCTTGCCGTCAATCTCAGCAACGAGCTTTAAAAATGGGCAGACCGCCCGTCATGGAGCCGCTGCGATATTGAGTGTGGCGGCTCATTATCATATACACGATGCGCATGCCCCCCTCCCACCTGCAAATGATGTGGAGGGGGTGGGATTCCCAGCACCGGAATCGGCGTCAGGTCGGATGAGGTGCAGGTGCTGGGGCCCGATTTAAAGGGCAGGCAGCCCTGCTTACTTTCATCTGCTGATAAAATAACCTTGTAGCTGCAACTTAAATTATTTAGACTGTGCATTGACCAGTGAAGTTGAAGGACATGGCAGAGGGGTAATCCAGCGTGTCCTTTTCTGATTGGCAGGATATGATGAGTGGAGCGATGGCATGGTTGCTAAATTTGCAAATCACATAAAGATAGGAATGAATGTTGTGAAGAGGACATAAGGTGGTTGCAAACCAATATAGATAGGTCCAGTAAGTGGGCAAAAATCTGGCAGATGGAGTATAATGTGGGAAAATGTGAAGTTGTTCACTTTGCAGGAAGAATAAAAAAGCAGAGTATTACTTAAGCGCAGAACGACTGCAGAATTCCAAGGTGCAAAGGGATCTAGGTGTTCTAGTGCATGAGTCACAAAAAGCTAGCATGTATGTACAGCGGGGAATAAAGAAAGCTAATGGATTGCTATTCTTTATTGCGAGAGGAATTGAAAAAAAAAGTAAGGATCTTAGGCTTCAGTTATACAGGGCATTAGTGAGACCACATCTCGAATACTGTGTGCAGTTTTGGTCTCCTTATTTAAGGACTGATGTAATTACGTTGGAGACAGTTCAGAGGAGGTTTACTAGAGGATACCTGGAATGAGTGGGTTGTCTTACAAGGAAAAGTTGGAGAGACTGGGCTTGTTTTCATTGGAGTTTAGAAGAGTGAGAGGAGACTCGATTGAAGTTTATAAGATCCTGAACGATCTTGAAAAGGTGGATGTGAGGATAATGTTTCCTCTTGTAGGTGAGTCCAGAACTAGAGGGCACTGTTTTAAAATTAGGGGTCGTCCTCTTAGAACAGAGACGAGGAGAAATTCTTTCTCTCAGAGGGTTGTGCGACTTTGGAAGTCTCTGCCTCAGAAGGTGGTGGAGGCGGGGTCACTGAATATTTTTAAGGCGGAGGTAGATAGATTCTTGTTAGGCATGGGAATCAAGGGTTATCAGGGAATTTGAAACACAAATAGATCAGCTATGATCTTATTGAATGACAGAGCAGGCCCGAGTGGCCAAATGGCCTACTTCTGCTCCTAATTTGTATGTTCATATGTTCTCGCTGCTGCACCAGGCTTGATTCCCTCTTAGATAAACCTACAACTTCCCTCTGTGCCTCTCATAGCATCCACAAAAGGCTCATCGAGGCACTTGGTGCTGGCTCATTATGAGCAGAAACCCCAATTGCCACATCCTACACTTTCATCTAACTTCCCACTCAGTGCAGCTCCCACTGGAGGTTAGTGTTGCCAGAGTCCTTCCTGTCCAACTCACCCCTCCCACTGCTGACCCTGCAGACTCTGCTATCACCAACTCTTTGTGCATTTCCCTCTAGAATTACTGTGCATTTGTGAACAAGGCCCTTGCTATCCATGAACGTATTGTGTCTGCTTGCATTGACATCATGGCCTTACTGGAAACCTGGCAGAGGGGTGATGACACCTTCCCCCTAACTGAAGCCTCCCTGCCTGGCTATACCTTCCACTGGCTGTCCCACTGAGACTATCGTGGTGACAATGTGACACTTATCACCAGATCACACTATGGCCTGACCCCCTACTCGTCTGGCACTTTCTCCTCCTTTCAGCATCTCACCTTGTTCCACCCTTCTCATCTCTCATTCAAAATCCTCATTCTCTCCCTCCCTCCCAAGTATGATAAAAATTTTATCACTGAGATATCTTAATTGCTTTTCTCCCACAGCTTCTGAACTGAACGATTTCTCATCCTCGGTGATTTCAACCTTCATCTCAACTCATCATTCTCTCTCTGCTCTGAGTTCACTGCCTTCTTATCCTCCCAAAATCCCTCCCTCCATATAAACTCCCCAACCCATATTCACAGCCACCACATTGATCTTGTCATCTCACGTTACCTTGTTGGTCCTATCCTCTTAATCACAGATAAGATCAGCTCTGATGATTTTCCTTATATCATCCTGCACCCACATCCCCCTTCCATTCCCAACCTTACCTCCTTCTGTAACTGTGCCTGGGAAAAAACTATCCCCAATTCACTCACAATTGCACTTTCAAAGTCTCAACTCTCTAGCCTTTCGCCATCCATTTGCCACAACATTTCTGCAGCTACTGATTTGCTCGACTACATCCTCACCTCCACCTTTGCTGCTTTGGTCCCCAGTGAAAATATTGGGAGGGAGTGAGAAAAAAAGGGGATTACAGACCTGTTAGCCTGACATCTTTTCATTGCAGCAGCTTTTTCAGGAGCAGAGAGTGCGAGCGAGTGAGCAGCTGGGAAGGTCAGTTTAAAGTAAACTTAATTTCTTTTTGTTTTCGGCGGAGACCAGGGGGCTGCTGGGTAAGTACAACCCTATATATTTGGGCCGTTTAAAATAACTTGCCTTTCATTGCAGCAGCTTTTACAGGAGCAGAGAGTGCGAGCGAGTGAGCAGCTGGGAAGGTCAGTTTAAAGGAAACTTAATTTCTTTTTGTTTTCGGCGGAGACCAGGGGGCTGCTGGGTAAGTACAATCCTATATATTTGGGCCGTTTAAAATAACTTGCCTTTCATTGCAGCAGCTTTTACAGGAACAGAGAGTGCGAGTGAGTGAGCAGCTGGGAAGGTCAGTTTAAAGTAAACTTAATTTCTTTTTGTTTTCGGCGGAGACCAGGGGGCTGCTGGGTAAGTAAAACCCTATATAATTGGGCCATTTAGAATAACTTACCTTTCAATGCAGCAGCTTTTTCAGGAGCAGAGAGTGCGAGCGAGTGAGCAGCTGGGAAGGTCAGTTTAAAGGAAACTTAATTTCTTTTTGTTTTCGGCGGAGACCAGGGGGCTGCTGGGTAAGTAAAACCCTATATATTTGGGCCATTTCTGCTCCATAGGAACTGACATGAGCTTTGCAAGCCACACATCATCCTCGCTCACCTGCTGTGCACCAGTCCACATCTGCAGTATCTCTGTGTAAACCATTAGAGGCAGCTGCTGACTGAGCCAATGACCATGTCACAGCATCCGTGGAGACGATCATGAGTAATGGTGGCACAGCAATGATGTTATTGCATACATTGGCTCTCCTGTCAGTCCAATGGTGCAAAGGGATGTGACATTGGCGCTACATGCTGACACATATCATTCACACAGAGAAAAGGACACACATGTTGGTGAGGAACATTTCATAAAAAACATATTTACATTGCTGTGACACCTGTACATTCTCATTTGTGTCAGTGTGTTCTCTATAAATGCTGGCAAGTGCCCCATCTCTGTACAACCTCTGCGCTTGCAGCCTGACTGGAGGAAGGCTGCTGATCTAATTGCCCTTTGGCTGTGGATGAGCTTTGCACTCGTACACTGTGTGCAAGAGGCCTAGAGGGCCCTGGTTGGCTGTAGAAGTTCTCGTTAATCCCCTTAGAACATAGAACATAGAACATTACAGCGCAGTACAGGCCCTTCGGCCCTCAATGTTGCGCCGACCTGTGAAACCATCTGATCTACACTATTCCATTTTCATCCATATGTCTATCCAATGACCACTTAAATACCCTTAAAGTTGGCGAGTCTACTACTGTTGCAGGCAGGGCGTTCCACGCCCCTACTACTCTCTGAGTAAAGAAACTACCTCTAACATCTGTCCTATATCTATCACCCCTCAACTTAAAGCTATGTCCCCTCGTGTTTGCCATCACCATCCGAGGAAAAAGACTCTCACTATCCACCCTATCTAACCCTCTGATTATCTTATATGTCTCCATTAAGTCACCTCTCCTCCTCCTTCTCTCCAATGAAAACAACCTCAAGTCCCTCAGCCTTTCCTCGTAAGACCTTCCCTCCATACCAGGCAACATCCTAGTAAATCTCCTCTGCACCCTTTCCAAAGCTTCCACATCCTTCCTATAATGCGGTGACCAGAACTGCAAGCAATACTCCAGGTGCGGTCTCACCAGAGTTTTGTACAGCTGCAGCATGACCTCGAGGCTCCTAAACCCGATCCCCGTACAAATAAAAGCTAACACACCATATGCCTTCTTAACAGCCCTATTAACCTGGGTGGCAACTTTCAGGGATTTATGTACCTGGACACCAAGATCTCTCTGCTCATCTACACTACCAAGAATCTTCCCATTAGCCCAGTACTCTGCATTCCAGTTACTCCTTCCAAAGTGAATCACCTCATACTTTTCCGCATTAAACTCCATTTGCCATCTCTCAGCCCAGCTCTGCAGCCTATCTATGTCCCTCTGTACCCTACAACATCCTTCGGCACTATCCACAACTCCACCGACCTTAGTGTCATCCGCAAATTTACTAACCCACCCTTCTACACCCTCTTCCAGGTCATTTATAAAAATGACAAACAGCAGTGGCCCCAAAACAGATCCTTGCGGTACACCACTAGTAACTAAACTCCAGGATGAACATTTGCCATCAACCACCACCCTCTGTCTTCTTTCAGCTAGCCAATTTCTGATCCAAAGCTCTAAATCACTTTCAACCCCATACTTCCGTATTTTCTGCAATAGCCTACCGTGTGGAACCTTATCAAACGCCTTACTGAAATCTATATCCAATCCCCTTCTGGCATTGAACTCTTTGGCACTGGATGGTTCCATGACTACTCACCTCCTCTGCCATCTCCAGCCAGATTTCCTTGTTCAGGTGGGAGGGGCTCTTTTTTTACAATCACTGGTGAAAAGGACCTCTGGCCTTGCCCGCACAACCTAGAGGAGAGCGAGCAGGGAGATTTCGCTGCACTGTGGGGCCACCCTAGAGCACCCCCCTGCCATCTTCGGCTTTTGGTGCAGTCCTTCAAATGCAAAGGTGACTCCACCGTGTAACTGCTCTAACCTCTGACTGCAAGGTTTGTCTTGCATATGTTTGAAAACCAATGCAGGACGAGTGAGGAAATCTGTGCTGTTGTCATGGTATTGCAACTATCACACATCGACGCATGTTCACGAACATGTAGATAGGGGAGTAGATAGGCGGTTCTGTGGTCGAAAACGAGACTTCAGAATGGTATGTTGCCTCCCAGGTGCACGGGTCAGGGATGTCTCAGATCGGCTGCAGAACATTCTGAAAGGGGAGGGTGAACAGCCAGTTGTTGTTGTGCACGTAGGCACCAATGATATAGGTAAAAAATGGGATGAAGTCCTACAAGCAGAATTTAGGGAGTTAGGAGCCAAGTTAAAAAGTAGGACCTCAGAGGTAGTAATCTCAGGATTGCTACCAGTGCCTCATGATAGTCAGAGTAGAAATGAAAGAATAGTCAGGATGAATGCGTGGTTTGAGAGATGGTGCAGGAGGGAGGGGTTCAGATTTTTGGGACATTGGGACTGGTTCTGGGGGAGGTGGGACTATTACAAATTGGACGGTCTACACCTGGGCCGGACTGGAACCAATGTCCTTGGGGGTGCTTTTGCTAACGCTGTTGGGGAGGGCTTAAACTAATGTGGCAGGGGGATGGGAACCAAATGAGGTCAGTGGAGAGTAAGGAGGTAGTAACTAAAGCCTGTAAGGAACTAGATAATGAAGTCAGCGTGACTAAGGGAAAGAGTAGGCAGGGAGCAGATGATGAAAGCAAAGGGACTGGTGGTCTGAGGTGTACTTGTTTTAATGCAAGAAGTGTAGTAGGTAAGGCAGATGAACTTAGGGCTTGGATTAGTACCTGGGAGTATGATGTTATTGCTATTACTGAGACTTGGTTAAGGGAAGGGCATGATTGGCAACTAAATATCCCAGGATACCGAGACTTCAGGCGGGATAGAGAGGGAGGTAAAAGGGGTGGAGGAGTTGCATTACTGGTCAAAGAGGATATAACAGCTGTGCTGAAGGAAGGCACTTTGGAGGACTCGAGCTGTGAGGCAATATGTGCAGAACTCAGAAATAGGAAGGGTGCGGTAACAATGTTGGGGCTGTACTACAGGCCTCCCAACAGCGAGCGTGAGATAGAGGTACAAATATGTAAACAGATTATGGAAAGATGTAGGAGCAACAGGGTGGTGGTGATAGGAGATTTTAATTTTCCCAACATTGACTGGGATTCACTTAGTGTTAGAGGTCTAGATGGAGCAGAATTTGAAAGGAGCATCCAGGAGGGTTTTCTCGAGCAGTATGTAAATAGTCCAACTCGGGAAGGGGCCATACTGGACCTGGTGTTGGGGAATGAGCCGGGCCAGGTGGTTGACGTTTCAGTAGGGGACTACTTTGGGAATAGTGATCACAATTCCGTAAGCTTTAAAATACTCATGGACAAAGACGAGAGTGGTCCTAAAGGAAGAGTGCTAAATTGGGGAAAGGCCAACTATACCAAAATTCGGCAGGAGCTGGGGAATGTAGATTGGGAGCAGCTGTTTGAAGGTAAATCCACATTTGATATGTGGGAGGCTTTTAAAGAGAGGTTGATTAGCGTGCAGGAGAGACATGTTCCTGTGAAAATGAGGGGTAGAAATGGCAAGATTAGGGAACCATGGATGACAGGTGAAATTGTGAGACTAGCTAAGAGGAAAAAGGAAGCATACATAAGGTCGAGGCAGCTGAAGGAAGACGAAGCTTTGAAAGAATATCGGGATTGTAGGCGCAATCTGAAACGAGGAATTAAGAGGGCTAAAAGGGGTCATGAAATATCTTTAGCAAACAGGGTTAAGGAAAATCCCAAAGCCTTTTATTCATATATAAGAAGCAAGAGGGTAACCAGAGAAAGGATTGGCCCACTCGAGGACAAAGGAGGAAAGTTATGCGTGGAGTCAGAGAAAATGGGTGAGATTCTAAACGAGTACTTTGCATCGGTATTCACCGAGGAGAGGGACATGACGGATGTTGAGGTTAGGGACAGATTAGATTAGATTAGAGATACAGCACTGAAACAGGCCCTTCGGCCCACCGAGTCTGTGCCGACCATCAACCACCCATTTATACTAATCCTACACTAATCCCATATTCCTACCAAACATCCCCATCTGTCCCTATATTTCCCTACCACCTACCTAAACTAGTGACAATTTACAATGGCCAATTTACCTACCAACCTGCAAGTCTTTTGGCTTGTGGGAGGAAACCGGAGCACCCGGAGAAAACCCACGCAGACACAGGGAGAACTTGCAAACTCCACACAGGCAGTGCCCAAAATCGAACCTGGGTCCCTGGAGCTGTGAGGCTGCAGTGCTAACCACTGCGCCACTGTGCCGCCCAGTTCTGGTCACATACTTTAGGAAGGTGTGAGGGGCCTTGAGCGGATGCAGAGGAGATTTACCAGAATGGCTCCAGGGATAGGGGATCTTAGTTACAGATTTCGGCTGCAAATGCTGGGATTGTTTTGCAACAGGAGACAGAGAGTAGCAGTGGAAGGGAGTTTCTCAAAATGGAGACATGTGACCAGTGGTGTTCCACAGGGATCCGTGCTGGCACCACTGTTGTTTGTGATATACATAAATGATTTGGAGGAAAGTATAGGTGGTCTGATTAGCAAGTTTGCAGATGACACTAAGATTGGTGGAGTAGCAGATAGTGAAGGGGACTGTCAGAGAATGCAGCAGAATATAGATAGACTGGAGAGTTGGGCAGAGAAATGGCAGATGGAGCTCAATCAGGGCAAATGCGAGGTGATGCATTTTGGAAGATCCAATTCAAGAGTGAACTATACAGTAAATGGAAAAGTCCTGGGGAAAATTGAAGTACAGAGAGATTTGGGTGTTCAGGTCCATTGTTCGCTGAAGGTGGCAACGCAGGTCAATAGAGTGGTCAAGAAGGCATACGGCATGCTTTCCTTCATCGGACGGGTTATTGAGTACAAGAGTTGGCAGGTCATGTTACAGTTGTATAGGACTTTGGTTCGGCCACATTTGGAATACTGCGTGCAGTTCTGTTCGCCACATTAACAAAAGGATGTGGATGCTTTGGAGAGGGTGCAGAGGAGGTTCACCAGGATGTTACCTGGTATGGAGGGTGCTAGCTATGAAGAGAGGTTGAGTAGATTAGGATTATTTTCATTAGAAAGACGGAGGTTGAGGGGGGACCTGATTGAGGTGTACAAAATCATGAGAGGTATAGACAGGGTGGATAGCAAGAAGCTTTTTCCCAGAGTGGGGGATTCAATTACAAGGGGGCACGAGTTCAAAGTGAAAGGGGAAAAGTTTAGGGGGGATATGCGTGGAAAGTTCTTTACGCAGAGGGTGGTGGGTGCCTGGAACGCATTGCCAGTGGAGGTGGTAGACGCGGGCACGATAGCGTCTTTTAAGATGTATCTAGACAGATACATGAATGGGCAGGAAGTAAAGAGATGCAGACCCTTAGAAAATAGGCGACAGGTTTAGATAGAGGATTTGGATCGGCGTAGGCTTGGAGGGCCGAAGGGCCTGTTCCTGTGCTGTAATTTTCTTTGTTCGTTGTTCTTTGTTCGTGGTTCTTTATCAGTTGTTGGGAAAATGCTTGACTCTATTCTGAAGGATGTGATAAATGGACATTTGGGCAATGATGATCTGATTGGGCACAGTCAACATGGATTTATGAATGGGAAATCAGGTTTGATGAACCTGTTGGAGTTTTTTGAGGATGTTACTGATAGAATTGATAAAGGGGAGTTAGTAGATGTGGTGTACTTGGATTTTTGGAAGGCTTTTGATGAAGTCCCCGACAGGAGGTTGATTAGCAAAATTAAAGAGGCAATATACTGGCATGAATTAAGGACTGGTGAACAGGCAGAAAGCAGAGAATAGGAATAAATGCGTCATTCTCGCATTGGCAGGCTGCGACTAGTGGGGTACTGCAAGGATCAGTGCTTGGGCCCCAGCTGCTCATAACATATATCAATGATTTGGATGTGAGTACCAAATGTAATATTTCCAAGTTCGCGGATGACACAAAACTAGGTGGGAATGTGTGTTGTGAGGAAGATGAAAAGCGGCTTCAATGGGATTTGGACAGACTTAGTGAGTGGGCAAGAACGTGGCAGATGGAATATCATGTGGAAAAGTGTAAGGTTATCCTCTTTGGTAGGAGGAATAGATGTGAAGAGTATTTCTTAAATGGTAAGAGATGAGAAAGTGTTGATGTACAAAGGGACCTGGTTGTCCTTGTCAATAAGTCACTGAAATCTAAAATGTAGGTGCAGCAAGAAATTAGGAAGGCTAATGGTATGTTAGCCTTTATCACAAGAGGATTTGAGTACAGGAGTAGTAAAGTCTTGCTTCAATTGTATGGAACGTTGGTTAGTCTGCACCTGGAGTACTGTGTGCAGTTTTGGTCCCCTTACCGTAGGAAGGATATTATTGCCACAGAGGGAGTGCAACGAAGATTCACCAGACTTTTTCCCGGGATGGTGGGTCTGTCCTATGAAGAGAGATTGGGGAAACTGGACCAGTATCGTCTGGATTTTCGAAAAATGAGAGGTGAACTCATTGAAACCTCCAAAATACTTAAAGGGATAGACAAGGAGATGCAGCTAAGATGTTTCCCCTGGTTGGGGAGTCTGGAACCAGGGGACACAATTTCAAAATGAGGGGAAGCCACTTAGGACAGAGATGTGGAGAAGTTTCTTTAAACAGAGGGTTGTGAATCTTTGGAATTACCTTCTGCAGAGGGCTGTGGAAGCTCAGTCATTGAGTATGTTTAAAGCAGAGATTGACAGATTTCTAAATACAAATGACATAAGGGGATGTGGGGATAGTGTGGGAAAAAGGCGCTGAAGTGGATGATCAGCCATGATCATATTGAATGACGAGGCTGACTCGATGGGCTGAATGGCCTCCTCCTGATCATATGTTCCTATGTTCTCTATCAGCCTCGCCATTTCCCTGGCACGATCCTCATCTTTGCTCCTTTAAGTCCAAGAGATGCAGATTTGAAAGGATATGGTGGACAACTGGTTTAACCATCCACCACTAGATCTGGCTGGACCACACAAAACACTATCGGGTCCTAGTCTCATCTGCTAAAACTGCTCACTATTCCAGGATGATCCTGGGATGCAAATATAACATCCAGCTTCTTTTCTTTACGGCACACAGTCTTCTTGAACCCTTCTCCATTGTCCCCTTCACCATCACCTCCAACAATAAGTTTGAGGAACTCATGGACTTCTCTGTCAGTAAGAATGAAACCATCTGATCAGCTCCCTCTGCCACATCCCTCCCTTCCACTCACCCACCAGGTCACACTCCCTCTAAAGCTCCCCCTGTCCTAGCCCCAAATTTACATCTTTCTCTAGTTTCTCTCCTATCTCCTCTCCTGCCCTTTCCGAGCTCATCTTGTCATGAGATACACCTCCATCTTCTTCGACCACTAAAATGCTGACCATTCAACTTTCCCTCCTGGTCCCCATGTCAGCCGATATTGTTAATAATTCTCTCTCACCAGGTGTTTTCCCTCTCTCCTTTAAATCTGCCATCATCACCCTCTCCTCAAAAAACAACCCTTGACTCCAATATCCTTCCAAACCTCCCTTTCCTCTCCAAAGTCCTGAATGTGTTGTCACTTCCTCAATCTGTGCCCATCCTTCCCAGAACGCTATGAATCCTCCAATCGGATTCTGCCTCTGCCAAATACCAAAACAACACTTGTTAAAGTCACAAATGACCTCCTATGTGACTGTGACAAAGGTAAACTATCCCTCCTCCTCCTTCTTGACCTGTCTGTGGCTTTTGGTACAGTTGATACACCATCCTGCTCGAACGTCTTTCCACTATCATCCAGCTGGGTGGGACTGCACTCACCTGGTTCCATTCTTATCGATATAATTGTAGCCAGAGATTCACTTGCAATGTCTTCTCTCTGCTCCAGCATTGTTACCTCTGGTGTCCCCCAAGGATCTCTCCTTGGGCCCCTCCTATTTCTCGTCTACATGCTGCCGCTCAGTGACATCACATGAAAGCACCGCTTACATTTTCACATTTACTCTGACAACACCCTGCTCGACCTCACTACCACCTCTCTCCACACCTCCACTGTTGTTAAATTATCAGACTATTTATCTGACATCCAGTACTGGGTGAGCAGAAATTGCCTTCAATTAAATATTGGGAAGATTGAAGACATTGTTTTTGGTCCCTGCTCCAAACTCTGTGGCCTAGCTATCAACTCCGTACATCTCCCTGGCAACAGTCTGAAACGGAACCAGTCAGATCGCAAACGTACTGTCATATTTGGGTGGCACAATGGTGCAGTGGTTAGCACCGCAGCTTCACATCTCCAGCACCCCGGTTTCAATGCTAGGTACTGCCTGTATGGAGTTTGCAAGTTCTCCCTGTGACTGTGTGGGTTTTTGCCGGGTGCTCCAGTTTCCTCCCCTAGCCAAAGACTTGCAGGTTGATAGGTAAATTGGCCATTATAAATTGCTCCTAGTATAGGTCGGGGGAGGTGGGAATATAAGCGGATAATGGGATTAATGTAGAATTAGTATAAATGGGTGGTTGATGGTCGGCACAGACTCGGTGGGCTGAAGGGCCTGTTTCACCTCTGTAACATCATTCGACATTGCTTCTGTCTCAGGTCATCTGCTGCTGAAAACCTCATTCGTGCTTTTGTTACCTCTAGACTTGACTATTCCAACACGCTCCTGGCTGGTCTCCACATTCTGCGTACCATAAACTAGAGGTCATTGAAAACTCTGCTGCCCATACTCTAACTTGCACTTAGGAGCATAGGAGCAGATCATCCACTTCAGTGCCTTTTTCCCACACTATCCTCATATCTCCTTCTGTCATTTGTATTCAGAAATCTGTCAATCTCTGCTTTAAACATTCTCAATGACTGAGCTTCCAGCCCTCTGCGGTAGAGAATTCCAAAGATTCACAATTCTCTGAGTCATGAACTTTCTCTTCATCTCTGTCCTAATTGGCTTCACCCTTATTTTGAAATTGTGTCCCCTGATTCTCGACTCCCCAACCAGGGGCAAAATCTTAGCTGCATCTACCCTGTCTATCCTTTAAGTATTTTGGAGGCTTCAATGAGATCAAATTTCTAGAGAATATAAGCCCAGTTTCCACAATCTCTCTTCATAGGGCAGACCCACCATCCCGGGAACAAGTCTAGTGAACCTTTGTTGCACTCCCTCTGTGGCAATAATATCCTTCCGAAGGTAAGGGGACCAAAACTTCACACAGTACTTCAGGTATGATCTAACCAAGGTTATATACAATTGAAGTAAGACTTCATTACTCCTGTACTCAAATCCTCTTGCGATATAGGCTAACATACCATTAGATATCTTAATTGCTTGCTAATAACCTGCATGTTAGCTTTCAGTAACTTACTGATAAGGACACCCAGGTGGCTTTGTACATCTACACTTTCTAATCTCTTACCATTTAAGAAATACTCTATTCCTCCAACCAAAGTGGATAACCTCACATTTTTCCACATTATATTCCATCTGCCACATTCTTTCCCACTTACTAAGTCTTTCCAAATCCCCTTGAAGCTGCTTTGCATCTTCCTCACAACACAAATTCCCACCTAGTTTTGTGTCATCCATGAACTTGGAAATTCTACATTTGGTCCCCACATCCAAATCATTGATATATATTGTGAACAGCTTGGCCCCAAGCACTGATCCTTGCGTTACCCACTCGTCACTGCCTGCCAATGCGAGAATGACCTATTTATTCCTACTCTCTGTTTTCTGCCTGTTAACCAATCCTTAATATTACCTCATATCCCATTTGCTTTAATTTTGCTCACCAACCTCCTGTGGGGGACTTTATCAAAGGCCTTTTGAAAATCCAAGCATGTCGCGTCCACCGACACCCCGTTATCAATATAATGAAAGCAAAATACTGCAGATGCTGGAAATCTGAAATAATAACAACAAATGCTGGAAATACTCAGCAGCTCAGGCAGCATCTGTGGAGCGAGATGCAGATTTGACATTTCAGGTCAGTGACCCTTCATCAGAACTGGCAAATATTAAAAATGTAAAAGGTTTTAAAAATGTAAAGTGAGGGTGGGGCAACAGATAACAAAAGGGAAGGTGTTGATAAGACAAGGTCACAGAGAATAACTGACCAGAAGGTCATGGAGCAAAGGCAAACGGTATGTTAATGGTGTGGTGAAAGACAAAGCATTCATACAGAGAGGGTGTTAATTGACAGAAAAATGAACAGCCCTGGCCCCAAGCACAAACATGAAAATAAAAACAGTGGGTAGGCACAGGAGAAACAAACTAAACACACAAAAATAAAATAAATAAATAAAAAATAAATAAAAAATATCGAAAATAAAATAATGTGGGCCTGTCATGTTCTTAAATTATTGAACTCAATGTTCGGTCCTGCCCCACCCCCGCTTTTTTTGCTTAAAATCTTTTACATTTCTACTATTTGCCAGTTCTGATGAAGGGCCACTGACCTGAAACGTTCACTCTGCTTTTCTCTCCACAGTTGATGCCAGACCTGCTGAGTATTTCCAGCATTTCTTGTTTGTAACCCCTTTATCAATTCTGTGAGTAACATCCTCAAAAAACTCCAACAGGTTCGTCAAACATGATTTCCCATTCATAAATCCGTGTTGACTGTGCCCAATCAGATCAATATTATCCAAGTGTCCATTTATCACATCCTTTAGAATAGATTCTAGTGTTTTCCCAATGACTGATGTCAATCTAACAGCTCTGTAATTCCTTGTTTTCTCTCTCCCTCTCTTCTTAAATAGTGGGCTGACATTTGCGACCTTCCAATTTGCAGGAACTGCTCCAGAATCTATCGAATTTTGGAAGATAATCACCAATGCACCCATTATCTCCATAGCTAGTTCTTTCAACACTCTGGGATGTAGAATATCAGATCCTGGGGACTTATCAACATTCATCCCCATTAATTTATTCCGTACAACCTTCTTGTTAAATAGTAATTTCCTTCAATTCTTCATTCCCACAATTCCTCGGATCTCTCATTCTAGGAGATTTCTTGTATCTTCCTCAGTGAAGACAGACACCAAGTAATCATTTAGCTTCTCTGCCATTTCTCTATTCCCCTTTATAAATACCCCTGACTCTGCCTGTAATGGATCCACATTTGTCTTTGCCAAACGTTTCCTTTTTACGTACCTATGGAAGCTTTTACAGTCTGTTGTTATATTTTTTGCCAGCTTACACTCGTATTCGATTCTCCCTTCCTTTACCAGTTTCTTCATCCTCCTTTTCTGTATTCGAAAAGCACCCCAATCCCCAGGTTTACTATTATTTCTGGCAACTTTATAGGACTTTTCTTTTACTCTTAAAGAATCCTTAACTTCCTTTGCTATCCATGGTTTACTACCTTTACTTTTTGTGCCTTCATGGAATTTATAGTTGCTGTATGTAATGTTTAATCCCGTTCACCTATCACACCTGTGCTCGCTGACCTACATTGGCACTCTCCAGTGATAGTTTCCCTTAGCTGTGCAAATATCTTCTGTTCGATATATATCTTCCTTTGCAAAGTTATGATTGGATCTGCTTCCTACTTTCTCAGATACTGCAGTCCAGCTCACAACAATCACTGCATCAAATTTCCCCTCAGATATTCCTTTGACTGTTTGCTAATTGTCCTAAATCTGTGTCATCTGGTCATTGACCCTCCTGCCAGTGGAAACAGTTTCTTCCTCTCGATTCTGTCAATAATCCTCATGGCTTTGAGTATCTCTGTTAAATCTACACTAACTATTCCCTGCTCCATGGAGAACCAGCCCAGTTTCTTTAGTCTCTCCACCGAACTGAGGTCCCTGGTTAAAATTCAAGAATTAGCTCTTTGTCTGGTGGGGATCCCTGGAAATGTGAGTTATTTGCACTCGACCTTTGGAAATAAGAGAGTAAGTATACTTTCCCAGGGTTGGAACAGTTAGTAGTTGTGGATGGTTCCCCAGGTATTTTGCCACTAACTCGAGTAAGTCCGATGTAATTGTCAATATTTATTCTATTATCAATAATTGCATCACCATTTATAGAGACAGGGCTCTTGGAATCTAATCACACGGGTCTCTGGATGGGAATCAATAATTGTGGGAAATCCTCAGGAATGTTTCAATGTTTAGAGCACATATAACTCTGTGCAGGGTCAATGTTTGTGTATTTCTTGGAGCGATTCTGGATCATGTGTGCACAATCTTTAGGGTCTGGGAGTGTGACATCATTTTAAGGGCTATGGAAATAGAATGATGTTTGACCCTGAAATGAGTAAAGAATATTCTCGGGGGCTATACCACATGGTTTGGTCTCACTGGCTGAGTTTAAAGTCCACCCTGTGAATTGGATAGAAATTCTCTGAAATTACAGAACACATTATATCACAGAAATATCAGGAAACCTGTAAATAAATTTGTTCTCACTGCACCCAATGCTGTCAGACTGTGGATTTCACCCAGTCTGTTCTTCCCTGGACTCTGGGGAGATTCACTTTCCATTGTGCAATATCTGGCTAAATATAATTTATGATTTTGCAATGTGTTGTGTAAAAGAGAATAACAGAATCTTTTTGTTCAGTCACTGTCAGTAATGTCAGTCTCCTTGCCTCATAAGTATGTCAATGGAGATTTCACCTGCCTTACATAAGAGTCTTCACTCAGTTACAGAGTCAGGAAGAGTTTGGTCTCCAGCACAAACCAGGATTAGCGTTCCGCAGAAATGGAAAGAATGAATCGGTTTAGTTCATTCGAATATTTGGTCACGGAAATACTTAATGATATACAGGATATTTATTTTCCCACCCTCGCTGTTATTGGTGTCCCTGGTAAGTTTTATGCCCAGGTATTAATACTGTAACTGCATTAACTCTTTTCCTCACTCAGTCAATTGCTGTCAGGTTCCTTGAAAGTAACCATATTTCTATTTCATTATGTAAATGATATTTAACTGTAAACACTGCCTTCATTATGCAAGTTTCCATATCCAACAATTCTATATATTCAGTTTATTCTCCTTGCTGTGTGACTGAAAGTACATTGTTCCCTCGACAATGTTACTGGGTGATTTATTTGATGAACAGTCTGCTCTCTGCATTGAGTCCTGGGAGTAGATTTTACTCTTTACCATCTGGGTGTTAAACAGCACCTGAAGAGGGCGGTGCAATAAAAGGTGATTGAGAAGGATTGCACGTCCTTTACAGAACCAGCCTGAGATTCATTGCATTGAGTTTAAGGGAAGGATAATCAGGCGGGTTTTATTCCTGGTGAAGGGTCTGCCCTCCACCCCGATTATCATTGTGCACACCGGGCAGGAGCTGCTTAATTTATGTAGGCATGGATTTAAGCATAATTTAAGGTCTGCTGGATAAGATTAATGATACAGAGTTTCAGGACGAAAACGTATGCAGAAAGTGGCTCCAGCTGCAGCTAAACGAAATCCGCGTTTCGGATCTGGAGCTGCGGCTGGAAACATTGTGGAGCATCTGCGAGTCTGAGAACATTGTGAATAGCACGTACAGGGAGGTGGTCACACCGCAGGTAAAGACGGCTCAGACAGAAAGGGAATGGGTGACTGCCAGGCAGAGTAGAAGAACTAGGCAGGTAGTGCAGGTTTCTCCTGGGTCCATCTCCCTTTCTAACAGATTTTCCACTTTGGATACTGTTGGAGGAGATAGCTTCTCAGGGAATGCAGCAAGAGCCACGTCTGTGGCGCCACAGGTGGCTCAGCTGCACAGGAGGGGAGGAAATGGAGTGAGAGCGCTACAGTGATAGGGGATTTTATCATACGGGGTACAGATAAGCATTTCTGTGGCCGCAAATGTGACTCAAGGATGGTATGTTACCTCCCTGGTGCTCGGGTCAAGGATGTCACGGAGCAGCTGCAGGACATTCTGAAGGGGGAGGGTGAACAGTCAGAGGTCATGAGACACATTGGTACCAGTAACATAGGTAGAAAGAGGGATGAGGTACTGCAACAAAAATTTCGGGAGCTAGGTAGCAGATTAAAAAACAGGACCTCAAGGTTGTAATCTCTGAATTACTCCCAGTGCCATGAGCTAGTGAGTATAGGAATGGGAGGGTAGAGCAGATGAATACGTGGCTGAAGAGATGGTGCAGGAGGGAGGGCTTTAGTTTCCTGGATCACTGCGTCTGTTTCTGGTAAAGGTGGGACCTATACAAGTTGGACGGATTGCACCTGAATTGGAACGGGACCAACCTCCTTGCTGGGAGGTTTGCTCGTGCTGTTGTGGGGGGGGGGTGTTAAACTAATTTGGCAAGGGGTTGAGATACAGAGTGGAGGTACAGTAGGGGGTGATGCACAGTCAAATATTGAAGAGAAACAGAGTCAGTCTGGAAGGCAGAGCAAATAATGTTAAGGCACAAGTGAAAAATGCAAGGCAGGATTGCATCTATTTTAATGCAAGTTAATGCATTTTACTAGTAAGGCAGATGAATTGAGCACATTGATTAGCATATGGCATGATGATATTATTGCTATGGTTGAGGGACGGGCAGGACTGGCAGCTCAATATTCCAGGGTATAGAATCTTCAGGCGTGACAGGAGAGGGGATAAAAGATGAGGTGGTATTGCACTGTTGATCAAGGAGTCAATTACTGCAGTAAGGAGGGATGATATCTTAGAAGGTTCCTCAAATGAGGCCATATGGATAGAATTTAAAAACAAAAAGGGGGCAATTACTTGGCTGGGAGTGTAATACAGGTCTCCATACAGTCAGGGAGAGATAGAGGAGTAGATATGTAGGTAAATCACAGAGAGGTATAAAAATAATAGGGTAATAATAGCAGGGGATTTCAACTTTCCTAACATCAACTGGGATAGTTTTACTGCCAAAGGCTTAAAGGGGGCGGAATTCTTAAAATGCACACAGGAAAGCTTTTTGAGCCAGCACGCAGAAAGTCCTACAAGAGAAGGGGCAGTACTGGACCTAATCCTAGGGAATAAATCTGGACAAGTGGTAGAAGTGTCAGTGGGGGAGCATTTCGGGGATAGTGACTATGACTGTAAAATATAAGGTAGCTATGGAAAAGGACAAAGACGGACCGGAAATAAAGGAACTTAATTGGGGGAAGACTGATTTCATTATGATAAAACAGAATCTGGCCAGAGTGGACTGGGAGCAGCTACTTGCAGGAAAGTCTACATCAGACCTGTCAGAGCCATTTAAAGAGGAAATCGTGAGAATTCAGAGCCAACATGTACCCGTTAAGGTAAAGGGTAGGATCAACAAGTCCAGGAAACCGTGAATGTCAAGGGATATAGAGGATTGGATCAGGATAAAAAAAAGGAGGATTATGGCAGATTCAGAGCACTGAAAACAGCAGAGGCACTAGAGGAGTATAGAAAGTGTAGGGCGGTACTTAAAAAAGTAATTATGAGAGCGAAGAGGGGACATGAAAAAACACTGGCAGGCAAGATAAAGGAAAATCCTCCGGCATTTTATCAGTAAATTAAGGGCAAGAGGATAACCAGGGAAAGAGTGGGGCCCATTCGGAACCAACGTGGCAATCTGTGTGTGGAGTCGGAGGATATAGGTGCGATTTTAAATGATTACTTTTCATCTGGGTTCACTACGGAGAAGGACGATGTAGGTGCAGAGATTATGGAGGGGGATTGTAATATACTTGAACATATTAGCATTGAAAGGGAGGAAGTATTAGCTGTTTTAGCAGGCTTAAAAGTGGATAAACCCCCAGGCCCAGATGAGATGTATCCCAGGCTGTTATGTGAGGCAAGGGAGGAGATAGCAAGGGCCCTGACACAAATTTTCAAATCCTCTCTGGCTACAGGAGAGGTACCAGAGGACTGGAGGACAGCGAATGTGGTACCATTATTCAAAAAGGGTAACAAGGATAAACCAGGTAATTATAGGCCAGTGAGTCTAACATCAGTGGTTGGGAAACTATTGGAAAAAATTCTGAGGGACAGGATGAATCTCCACTTGGAGAGGCAGGGATTGAATTTTTCAAGGAGGTGACTAGATGTGTAGATGAGGGTAAAGCAGTTGATGTAGTTACATGGACTTCAGTAAGGCTTTTGATAAGGTCCGGAGATTTGTTATGATGGTAAGAGCCCATGGGATCCAGGGCAATTTGGCACATTGGATCCAAAATTGGCTTAGTGGCAGGAGGCAGAGGGTGATGGTCGAGGGTTGTTTCTGCGAGTGGAAGCCTGTGACGAGTGGTGTACTGCAGGGATCGGTGCTGGGACCCTTGCTGTTTGTCATGTACACCAATGATTTAGACATGAATATAGGAGGTATGATCAGTAAATTTGCGAATGACATGAAAATTGGTGGTGTCGTGAACAGTGAGGAGGAAAGCCTTAGATTACAGGACGATATAGTTGGGCAGGTAAGATGGGCAGAGCAGTGGCAAATGGAATTTAATTCTGAGAAGTGAGAGGTGATGCATTTTGGGAGGACTAACAAGGCAAGGGAGTATACAATGGATGGTAGGATCCTAGGAAGTACAGAAGGTCAGAGGGACCTTGATAAATTTGTCCATAGATCACTGAATGCAGCAGCACAGGTAGATAAGGTGGTTAGGAAGCCATATGGGATAGTTGCCTTTATTAGCCGAGGCATAGAATATAAGAGCAGGGAGGTTATGATGGAGCTGTATAAAATGCTAGTCAGGCCATAGCTGGAGTACTGTGTATAGTTCTGGGCACCACACTATAGGAAGGATGTGATTGCACTGGAGAGGGTGCAGAGGAGATTCACCAGGATGTTGCCTGGGCTGGAGCATTTCAGCAATGACAAAAGACTGAAAAGGTGAGGGTTGTTTTCCTTCGAGCAGAGAAGGCTGAGGGGGCACCTGATTGTGAGATGCATTGATAGAATAGATAGGAAGAAACTTGTTCCCTTCGTGAAGGTGTCAATAACCAGGAGGCATAGATTTAAGGTAAGGGGCAGGAGGTTTAGAGGGGATTTGAGGAAAAATTATTTCAGCCAGAGAGTGGTTGGAATCTGGAACGCACTGCCTGTAGAGGTGGTAGAGTTAGGAACGCTCACTACATTTACGAAGTATTTAGATAAACACTTGAAATGCCATAGCATACAAGGCTATGGCCAAGTGCTGGGAAATGGGATTAGAATAGGTAGGTGCTTGATGGCTGGCACAGACACGATGGGCCGAAGGGCCTCTTTCTGTGCTGTATGACTCTTAGACTCTAATTGGTGATAAATCATTCCAACTGGTTTTAATTCTAATTGATTGTAAATGGAGTAATGTGGGAAGTAGATTCCTTTCTCATTTTATGAATTTGTATTCCCTCGATTAAGTGGAAATCTATTCAGTTCTCACTCACAGGTGAATAGCACCAGATTAATATTGTCCCACTTCCATCCTGATACATTCTCAAACCCGAGGGAGCAGATCTCAGCATCAGTTACAGCATCAGCCCCTTGATAGTGACTGTTCATCAGAATAGCTTTGTAATATAAGTGTAAATTCTCCCATTGTGTGAATTATTTGATAGATAGATAGATAGATAGATAGATGGATAGATGGATAGATAGATAGATAGATAGATAGATAGATAGATAGATAGATAGATAGATAGAATGAATGAATACATGGGCCATTTGGCCCATCAAGAACATGTTGCCTCGGCAAGAGCAATCCACCTCGTCCCTCCCCCATCTTCCCCGTATCCCTGAAATTTCTTTCCTTCATATACTTACCCAATTTCCTTTTCAAACCTCCGACTGAATCGGCCTCAACCACCCTTTCAGACAGTTCATTCCAGATCCTAACCCCTCGCTCGGTAAAAAAGTTCTTCCTGATGTCGTCTCTGGATATTTCGCCAATCACCTTAAACCTGTGTCCTCTGGCTCTCGTTCCTTCCACCAATGGGAACAGTTTCTTTTATCTGCTCTGTCTCCACCTTCATGATTTTGAAAACCTCAATCAAATCTCTCACCCTTCTACCAAAGCAAAATACTGCAGATGCTGGAAAGCTGAAACTAAAACAGAAAATGCTAGAAATACTCAGCAGGTCAGGCAGCATCTGTGGAGTGAAAAACAGAGTTAATGTTTCAAGTCTGTGACCTTTCATCAGAATCTCTTCTCACCCTTCTATGAGCTAAGGAGAACAATCCCAGTTTATGGCCACGTGGTGAGGGGTTTGGGTGGTTCCCACTGTTCAACTCCCACCTGATAGCAGCAAGTGTTTTTGTTTTTAGGGTTTCACCCCTTTATGTTTTATTTGTCAAATAAACAGACCACAACTGTTTTTCTTGTAGTTTTAAAACAGAAAATCAAGTATTTATTGAACAATCCACCATATTCCAAAAGTTTGTTGCATCTCAACTCTTCCAGGAGAAAGGGATTTCCCTCCATGTGGTGAGCCACGATGGTCTAGCATGTGGCTACTTCATACCTTCTTTGTTTCAGAAGAACCCATTCAATTCAGGAATCTTTCAGGATGGACATAGGATGGGTGAATTTGAGACCTCTTAGCTTTGAAGGTATTCATTGTTCCATACAAACAGTGCGGTCATGTTTGAATATACATGCAGCCATTTTTTGCAGCATTGTCCATTTTCTTGAAAAGGCAAAGTACATTTTTATAACTCTTCAGTTTTATTCTTTTTTACGATTGCATTTCTCATAAGTGTGACACCAGTTCATCCTTCTTTGGCTTCCTTGTCTCGAGAGACAATGGATAAGCGCCTGGAGGTGGTCAGTGGATTGTGAAGCAGCGCCTGGAGTGGCTATAAAGGCCAATTCCTGAGTGACAGACTCTTCCACAGGTGCTACAGATAAAATTGGTTGTCGGGGCTGTTACACAGTTGGCTCTCCCCTTGTGCTTCTGTCTTTTTTCCTGCCACCTGCTAAGTCTCTTCAACTCGCCACACTTTAGCCAAACCTTCTTGGCTGCCTGCCAGCTTTGGCAATCACTGGCAACTGACTCCCATGACTTGTGATCAATGTCACAGGACTTCATGTCACGTTTGCAGACGTCTTTAAAGCGGAGACATGGACGGCCGGTGAGTCTGGTACCAGTGACGAGCTCACTGCACAATGTGTCCTTGGGGATCCTGCCATCTTCCATGCAGCTCACATGGCCAAGCCATCTCAAGCACCATTGGCTCAGTAGGGTGCATATGCTGGGGATGTTGGCCTTCTCGAGGACTTCTGTGTTGGAGATACGGTCCTGCCACCTGATGCCAAGGATTCTCCGGAGGCAGCGAAGATGAAATGAATTGAGATGTCGCACTTGGCTGACAAACGTTGTCCAGGCTTCGCGGCCGTAGAGCAAGGTACTGAGGACACAGGCTTGATACACTCGGACTTTTGTGTTCCGTGTCAGTGTGCCATTTTCCCACAGTCTCTTGGCCAGTCTGGACATAGCGGTGGAAGACTTTCCCATGCACTTGTTGATTTCTGCATCTAGAGACAGGTTACTGGTGATAGTTGAGCTGAGTTAGGTGAACTCTTGAACCACTTCCAGAGCGTGGTAGCCGATATGGATGGATGGAGACTTTCTGATGTTCTGTCCCATGATGTTCGTTTTCTTGAGGCTGATGGTTAGGCCAAATTCGTTGCAGGCAGCTACAATCCTGTCGATGAGTCTCTGCAGACACTGTTCTGTGTGAGATGTTAATGCAGCATCGTCAGCAAAGAGGAGTTCCCTGATGAGGACTCTCCGTACTTTGGTCTTCGCTCTTAGAAGGGCAAGGTTGAACAACCTGCCACCTGATCTTGTGTGGAGGAAAATTCCTTCTTCTGAAGACGTGAACGCATATGAGAGCAGCAGGGACAAGGAGATCCCAAACAGTGTAGGTGCGAGAACACAGCCCTGTTTCACGCCACTCAGGATAGGAAAGGGGTCTGATGAGGCACTGCTATGCTGAATTGTGCTTTTCATATTGTCATGGAATGAGGTGAAGATACTTCGTAGCTTTGGAGGGCATCCGAACTTTTCTAGTCGTCTGAAGAGACCACGTCAGCTGACATAAGGACATAATAACATAAGAACTAGGAGCAGGAGTAGGCCGTCCGGCCCCTCGAACCTGCTCCGCCATTCAATAAGATCATGGCTGATCCTTTCGTGGACTCAGATCCACTTACCCGCTCTCTCACCGTATCCCTTAATTCCTTTATTGTTCAAAAAGATATCTACCTTAGCTTTAAAAGCGTTTAATGAAGTAGCGTCAACTACTTCACTGGGCAAGGAATTCCATAGATTAACAACCCTTTGACGAGGTCACAGGCTTTGGTGAGATCAATGAAAGCAACGTAGAGGGGCATCTGTTGTTCACGGCATTTCTCCTGTCGCTGGTGAAGAGGGAACAGCATGTCAATGGTCGATCTCTCTGCTCGAAAGCCACACTGTGCCTCAGGGTAGACACGGTCAACCAGCTTCTGGAGCCTGTTTAAAGCGACTTGAGCAAAGACATTCCCCACTATGCTGAGCAGGGAGATTCCACGGTAGTTGTTGCAGTCACTGCGGTCACCCTTGTTCTTATAGAGGGTGATGATATTGGCATTGCCCATGTCCTGTGGTACTGCTCCCTCGTCCCAGTACAGGCAAAGCAGTTCATACAGTGCTGATAGTATAGCAGGCTTGGCACTCTTGATTATTTCGGGGGTAATGCCGTCCTTCCCAGGGGCTTTTCCGCTGGCTAGAGAATAAATAGCATCACTGACTTCCAATTTTGATGGTTGTACGTCCAGCTCATCCATGACTGGCAGAGGCTGGGCTGCATTGAGGGCGGTCTCAGTGACAACATTTTCCCTGGAGTACACTTCCAGGGAGTGCTCAACCCAGCGGTCCATTTGCTTGCATTGGTCAGTGATTGTGTCCCCTGATTTAGATTTGAGGAAGGCGATCTTCTTGATGGTTGGCCCAAAAGCTCTCAATGTCATCATACATCCCTCTGATGTTTCCGATGTGAGAGGTCAGCTGAATATGACTGCATAGGTGTTGCCAGTCGTCATTTGCGCAGCGCCTGGCTGTTCTTTATGCAACGCTTCTGGCTGCTTTAATTGCTACGGATGTTAACTCGTTGGGGGCTTTCTAGTATTTTGAAGAGACCACGTCTGCTGACGAGGTCAAAGGCTTTGGTGAGATCAATGAAAGCAATGTAGAGAGGCATCTGTTCATGGCATTTCTCCTGTAGCTGGCGAAGGGAGAACAGCATGTCAATGGTGGATCTCTGTGATCAAAAAACAAACTGTGCTTCAGGGTAGACACGCTCAGCCAGCTTCTGGAGCCTGTTTAAAGCAACTTGAGCAAAGACTTTCCCCAATATGCTGAGCAGGGAGATTCCACGGTAGTTGTTGCAGTCACCGTTCAGCAGTGCAATGCACTTAGCAGCTATGACAGGTTCCAGCTCGTCAATGTGAGATTGAAACCAGTCTGCATTCCACTTCACACGTTTGTCATAGGTGGTCATTGCTGAGTCATAGATGGCATCTCTGATATAGGCTCACTTGGTCTCTGCATCCCCTGTAGGAGTGTTTTGAAGGGCTTTTTCAAGTGAATTTAGAAACTTATGTAACAGCTGTGGATAAGAAATTCTACTAGTGTTGATGCGCGGGCATCCCTTCTGCTTGGAGTGACATAGCTTCTTTGGTTTGAGTCTAACCTTGCTGCACACCAGGGAGTGGTCACTGTCGCAGTCCGCACTGTGGAAGCTGCATGTGATTTGAACGCTGTTTAAAGAGGCTCGCCTTGTGACGATGAGGTCCAGCTGGTGCCAACGACGTGTTCTTGAGTGCCTCCAAGAAACCTGGTGACAGGGTTTAGTGTGAAAGAACAAGTTGGTGATGCAGAGGTTATGATAGGTACACAACTCAAGCAGTCTCTGTCCATTCTCATTCATCCTTCTAATGCCATAACGACCAAGGCTGGAGGACCATGAGTCATGGTCGCCCTCAACCCTGAAATCATTCCCATAAATCTCTTCTGCACTCACCACCCAACTCTCCCCCAAGGCCTTCACATCCTTCCTCACGTACGGTGTCCAGAAATAGACACAAAACACCAGTTTAGGATGAACCATATTTTATCGAGGTTCATTAAAATGTCCTTGATTTTATTCACTACACCTCTATTTATTAAGTTACGGACACGTGTAGCTTTTTAATTCCTTTCTCAAACTTCCCTGCCACCTTCCATGAGTAGTGCACATATACCCACAGGCCTCTCTGTTCCACCAATCCCTTTAAAACAGTACCTTTTAGATAATATTGTCTCACTCTATCTTTCCTCCAACCGGCACTACTGTGTGCATAAAATGTCATCTGCCACATCTCTGTCCATTCCACCAGCCTGTCTATGACCTATTGAAGTCAATCACAATCTTTTTTTTAAATTCATTTTTGGGATGCAAGCATCACTGGCAAGGCCAGCATTTATTGCCCATCTCCAATTGTCCTTGAGAAAGTGGTGGTGAGCTGCTTTCTTGAACTGCACCAATCCATGTGGTGTGTGTACCCCTAACACACCCCTTTTAGGGAGGGAGTTCCAGAAATTTGACCCAGTGACAGTGAAGGCTATATTTCCAAGTCAGGATGGTGTGTGACTTGGAGGGAATCTTGCAGGAGGTGGTGTTCCCATGTCTCTGCTGCACTTCTTCTCTAGGTGGTAGAGGTCGTGGGTTTGGAAGGTGCTGACAAAGGAAGCTTAGTGAGTTGCTGCAGTGCATCTTGTAGATGGTCCACACTGCTGCCACTGTGCGTGAAGGGAGTGAATGGTGGATGAGATACCAATCATGCAGGTTGCTTTGTCCTGGATGATGTCGAGCTTCTTGAGTGTTGTTGGAGCTGCACCCATCCAGGCAAGTGCAGAGGATTCCATCACACTCCTGACTTGTGCCTTGCAGATGGTGGACAGGCTTTGGGGAGTCAGGAGGTGAGTTACTCGCCACAGAATTCCAAGACTCTGATCTGATCTTGTAGTCATAGTGTTTATGTGGCCAGTCCAGTTAAGTTTCTAGACAGTGGTGACCCCCAGATGTTTGTTGACTGTGGGGGATTCAGTGATGGTAATGCTGTTCAATGTCAAGAGAAGACAGTTACATTCACTTTTGTTGAAGATGGTCATTGTCTGGCACTGGTGTGGCACGAATGTCACTTGCCATTTTTCAGCCCAAGTCTGAATGTCATCCAGGTCTTGCTCATGTGGGCACAGAGTGCTTCAGTATCTAAGGAGTTGCAAAAGGTACTGAACACTATCCAATCATCAGTGAACATCTCCCTTCTGACCATCCCCTCTCATTGTATATTGGAGGGAAGGTCATTGATGAAGCAGCTGAAGATGATTGGGCCTAGGACACGACCCTGAGTAAAACCTGCAGCAATGTCCTGGGGCCAAGATTATTGGCCTCCAACAACCACAACCCTTTGTGCTAGGTATGATTTCCACCAATGGAGAGTTTTCCCCTTGATTTCCACTGACTTCAATTTTGCCCAGACTCCTTGATGTCAAACTTGTTCAAATGCTGCCTTGATGTCAGGGGCAGACACTGTCGCCTCACCTCTCGAATTCCGCTCTTGTGTCCATGATTGGACCAAGGCTGTAATGAATCTGAGCTGAGTGCCTCTGGCAGAACTAAACTGAGCATCAGTGAGTGTGTTATTGCTGAGTAAATGCTGCTTGATAGCATCGTCAATAACACTTTCCATCACTTTGCAGATGATTGAGAGTAGACTGATGGAGTGGTAAGTGGCTAGATTGGATGTGTCCTGCTTTTTGTGGGCAAGACATAGTTTTGTAATTTTGCACATTGTTGGTTAGATGCCAGGGTTGTAGCTGTACTGGAACATCTTGGCCAGAGGCACAGCTAGTTCTGGATCACAACTCTTCAGTACTACAATCGATTGTTTTCAGGGACCATCGCCTTTTCTGTATGCAGTGCCTTCAGCCATTTCTTTATATCATGTGCAGTGAATTGAATTGGCTGAAGACTGGCATCTGTGATGCTGGGAACCTCAGGCAGAAGCCGAGATGGATCATCCATCGGCATCTCTGGCTGAAGACAGTTGCAAATGTTTCAGCCTTGTCTTTTGCACTGACGTGCTGGGCTCCTCCATCATTGAGGATGGGGATATTTCTGGTTCCTCCTCCTCCAGTTAGTTGTTTAATTCTCCACCACCATTCATGAATGAATGCAGCAGGACTGCAAAGCTTTGAATTGATCTGTTGGTTGTGGGATCTCTTACCTCTATCTGTTACACAGTTCACAGTACTTCCAGGTTTTATGTCAGCTGCACATTTTGAAATTGTGCCCTGTACACCCAAGTCCAATTCATGAATATATATCAAGAAAAGCAGTGGTCTGAGTACCTGTCCCTGGGGAGCAGCACTGTTTTCTTTCTTCCAATCAAAAAAAAACAACCGGTCACCACCATCGAGGTTTTCTCTCACTTATCCAATTTTATATACATGTCATCAGAGATCCTTCTAGTCCATGGGTTCAGTGTTGCTGACAAGTCTGTAATTATGCACTTTATCAAATACCTTTTTGATAAAGCATTTTATCAAAATTGCATCACCCGATTCAACCCTTTATGTTATCAGCTCAAAAATATCAGTTACGTTAGCTGAATACGATTTATCTTTAACATGTCCTTTCTAACTTTCCTGAATTAATCCACACTTGCCCAAGTCACAGTTAATTTTGTCCTGGAATATCATCTTAAAACCTTTCACACCACTGAGGTTAAACTGACTGGCCTGAATCTGCTGGGTTTATCCTGACACCCTTTGAAAAGGGTGCAACTTTTTCAATTTTCCAGCCCTCTGGAACCACCCCCGCATTTAAGGAGGATTAGAAAATTACAGCCAGTACCGCTACAATTTCCACCCTTACTTCCCTAAGCATCCATTCAGACTTGGTGACTCATCAATCTTATGTCTAGGGAACCCCTCCAGTACCTCCTATTTACCAATTTTTCCACCACCCAGCATCTCAACTATCTCATCTTTCACTGTGAGTTTGACTAGATCTAATTCCTTGGTAAAGACAGATGAAAATTTCTCATTTTATAATTCAGCCATGTCCAAACATGGGCGGCACAGTGGCGCAGTGGTTAGCACCGCAGCCTCAAAGCTCCAGTGACCCAGGTTCAATTCTGGGCACTGCCCAGAGTTTGCAAGTTCTCCCTGTGGTTGCGTGGGTTTCCTCCGGGTGCTCCGGTTTCCTCCCACAAGCCAAAGACTTGCAGGTTGATAGGTAAATTGGCCATTAGCAATTGCCCCTAGTGTAGGTAGGTGGTAGGGAAATATAGGGACAGGTGGGGATGTGGTAGGAATATGGGATTAGTGTAGCATTAGTATAAATGGGTGGTTGATGGTCGGCACAGACTCGGTGGGCCGAAGGGCCTGTTTCAGTGCTGTATCTCTAAACTAAACTTAACTAAACCTTTGTCTCATTTTTGGTCCCTAATCGTAGTGACCCTCCACCAACACTACCACCCTCAACCCGCCCCCTGCCACCTCTACATTGACAGAGAGATTAAAACCGAGACAGATTGACAGATAGGTAGACATAAATAAAAGCAAAATACTGCAGATGCTGGAAATCTGAAATAAAAACAGAAAGTGCTTGAAATATTCGGCAGGTTATTCAACATCTGTGGAGAGAGAGAAGCAGAGTTCACGTTTCAGGTCTGTGACCTTCCATCAGAACTTGCAAAGGTTAGAAATGTATTGGAGTGCACTGAGTGTGAAGAAGGGAGTTTCGTAAGTGAATGAATTTTCAGGGTTAATCTCTCAAGACTTGTTTTTGTTTGGTTTACATTTAGCAATTAATTGAAATTCCTGCTTCAGATAAGAGGTAAGTTAGGTTTCTTGCAGTTTTAAACAGGGGTGTGCTAACACTCTGAGTATCTGTAGCTAGATAATTAGTTAGCTAGCTTAAACTGGTTTCTGAGCTGTAGCAGAGCTCTAGCAAAGCTGACACACCATTGTTTTCAGAGTATAAAATCAGGGGACTCTCAGTGCTACTTGTCTGCACTGAGTGCTGCTGGAGGGCACAGAATGTAAAGAAGGGAATTTAGTAATTGTGGGAATTCAATAAGCAGGGGAACATAAATTCAGAATAAAATAAATTTGAGTGCATAGAGTTTAGCACTTGAGGGAGGGGCTCCTTTCTTTCTTTCTTTCTTCCTTTCTTTCTTTCTTTCTTAGAACAAACAATAGTACAGCACAGGAACGGGCTATTCTGCCCTCCAAGCCTGCGCTGATCGTGATGCCTGACTAAACTAAAACCTTCTGCACTTCCAGGGACTGTATCCCTCTATTTCCACCCTATTCACGTATTTGTCAAGATGCCTCTTAAATGTCGCTATCGTACCTGCTTCCACCACCTCCCCCGGCAGCAAGTTGCAGGCACTCACCAGCCTCTGTGTAAAGAACTTGCCTCGCACATCCCCTCTAGACTTTGCCCCTCACACCTTAAACCTATGTCCCTTAGTAACTGACTCTTCCACCTTGGGAAAAAGCTTCTGACTATCCGCTCTTTCCATGCCACTCATGCCACTCATAACTTTGTAAACCTCTATCATGTCGCCCCTCCACCTCCGTCGTTCGAGTGAAAACAATCCGAGTTTACCCAGCCTCTCCTCATAGCCAATGCCCTCCTGACCAGGCAACATCCTGGTAAACCTCTTCTGTACCCTCTCCAAAGCCTCCACATCCTTCTGGTAGTGTGGCGACCAGAATTGCAATATTCTAAGTGTGGCCTAACTAAGGTTCTGTACAGCTGCAGCATGATTTGCCAATTTTTATACTCTATGCCCCGACCGATGAAGGCAAGCATGCCGATGCCTTCTTGACTACCTTATCCACGTGTTGCCACTTTCAGTGACCTGTGAACCTGTATGCCCAGATCTCTCTGCCTGTCAATACTCCTAAGGGTTCTGCCATTTTCTGTATACTTCCCACCTGTATTAGATCTTCCAAAATGCATTACCTCACATTTGTCCGGATTCTGTCTTTCTTTCTCCCTCCTTTTACAGCCTCCAGTAGCTGCCTCTCTCTTCAGTGCAGGGGAAAAAATTGATTGGTGAGTAATTGGTAAGTTATTTTACTTCTCATTGCATTAAAAAGTTTTTAAAGTTACATGTTGGCAGGTTGGCTTGGCCAACTGGAATGTACGTCCTGCAGTATGTAAGAAGTCATGGATGCACCACGTGTCCTGAACAAAGACATTTGCAAGAAGTGTCACTGGCTGAAGAAGCTTGAGCTCCATTGTTAAAATACAGGAAAATATAATCATATTTTAGCTGCATTGCCAACTAGAAAGATTACACCAATAACTATGATCAGCTGCTGTGAAAGCAGAGTGTTCGTGAACATGCGTCGATGTGTAATAGTTGCAATACCATGACAATAGCACAGATTTCATCACTCGTCCTGCATTGGTTTTCAAACATATGCAAGACGAACCTTGCAGCCAGAGGTTTGAGCAGTTACACGGTGGAGTCACCTTTGCATTTGAAGGACTGCACCAAAAGCCGAAGATGGCAGGGGGGGTGCTCTAGGGTGGCCCCACAGTGCAGCGAAGTCTCCCTGCTCGCTCTCCTCCAGGTTGTGCGGGCAAGGCCAGAGGTCCTTTTCACCAGTGATGGTAAAAAGAGCCCCTCCCACCTGAACAAGGAAATTTGGCTGGAGATGGCAGAGGAGGTGAGTAGCCGTGGAGCCATCCAGTGCCAAAGAGTTCAATGCCAGAAGGGGATTAACGAGAACTTCTACAGCACAGTGGCGCAGTGGTTAGCACCGCAGCATCACAGCTCCAGGGACCCGGGTTCGATTCTGGGTACTGCCTGTGCGGAGTTTGCAAGTTCTCCCTGTGTCTGCGTGGGTTTCCTCTGGGTGCTCTGGTTTCCTCCCACATGCCAAAGACTTGCAGGTTGATAGGTTAATTGGCCATTATAAATTGCCCCTAGTATCGGTAGGTGGTAGGGAAATATATAAGGACAGGTGGGGATGTGATAGGAATATGGGATTAGCGTAGGATTAGTATAAATGGGTGGTTGATGGTCGGCACAGACTCGCTGGGCCGAAGGGCCTGTTTCAGTGCTGTATCTCTAAACTAAACTAAACTAGCCAACCGGGGCCCTCTGGGCCTCTTGCGCACAGTGTACGAGTGCAAAGCTCATCCACAGCCAAAGGGCAATTAGATCAGCAGCCTTCCTCCAGTCAGGCTGCAAGCGCAGAGATTGTACAGAGATGGGGCACTTGCCAGCATTTATAGAGAACACACTGACACAAATGAGAATGTACAGGTGTCACAGCAATGTAAATATGTTTTTTATGAAATGTTCCTCACCAACATGTGTGTCCTTTTCTCTGTGTGAATGATATGTGCCAGCATGTAGCGCCAATGTCACATCCCTTTGCACCATTGGACCGACAGGAGAGCCAATGTATGCAATAACATCATTGCTGTGCCACCATTACTCATGATCGTCTCCACGGATGCAGTGACATGGTCATTGGCTCAGTCAGCAGCTGCCTCTAATGGTTTACACAGAGATACTGCAGATGTGGACTGGTGCACAGCAGGTGAGCGAGGATGATGTGTGGCTTGCAGAGCTCATGTCAGTTCCAATGGAGCAGAGAGCCTTTGTCTGATAAACCACTGCCGTACATCCTTAGCTCACTGCTGGCCCTGCATGCACTGCCTGGGTGCCAGAAGCCCTTCACTGTGCCTTTCCTGTTGTAGAGCGTCCTCATCGTTTGAGGAGGAATCATGTTGACGTCTCTCCTCATCATGCCAGGCCTGCCCCCTAGTGGGTGTGTCGTTGTGCAGAGCAGCAAAGAAACGAGCTGACCTTTTCGGCCTGTATTACAGGACATCACCCTATCTATCCAGGCATTGGAAGCGCTCTTTCAGCATGTCAATCACCTGCTCAATGGGGGCTATTGTAGCTCAGTTGCTGGCATTGTATCTCTCCTCTGCAGCAGTGGTGGGGTTTGTTACTGGTATCGGGAGCCATGTCTGCAAGGGATAGCCCTTGTTTCCAAGAAGTCACTCCTCTATCTGAGCCAGTTCAATGAAGAGTGGTGGCAGTTAGGATGGCACAGGACCCAGGTGTCATGGCAGCTGCCTGAGAAGCAGGCACAGACTTGCATGAAGCATCCCTGCTTCACCGAGATTGAGAGGATTCCTTTAATGGTGATGTCTGCAGGTGGTAGCTGGTGGGAGGCCTGGTGCAGTCTATGAACCCTAAAACCTTTGGTTATCCGGCAATGGTGCCGAAACCGATGGCCCTCTGGGCCTCAGCTGTGAGAGTCCGTCCTGAAGCGAACATACTCACTTGTCCTCTGGTACCGGGTATCACTGACCTCCCTAATGCAACGGTGCACTGCTGATTTTGTGACTCCACAAAGGTCTCTGGTGGGCCCCTGAAAAGCTGCAAAGGTGTCAAGCTTTGCGGAACAAAGGCATAGGATGTCCAATGAAGCCCATGGGCTGCAGGTCATCGTTGAGCAGGGCACAGAGACATGTCACCACCCTCTCTAAATGCACAATCGCCTCTGAAACCAGTGCTCTGACATCCGATGGCATGTCATGTGGGGCCTGTAGATGCACAGCAACCGTAATGGTGAGCTCCCCTTGGGGACTGCTGCTCACAACCGGGGGCCTCTACATGGACCGCACGTGCCTGTTAGATTTGCATACAGACTCCCAGGATGAGAGGTTCACACTATTTAGGATGAGCCATTCCAATGTGATAAATTAAGCTGTATCCTTCATTTATTCAAAGGTTCCTAACAGGGCAGGGATTGTTGTTGACGAGTCCATCAGGTATTTCATGGATCAACTATGTGGCGTGGAATGGCATTGCCCATCTTGGCCAACACTCAAAGTGGTACAGCATGAACACATCAAGATCCAACCAGCTGCATCGATTGCCCCCACCATCCAAATAACCTTAACCTTCCTATCCTTTCTGGCACTCTCCCCACATACAGGGTGATGAGAGTGCCATTGCTCCTTCATACACGAATAAATGCAGAGTTAGATTAGATTAGATTAGAGATACAGCACTGAAACAGGCCCTTCGGCCCACCGAGTCTGTGCCGACCATCAACCACCCATTTATACTAATCCTACGCTAATCCCATATTCCTACCAAACATCCCCACCTGTCCCTATATTTCCCTACCACCTACCTATACTAGTGACAATTTATAATGGCAAATTTACCTATCAACCTGCAAGTCTTTTGGCTTGTGGGAGGAAACCGGAGCACCCGGAGAAAACCCACGAAGGCACAGGGAGAACTTGCAAACTCCACACAGGCAGTACCCAGAATCGAACCCGGGTCCCTGGAGCTGTGAGGCTGCAGTGCCAACAACTGCGCCACTGTGCCGCCCTCGCCAATCGATGCAGCTGGTTGGATCTTGATGTGTTCATGCTGTACCACTTTGAGTGTTGGCCAAGATGGGCAATGCCATTCCACGCCACATAGTTGATCCATGAAATACCTGATGTACTCGTCAACACCAATCCCTGCCCTGTTAGGAACCTTTGAATAAATGAAGGATACAAAAAGTGGACACTTTTTACAGAGTGAGATATGTACCTGCCTTCATGCCTGCAGAGCTTTCCCTTCAGCAATCCCAAGGGGAGCTCGCCATTACAGTCACTGTGCATCTGCAGGCCCCAAATGACATGCCACCTCTTTTCCCTTCCAGAATGCAGAGTGAGACCCCTGTAATCCCCCCCCCTCCCTCCTCTCTTCCAGCATGCAGAGTGAGACCCCTGTAATTCCCCTCTCCTCCTCCCTTCCAGAATGCAGAGTGAGACCCCTGTAATCCCCCTCTCCTCCTCCCTTCCAGAATGCAGAGTGAGACCCCTGTAATCCCCCTCCCTCCTCCCTTCCAGAATGCAGAGTGACCCCTGTAATCACCCTACCTCCTCTCTTCCAGAATGCAGAGTGACCCCTGTAATCCCTCTCCCTCCTCCCTTCCAGAATCCAGAGTGAGACCCCTGTAATCCCTCTCCCTCCTCCCTTCCAGAATGCAGAGTGACCCCCTGTAATCACCCTACCTCCTCTCTTCCAGAATGCAGAGTGAGACCCCTGTAATCCCCCTACCTCCTCACTTCCAGAATGCAGAGTGACCCCTGTAATCCCCCTACCTCCTCCCTTCCAGAATGCAGACTGAGACCCCTGTATTCCCCCCACTCTTCCAGAATGCAGAGTGAGACCCCTGTAATCCCTCTCCCCCACTCTTCCAGAATGCAGAGTGAGACCCCTGTAATCCCCCCTCATCCTCTCTTCCAGAATGCAGAGTGAGAACCCTGAAAACTGAACTTACCTTCCGTAGTGAACCTTCTGCTTCTGATAACCCGCCGGCTTCTCTAATTGTGAATGGGACGGCACGTGACGGCCGCCCGTTCTACATAATATGCGCAAGTGTGGAGCGAGCGGCAGCGGGATGCATAATCTGCAGAGGTAAGCAGCGTTTTACATATTATAATTGGGGGGCCGCCGCTGAGCGACGAGGAAGGGGTGGTTGGGGCGGTGGCCACACCGAAGTCTCCCCGCCACCGTTGGTAATATGCGGCAGGCCCTTCTCGACATTGCGGGTTGAGGCGGGCCTCTCCCCACTGAATTTTACCAGCCCCCATGCCACGACCCTTGGCATTGAGCAGCCAGTAAAATTCATACTTTGTTATGAACACTGAACCTTGTAACATTATAATATTTAAAACAATCGTGACTTTTAAATGTTCAAGTTGGAGTTCTGAAGATCAGGTGACCTCACCTCCACTCTGCGAAAGGTTACCAGGGCAACAGAGAACACAGATCAAAGACTTTCTTCAAAAAACAGAGATTGCAGGGCGAATCCCTGAAGAACAACGGATTTGGCCCTCCCAGACATTTGGGTTGTAAAACAAGAGTCAGTAAATCAAAAGATATTAATGTGCCAGGCAGCTGGGAGCAATGAAAAGGCACAAGTGTCTTTTGTGAAACTAGACATCTAATGTCTGCATTTTAGAACAACACAATAACCTGCGACTGCTGCATCCATATAAATTTAACAGACTTTCCAAAGGCACACCTACCTGACGTCCGGGGATAGTGGCGGACCTGAATGAAATAGGGCTGAAAACCTATAAATAAAGAGTGGGACTCGAGGCCCTTCACCTACCTGACGTCCGGGGACAACGGCGGACCTGAATGGAATAGGGCTGAAAACCTATAAATAAAGAGCGGGGCTCAAGGCCCTTCACCTACCTGACGTCCTTGGCAGTGGCAGACATGAATGGAACAGGGCTGAAAACCTATAAATAAAGAGCAGGGCTCGAGGCTCTTCACGTACCTGACATCCTTGGCAGTGGCAGACATGAATGGAACAGGGCTGAAAACCGATAAATAAAGAGTGGGGCTCGAGGCCCTTCACCTACCTGACGTCTGGGGTGGTGGCGGACCTGAATGGAACAGGGCTGAAAACCTATAAATAAAGAGTGGGGCTCGAGGCCCTTCACCTGCCTGACATCCGGGCGGTGGCAGACCTGAAAGGAACAGGGTTGAAAACCTATAAATAAAGAGCGGGACTCGAGGCCCTTCACCTACCTGACGTCCTGGGGCGGTGGTGGACTCTCTGACTGTTCTTGCGCCCGCCTTATTTGCATTTAGTTAAAAAAATAAGAATAGTGACATCACTGAAATCCTGGGCGCTGATTGGTCGGTGGGCAGCAGCTGTTATTGTCTGGGGATAACTGTGATTGATTGGAGTTAAAAAAAGGTTCCTTTTAAATTAAAACCCGAGGATATCTACCTGAAATTTTTTAGTTTTTACTGGCTCTACTAGTGCAGATTGCATGGAGTGAGGCTGAAAGTCAAATGTGGGTATTTTAATTGGCTGGGGGCGGTGGAAGTTGCTCTTTGCTCTTTTTCTGCCTCAGCCTCAAAGGTACAGGGGATAAAAGTCGATTGTAAATAGCTGGTAAGTTATTACACTAGCAAATTTTTTTTTCTCATTGTAAAAGTAAGTAATGGCGGGGCAGCTTGACCAAGCGGAATGTACCTCCTGTGCAATGTGGGAAGTCATGGAAATGCCATGTGACCTTGGTGAACATGTCTGCAGAAAGTGTCTCCGGTTGAAGAAGCTTGAGCTTCAGGTTTCAGAGCTCGAGCGGCGGCTGGAGTCACTATGGTGCATCCATGAGGTGGAGGACTACCTTAAACCCTAACCCTAACTTGTCAAGCCAGTGCCGAGGCGAGCACAGTCGGGGGTGACTTGGCGGATGCCGGACGGACAAGAAGTCAGGGCAGGTAGTGCAGGAGTCCCCAGCGGACATCCTACTTTCTAACCAGTATTCAGTTCTGAGTACCGATGAGGGAGAGGGTTCCTCTGGGATGGAGAAAAAGGGACAAGAGGGCAATAGTGGTAGGGGATTCTATGGTTAGAGGAACAGATAGGCATTTCTGTGGTCGCAGATGTGATTCCAGGATGGTATGTTACCTCCCTGGTGCAAGGATCTTGGATCACTGAGCAACTACAAAGTATTCTGGAGGGTGAGGGTGCACAGCCGGAGGCTGTGATCCACGTTTGTACCAATGACATTGGTAGAAAGAGAGATGAGGTCCTGCAAAAATAATTTAGGGAGCTAGGCAGTAGATTAAAAAGTAGGACCTCAAAGGTTGTAATCTCTGGGGTTCTTCCAGTGCCACGGGCTAGTGAGTATATGAATAGGAGGTTAGAGTAGATGAATGCATGGTTGGGGAGATGGTGCAGGAGGGAGGGCTTTAGATTCTTGGATCACTGGGCCTCTTTCTGGTGACGGTGGGATCTGTATAAGATGGACGGGTTGCACCTGAACCAGAACGGGACCAGCATCCTTGCTGGGAGATTTTCTAGTGCTGTTGGTGGGGAGAGGGGGGTGGGGTGGTTAAACTAATTTGGCAGGGGGATGGGATACAGAGTGGAAGCACAGTAGGGGGTGATGTACAATCAAATATAAATGAGAAGCTAAGTCAGTCCGGAGGTCAGAGTAAATATAGATCTGTTAACGCTCAGGCAAATAATGCAAGGCTGGATTGTATCTATTTTAATACAAGGAGTCTTACTAGTAAGAAAGATGAATTGAGGGTGTTGATTAACACATGGGAATATGATATTATTGTTATTACTGAGACATGGTTGACGGAAGGGCAGGACTGGCAGCTTAATATCCCAGGGTATGGAATCTTCAGACATGACAGGGGAAGGGTAAAAGAGGAGGTGACATTTCACTGTTGATTAAAGAGACAATTACTGCAGGAAGGAGGGATGATATCTTAGAAGGTTCCTCTAATGATATCTTAGAAGGTTCCTCTAATGAGGCCATATGGGTAGAACCTAAAAACAAAAAAAGGGGCTATCACTTGGCTGGGAGTGTACTCCAGGCCTCCAAATGGTCAGGCAGTGGTAGAGGAGCAGATATGTAGGCAAATCTCAGAGAGGTGCAATAATAATAGGGTAACAATAGTAGGGGATGTCAACTTCCCCTATATTAGAGGGGATAGTATTAGTGCAAAAAGCTTAAAGGCGGCAGAATTCTTCAAGTGCATTCAGGAGAGCTTTTTGAGGCAGCACGTAGACACTCCTCCAGGAGGAGGAGCAGGACTGGACATAATCCGAGGGAATGAGGCCGGACCAGTGGTAGAAGTGTCAGTGGGGGAGAATTTCGGGGATAGTGACCATAGCTCTGTAAGATTGAAGGTTGTTATGGAAAAGGACATAGAGGGTCTGGAAATAAGAGTTGGGGGCAGGCAGATTTCAATATGATAAAACAGGATCTGGCCAAAGTGAACTGGGAGCAGCCTCTTATAGGAAAGTTTACATCAGATCAGTGGGAGTCATTAGAAGGGAAATTGTGAGGGTTCAGGTGCAGCATGTTCCTGTAAAGGTGAAGAGTAGGAGCAACAGGTCAAGGGAACCCTGGATGTCAAAGGATATAGAGGATTGGATAAGGAAAAAAAAGGTGGCGTATGGCAGATTCAGAGTGCTGAGAGCAGCGGAGGCCCTAGAGGAGTATAGAAAGTGAGGGGAGTACTTAAAAAATTAATGAGGAGAGCGAAGAGGGGGCATGAAAAATCACTGGCAGACAAGATAAAGGAAAATCCCAAGGCGTTTTATTGGTATGTTAGGGGTAAGAGGATAACCAGGGAAAATGTGGGCCCATTAGGGATCAACGAGGCAACCTGTGTGTGGAGCCGGAGGACATAGATGAGGTTTTGAACGATTACTTTTCATCTGTGTTCACGATGGAGAGGGACGATGTAGGTGTAGTGATCAGGGAAGGGGATTGTGATATAGTTGATCAAATTAGCATGGAAAAGGAGTAAGTATTAGCTGTTTTAGCAGGCTTGAAGGTGGATAAATCCCCAGGCCCAGATGAGATGTATCCCAGTCTGCTATGTGAGGCAAGGGAGGAGATAACGGGGGCTCTGACACAAATTTTCAAATCCCCTCTGACCGCATGAGAGGTACCAGAGGATTGGAGGACAGCGAATGTGGTACCAATATTTAAGAAGGGGAGCAGGGATAAACCAAGTAATTAGAGGCCGGTGAGTCTAACATCAGTGGTAGGGAAAGTATTGGAAAAATTTCTGAGAGACAGGAATAATCACCACTTGGTGAGACAGAGATTAATCAGGGATAGTCAGCATAGCTTTGTCAGGGGGAGATCGTGTCCAACAAATTTTATTGAATTTTTTGAGGAGGTGACAAGGTGTGAGGGTAAAGCATTTGATGTAGTCTACATGGACTTCAGTAAGGCTTTTGATAAGGTCCCACATGGAAGATTGGTTAAGAAAGTAAAGGCCCATGGGATCCAGGGTAATTTGGCAAATTGGATTCAAAATTGGCTTAGTGGCAGGAGGCAGAGTGTGATGGTCGAGGATTGTTTCTGCGAGTGGAAGCCTGTGACCAGTGGTGTACCACAGGGATCAGGGCTGGGACCCTTACTGTTTGTAGTGTACATTAATGATTTAGACATGAACATAGGAGGTATGATCAGTAAGTTTGCAGATGACACGAAAATTGGTGGTGTCCTAAATAGTGAGGAGGAACGACTTCGATTACAGGACGATATAGATGGGCTAGTAAGATGGGCGGAGCAGTGGCAAATGGAGTTTAATCCTGAGAAGTGTGAGGTGATGCACTTTGGGAGTACTAACAAGGCAAGGGAATCTACGACGGATGGTTGGACCCTAGGGAGTACTGAGGGTCAGAGGGACGTTGGGTTGCTTTTCCATAGATCACTGAATGAATAGATCACATAAGGTAGATAAGGTAGTTAGGAAGGCATACGGGATACTTGCCTTTATTAGTCGAGGCATAGAATATAAGAGCAGGGAGGTTATGATGGAGCTGTATAAAACGTTGGTTAGGCCACATTTGGAGTACTGTGTACAGTTCTGGTCGGCACACTATAGTAAGGATGTGATTGCAATGGAGAGGGTGCAGAGGAGATTCACGAGGATGTTGCCTGGGCTGGAGCACTTCAGTTATGAAGATAGACTAGATAGGTTGGGGTTGTTTTCCTTGGAGCGGAGAAGGCTGATGGGGGACCTGACTGAGGTATACAAAATTATGAGGGGCATTGATAGGATAGAAAGGAAGAAACTTTTTCCCTTAGCGGAGGGGTCAATAACTTGGGGGCATAGACTTAAGGGCAGGGGTAGGAGATTTAGAGGGGAATTGAGGAGGAATTTTTTCAGCCAGAGGGTGGCTGGAACACACTGCCTGAAGGGGTGGTAGAGGCAGGAAAACTCACGACATTCAAGAAATATTTAGATGAGCATTTGAAATGCCATAGTATACAATGCTACGGTCCAAGTGCGGGGAAATGGGATTAGTTAGGACGGGTGCTTGATGGTCGGCGCAGGCGCATTGCGCCGAAGGGCCTGTTTCTGTGCTGTAAAACACTACGACTCTCTGACTCTATGACACAGGCTGTAAGTGAAGAAACCAGCGGCTTTTGGCCTCAAGGCAGGCTGGAAGAATGGAACTCAGCAGTTGCAGCCTCACACAGGCTGTAAGAAAGACAACCAGCAGCAGCAGATCAAGAAAGAGAGAGAGAGCAGACACCTGCTCTCCGACGCCTGTTGCAGTAAAAGGCTTTGAAGACCTGAACCTGTTTTGACAGTTGAAGCTTGTGGGGAATAGAGGACCAGTGGAATCACCAGGAAACACCTTATCCATGGGCGTCCAGGTCAGAAATGCTCAGATAAGTGAATGAAGAGGACACTGATTTTTGAAATAGTCTGGGAGATCCAATTCATTGCAAATGGGAAGAGTTTTGGACCTTTAACCACAAAGGATTTCTCCATCAAAAAGAAGCAGGTAACATATAAGTGTGGTGTGAGGTTTTCAAGTATTGTCATAAATAGCAAAACTATATTTCTTGTTAATTTGGGGTAACAGCTACTTACAATGTGCTGTCTAGTTAATTGGGGATTTCTTTTAGTTTAGTTGTTATAACAAGGGTCTCAAAACGTGAAATCTTGTGTCATTCTTGAAATTGTTCTTGGGGTTCATATCTCGTACTTTTTATGTTAGCGATCTCAGTGATGTCAGAACAACTTGTATTGGAATGAAGTGACGATCAATCTGCTGAGATGATCTGTGGTGGAGCCTCAAGTATTCATAATATTTATTGATGACTTAGATGAGATAATAATGAACTTGAGAACCATCTATCCAAGTTTGCAGAAGACACAAAGGGCTGCATCTTAATTCACAAAAACTGATGGGTTGGGGTTGTGCCAAAGTTTAAATGCAAAGAATCTGAAACAGGAACCCAACATGCATCATATCCCATGGACAGAGAACAGCAGCAGAAGCCGGGGGATTAAAAGCTCAGCATGTCCAAGGGTCACTGATCAGGAGCGTGACCTTGGTAATTGTCCCACCATATCCCAGTGCAACTGATTCCTATTGTAACTGAACCAGCTGAGAATTGATCTCTTTGGTTTGCATGGCACCAGTCAGTGTGTTTACTTACAGTGTACCAGGGGAGATGATTATTCTACCCAGGGATCCACCATATTGATATTCCTGCTCCCATTCTGATGTATAATGTCCCTGTTTTTCCCCTTCCTTACAGTTAACTTAGTGACGATTGTGATCCTGTCTCGGGGAAAGTGTGGTCTCTCCAAATGTGTCACTCGTTACTTGGTGGCCATGGCAGCGGCGGATCTACTGGTCATTGTCTTCGATCTGATATTGAGGCACATTCCCATTAGTTATTATAGAAAGTTCCAATTTCTGTTTGATATTCCAGTGTGTAATATCCACGCTGTCCTAATTTACGCATCAACGGACTGTTCTGTCTGGTTCACTGTCGCTTTCACCTTTGATCGATTTGTGGCCATTTGCTGCCAGAAACTGAAAACTAAATATTGCACTGAGAAATCGGCGGCTGTGATTATTGGAACAATGTCTGTGTTGTTCTGTGTAAAGAATATTTTCTGGTACTTTATGCTTTCAAGCAGCTATATGGGTATGCGAGCCCCCTGGTTCTGCATTCTTTCCTGGAGTGTTCTGTTTTCACCAGTATGGACAGCAATTGAATTTCTACATTATATTTTCACCCCGTGTGTACCATTTATTCTGATTCTGATGCTCAATGTTTTAACTGTCAGGCACATTCTAGTGACCATCAGAATTCGCAAGAGACTGCGGGACCGGGTCAGTGGGGAGAGTCACAGTGATCCAGAAACAATTAACAGAAGAAAATCAATCACTTCACTTTTTATGATATCGGGGAATTTTATCCTGCTGTGGGTTCTGTTCCTGGTGACTACGATTCATTCTAGATTTGCTCTGCTGGGCCTGACTGATTCTGATGGTCTGTCACCCATTGTAGAATGTCTTGGTTTTATGCTTCAGCTCCTGAGTTGCTGCACAAACACTTTTATTTACGCTGTGACTCAGAATAAGTTTAGAGAGGAACTGAAGAATGGGGTGAAATATCCCTTCACTGTACTTTCTAAGATTATAAAACAACAAAGAAAATGAAAGATTCTCACATATAAACCACACGTGAACCCAGCCTCTCCCCACTCAGTCTCTGTAATCATGTTGTTTTGAAGCCAAACAGATTGATTTGATTGAGTTTGCATTTAATGTAAGGCAGCTTTTGTGTCTATAGAGCAGAAAATCCTTCACACTAATCATACTGTAGTATTGTGACTTAAACTGGCTGATTGCATGTAATAGAAGAGCATTTGTGTCGTGTCTCTTTGCTGCCCTGTCTGCTGAAAAGTGCAAATAAAGTGTGTTCAATATGGTTGCTCCCAGTTAAGACCTCGTGTTAGTTTTATTCTGTATCTACAACACAGAAAGATGATGATGAAGGGAGAAGATTGATTTTTTTTTTACATCTCATTTGAGTGATTGCAGTCTGAGAACATTCTGAAACATGTGTTGGAAATTCCACTGTCAAATTTGAGGAAATTTGAGCGATTTGAAAGATTGCTTAATTGGCCTGCAATTCATGTTCGGCTACAACTCATTGAGTGCATAATTTTAAAAATATGGCACTGAAGACGTATTTTGGGACAATGGGAGAATTCAACACTGACAATGAGGACTGGTGGAATTATGAACGAAGATTGCACATTTGGAACAAAACTGGAGATTAGGATGAAGTGTATCTTTTCCTCACCATGATAGTGCCAGATCTTTTCGAGGTGGTATTTAACCAATGCTGCTCACGAGAACCCAGTACTTTGGACTAATCTGAAATAAGTGAGATTCTGGACTCACATTACATATTGAGAACAAAATTGCACCCTGAGTTGTATTTTGTGAAAGGAAGTAGTTGCCAAATGAGTCTATTGCAGATTATATTCTTGAATGAAAGAAATAATTACATCACTGTGGTTATGGTGCCAACTTAGAAGTCAACCTTAGAGACACGTTCATTGGAGGTCTAAAGAAAAACAAAATCCACTCTAAAGTTTTGAGTAAAGGCAATAAGCTGACAGGGAAGGAGGCCTGCAATGAGGCCACAGCCATGGAAATGGCAGGAGGAGATAGTTGCAGATTGCAAGGAAGTTCTTTTCTTGAGCTGGCAGAGGAAGTCCACCAGATTTCAGTCGGAACCAGGCAGCCATGTTCGCAGACTCAGAGACAGAAATTTAGATGCTATCATTGCCACCAACCATCCAAATGTTCCTATTTCCACTCAAAATGCTATGCCTGTGGAAAAGTCAGTCATATCCAGACTACAAGCATGAGTAGAGGAAACAGTAATGCTCCAGGTCACAGCAATGCATCAGCTCGAGGTCATGGCAGACTTAAAGCTAGTCCAGGAGCCTGGACGTTTTCGAATGTGCATATGATAGATATGGAAACATAGTTTCATGTTATTGAACAGGAAGATCAAGAGTTGTACTCAGTGAGAGAGCAAGATAAACAACATATGGACGTTGAGAGAAAAAGTGCTGCAGATATAATTCCAGCACCCACAGTAAAAATGAAATTTGGAGTGTTGCAACTTACTTTCGTCATTGATATTGCCACAGCAGTATCTGTTATCTCGGAAGGAGAGTACAAGAGGTCCCTGAGTTATATTCCCTTCTGAAAAACTGGTGTGAAACTGACTAGTGGTTCCAACAACAGTATTCCAATATTAGGTGAAGTGAATGTTAAGGTGGAATACTGTGATGCAAGCTATTATCTGCCATTGGTAATGGTAGGAATGAACAAAGTCCCCGTGATAGGAAGGAATTGGCTTAAAAACATACATTTAAATCTAGCTGAGTTATTTACAGTGGGGATCAGTAAGAGTACGTCTGACATTGAGGAAGTGCTAAGAGAGCACAAAGTGGTCTTTGTGCAAGGAGGACCAAATGGTAAAATTAGGCATCACAAGGCTGAAGTCAAGAAAAAGAACAATGTACAGCCGGCATTTGGCAAAGCTAAGCTCGTGCCTTATGCACCGTTAGAAGTAATAAGTAAAGAGCTGGAGAGATTACAAAGAACAGGGGCAATTAAAACGGTGAAGAGAAGTGAATAGGCTGCACCCATTATGATAGTTCACAAAGTAGATGGGTCTGTTTGAATTTGAGGATTTATAAACAAATGGTAAATAATGTGATTGAAAATGATACTTACCCACTTCCCACTAGTGATGATTTGTTTGTTATTTTAGTGAATGGAAAGATCTTCTGTATAATAAAAGTGTCAAATACATATTTGCAATTAGAATAAACTGACAAGAGCAAGGAATTGCTGACCATTCATACACACAAAGGGTTGTACCAGTATGAAAGGTTACCATTTGGCATGTCCACTGCTCCTTCAGTCTTCCAGAGCGTCATGGATCAGGTACTAAGTGGGATGAATGGAGTGTGCTGCTTCTTGGATGACATTTTAATGAGCACTAAGGCAGAGAAAGAGCACATTGTAAGATTGAATAAAGCCCGAAATCAACTTCAACAGAATGGCATCAAAGCTAAAAAGCACAGGTGTTGCTTCATGGTCTCGAGTGTAAGATTACAGGGTGACCAGATCGATGGTGAAGGTATCCACCCAAGGCAGGAAAATGTCGAGGGGATTTTAAAAGCAAAAAGACCAGAGAACAAAGAGGAACTTAGAACATTCATAGGAATTATTGTATATTATTCCAAGTTCGTCCTGACTTAGCTAATACATTCGTTCTTTGGAATCGACTGCTCAAAGATGGAATAGACTGGGAGTGGTCTGTGGAGTGTCAGAAAGCATTTGAAGAAGTGAAGAAAGTACTGACTAGTGATGCTGTCTTGACCGACTGTGATCCCAAGAAGCCATTGGTTTTAACGTGTGATGCCTCAGCACAGGGGTTAGATGTGGTTTTACCTCACATAAAAGAAGATGATGTGGAGAAGTCTGTAGCATATGCTTCACATCCTTGAACAAAGTCAGAGCAAAATTACTCAGGAGGCATTCGCGATCAGAAATGGTGTTACAAAGTTCCATAAATACTGTTATGGCAGGAAGTTCACTTTCTCAACTGACCACCAAGTCCTTATGATCATATTTGGTTCAAAGAAGGGAGCACCATCTCTAGCGGTAGCACAGCTTCAGAGATGGGCATTGATTTTGATGGCCCATCAGTACGATGTTAAATATCGTAAGTCAGCAGATCATGCAAATATGGGCGTCTTTCGAGATTTCCCATGAAGACTGATTCATTTTTAGCAGTTACCTATAAATTACTTTACAGAGACAAATGACATGGCAGTGTCTGCCAGAGAAATTTCTGAAGAAACTCACAAGGATGTGGTGCTCAGTAAAGTATTCAATTATGTTATGAATGGTTGGTGTAAAGAGTGTGATGATGGGAAATTGCAGGATTATTTCACACACAGATATGAACTAAGTGTATTTTTTTTTAAGAGATACAGCACTGAAACAAGCCCTTCGGCCCACCGAATCTGTCCTGACCATCAACCACCCACTTATACTAATCCTATGCTCATCCCATATTCCTATCACATCCCCACCTGTCCCTATATTTCCCCACCACCTACCTACACTAGGGGCAATTTATAATGGCCAATTAACCTATCAACCTGCAAGTCTTTGGCATGAGGGAGGAAACCGGAGCACCCGGAGAAAACCCACGCAGACACAGGGAGAACTTGTAAACTCCACACAGGCAATACCCGGAATTGAACCCGGGTCCCTGGAGCTATGAGGCTGCGGTGCTAACCACTGCGCCACTGTGCCACCCTGATAAAGGTTGTCTCCTATGGAGTTTAAGAGTCATTATTCTGCCAAGGTTTAGAGAGAGATTGTTCGAGGAACTTCATCATGAGCACACAGGGATAGTCCTTATGAAAGCAGTAACAAGAAGCTATTTTTGGAATCCAAAAGTAGATAGAGATATTGAAGAGTTAGTGAAAAGTTGTGAAATGTGTCTCAGAATGAGAAATGATCCAATCAAAGTTCCTTTTATTCCATGGTCAAAGACAAGAAAAATGTGAGAACGAGTACATGTTGATTTATTTGAAGTGGAAGGTAAAGAGTATTTTGTTTCTGTCGCTAACTGTAGCAAGGCGACAAATGTTGAGTTTATGCCCAATACCACAAGTGCCAAAACTATTGAGGTTTTGAGAAGTTGTTTTGCAATTTATGGATTGGCAGAGATGCTGTTATTAGATAATGGTCCACAGTTTATGTCAGAACAGTTTGAAATATTTCTGAGTAATAATGGAGTCAAACACACTCTAATACCACCATATCACCCAGCATTGAATGGTGCTGCAGAAAGAAGTGTACAAATGGTGAAGAGTTCTTTGCAGAAGTATTTGCCAGGTGACAAGCGAGGCTGTAATTTCCATGTTAGTCTTCGACACAGGCTAGGCAATTTTCTGTTCTCTTACAGAATGACCCTACAGTCTACAACAGGTGCTCACCTTTCAAGTTTGAGGTTAAAATGCTCTCAAGACATGATTTAGTTTGCTTAAGCCAGATGTCAATAGCAATGTAAGAGAAAAGCAAGACAGAGGTGATAAGGAGAAGTATGTATTTGAATTTGCTGTAAAAACACTAGGAGCATTCAAGTATCTCGTGGAGATCGGAGAGAGACTGTGTCAGTGTCATGTCGATCATTTGCTTGAAAGAGGAATGTGACAAAGGGGGAGCATGAGAATCCTCCTAAAGTCCAAATTCCTCCAGTCCCAAGTGAAAATCAGGAGGAAAGTGAATGTCACACCAAAACTGAAAGCTTGCCGGTATCACAGAGCCCACCACTAGAACAAAGTGAGTCAAGGTCTTTGATTAAGACTAATAATCAATTTCACAGTTCAAACCATTAAGTGGAGTTGGTTGTCAAAGTCAAGGTTCAGAGTCGACACAGTCTGAGATGTTGGCAAATGAGGATATTTGTGTTAAAGACATACTGGTGTTAATTTAAAACAAATGATTACGTGGGGAGACAGTGTAAACGGAATTAAACTGGCTGATTGTATGTAATAGTAGAACATTTGTATACTGCCTCTCTGCTGCCCCCTCTGTTGAAAGGTGTCAATAAAGTGTGTTCAACATGGCTGCTCCCAGTGAAGACCTCATGCTTGTTTTACTCTCTAAAACAGATACATTTAGAATAAAATTAAACTAATATGGAACATCTCCTGTGACCACTTCCCCTGTCTCTGTTTTATTGGATAAGTCTACAGCTTCCCACTTTATCTCTCCCAGCATCCTCCACAGTGGTCATCGAGGCACTCGTTACTCACTCATTACGAGCATCAATCCCATTTGCCCCATCCTACTCTTTCCCTGAATCTTCCACCCAGTGCACCCGCTGAGGGCTAAACTGCCAACATCTTTCTCATCAATCTCACCCCTCCCACTGCTGACCCTATGGACTCAGCCATTGGATTAGCTCTCACCACCCCTCTACACATCTCCCACCAGAATGTCCGAACAATGCCCGTTCCATCCATGAAGTTATTGTGGATGATTGCAGTGACATCATGGCCTCAATGGAAACCTGACTGAGGGCTGATTATACTTTCCCCTAAATGAAGCCTCCCCACCTGGCTATACCTTCCACCACAATCAGTATGAAGATTGACGCAGTGGCAATGTGGCACTTATCACCAGATCACACCTTGGCCTGACCCCCTACTCCCCTGGCACTTTCTTCCCTTTTCAGCAGCTCCCGTTGCTCCACCTCTCTCACCTCTCAATCAAAATCCTTGTTCATTACCATTCTCCCAAGTACAATTAAAGTATTCATACTGACATATCTTCATTGCTTTGCTCCCTCAGCCTCTGCACTGAATGGCAGCTCATCCTCGGTGATTTCAATCTCCATCTCAAATCATCATTCACTCTCTCCTCTGAGTTCATTACCCTCCAATCTTCCCTAAATCTCTCCCTCCCTGTAAACTTCCCAACTCATCTTCACGTTTACAACCTTGACCATGCCATCTCACATAGTCGCGCTTCAATCACAGAGAAGGCAATCTCTGATCACTTCCTTGTCTCACTCTTGTGAGAATAAGAAATACTGAAATGTTGTTTCTGCAGCTTATGGAAAGTTACCAAGAAGTCATTTGTGCACAACATAATGAAATCACTGAAAAAGAGAACTGATAAGGATATGTCAGTGAAGACCTTAAGACAGTACATCACTGACAAAGAGAATTGATAAGGGTATGTAAGTACAGACCTTGGGACAGTACATCACTTAAAAATTGTGCTTAGGCAGATAACAGAGAAACAGCAAGAGTTAGAACAAAGGATGTAGTGAATAAGAAACTGCCCCACTAAGATAAAGGCTGACAGCTGCAAGTTAAAACACACAATGGAGAGCCAAATAAGGTAAAACAAAAACAAGAGTTAGGGGCTAGAAAGTTAGAGTAGGGGGAGAAGTAAACAGAGGAGGAGACTGTAGCAACCATAGGATAGGTTAGTGTCATAATATGTTATAACCAATAATGTAAAATAAAGGCGTGGACAAATGGATTTGTATTGTATAAACATGAACTGAATATGTTGATCGGTGTGCCTGCTTGTAGGACACCCGATCTTGCAAGAACGTTAAATAAACTTACTTCTTCAGAGTTTGACTTGGTGTAAATTATTATCAAGTGGGCTACGTTTCTCACAATTGGGGGCTCGTCCGGGATCTCTTCATCATTGCCGGGACCGTGGCCGACGACAGACGAGAAGACGCGTCCCGTTAATTTAAAAACGGTCTCGTTTCTCTCGTTGGTAGCGGACCCGAGTAATTGACTGAAAACGATCCTAGGGAAGTCACTCTGAACGAGTATTTAGTGCGGCAGGTACACATGTGAAGTCAGGCAACTCCGTGCACGGACCAAGGTAAGAAAAACGACTTTTAAGTATTATCTTGGTGACTTATGGTTAACTGTAGGATAAGACATTCTAAGTACTGCAGTATAAGACCCTTCAGCTAGGAGGTGAATACTGTGGGGCAGTATAAGACCCCTCAGCTAGGAGGTGAGTACTGTATGGTATAAGACCCTTCAGCTAGGAGGTGAATACCGTAGGGTACAAGACCCTTCAGTTAGGAGGTGAATACTGCCGGGTATAAGACCCTTCAGCTAGGAGGTGAATACCGTAGGGTACAAGACCCTTCAGTTAGGAGGTGAATACTGCTGGGTATAAGACCCTTCAGCTAGGAGGTGAATACCGTAGGGTACAAGACCCTTCAGTTAACCATGGGAAATAAATCGTCTACAAAGGAAGACGATGGGAGACAAGGAAAGTCTGCCGGCAACATCCCTCCAGAAAGTCCATTGGGACGGATGTTGGAGTATTGGGATTTAGAGTCAAAAACCAAGGAGAAAAAGACCCAAATATGATCTAAGGACAGCAAGAAGGACCACCCCTAAACCCGACGATAACGACGACGATAGAGACAGAGAGCCTCCTAAGACAATGATGCCCTTGAGAGAGGTATCAATAGGAAATAATGAAATTGGATTTGTTAGTGCACCATTAACGTCAGGAGAGGCAAGAGTGTTTAAAAAGGAAATGAAAGTCCTCGTAGAAGACCCCTGAAAATTTGGGAAAGAGAAAACCCTCCCGGGGTAGGGGGAAACGAACCAGCTGAACAAAAATACCCTAATCAAGACCCGCAGCGGCAGAACAATAATATCGGCCACAGGGGCCAGATGAAAGACCTTAGAAATCTGATAGTAAAAGGCATTGTTGTAAACAAGTAGTTGAAGCCCCTGCAAAACTTATGCCTTTACAGAGTTACCGCAGGCCCCTCTTATGGCACAAGCAGGCGACGTATTGAGTGCGACCCCTCTGGGTGTTGAAGGCTGTTTCTAGACAAATAGAGACCATTAAAGGCACCTAGGTGGGATCAAAGGATTGATTTTTTAAAATGTTTTGAAGAATCAAAGGGGGGGACTGTGAGAACAGAATTTAGATTTTAGAATTTTTAAGAACAGAATTACATGGGAACATTTAAGATGAAACAATTAATCAGTCATGTATTGCTAACAAGCTAGCTTCAGTGCTGTAGGGAGGGACAGCTTATCAGAAATGACTTCATAACTTTAGGGCTGCAGAGGCAACTTGGCCTTGCAGCTGGTACAGAGAGAGAGAGAGAGAGAGAGAGAGACATTGTACTTCAACAGCACTCTTCTTATCACCCAGACATGACAATCCTAGGGAAAAGTTAGAATGAAAAACATACCGACCAGGCTAATACACGCCCCCTTGTTAGAGGGTGGCTCAGCCTACCCTTCTGATTCAGCAGTTGCTGAGTTTTTTTATATTTGCTTTTAGGCATGGCACAATGCTTAATGGGAAATATAGCCAAGTTAGGAATAGTAGCTTTGCTGAGCTTTGATGTTAAGTGGCAGAAACCACAATGAAATAGCTAAAAGGGATGGCCAGAGTGTGTGCAAGCTGTGGCAGCCACAGCACTTCAGACCAAGGAAGTCATTTTACCTCGAAGCTATTACAAGAAATAGTTAGGGGATTGGGAATCCAATGGGACTTCCATACCCCTTGGCACCCTCCCTCTTCAGGGCGGGTGGAAAGAATGAATCAGACCTTAAAGAAACACCTGTCCAAACTGATACTTGAAACAAGGTTACCCTGGACAAAATGTTTACCTATAGCGATACTCAGAATTCGGACAGCCCCTAGAAAAGATGTGGGACTGTCCCCCTATGAAATGCTATTCGGATTACCTGATATGGGAACGAGGGGCAAGTTGCCAATCTTAGAAACTAAAGATTCGTTTCTAAAGAACTATATACTGGCGTTGTCTTCCTCATTGTCATTCCTCAGGAAGCAAGGCTTGTTAGCACAGACACCACCTCTCGAATTTGCAGTACACAAGATCCAACCAGGAGATTGGGTTCTGGTGAAATCGTGGAAAGAGACTAAACAACAACTGAACTGGGAAAGACCATACCAGACTCTCCTAACTACTGAAACAGCCATAAGAACGGCAGAAAGAGGTTGGACCCACTACACAAGAATCAAGGGGCCGGTAAAACCCCCGGCCGAGGAAGGAACTTGGACAACCGAATTAACAGAAGAACCATTGAAAATAAAGCTAAAAAGACTTTGAGTAGCGAACTTTTTTTAATATAACGGCGCGAGCGCGGAAATACTGTCTGTAATATTGTGTGCCTTCTCTCCTTCTCTCTTTCTTTTCAAAAGTAGCCAGGAAATAAAATGGGTTGGATGTTTTTGTATTACCCACTTCCAATTAGACAACAAGGTGTTTGGAGTAACAGTTAGAGAAGGGAAAAAGAAAGGTGAATTAAAATGTTGTTTTCAGGTAACAATAGATAAGATTGGTAAACCATCTAACAAACTAAAAGGGACCTCTCATAACGATCCTAACATAGTAAAAATAATAGAGGTAAAAGACTTGAGAAAGACAATTGAGATAGAAACCGGTTACGGGGACACAAATGCCTGGGTACATAGAACATAGAACATAGAACATACAGCACAGAACAGGCCCTTCGGCCCACAATGTTGTGCCGATCCTTTGTCCTCTGTCAAGGACAATTTAATCTATACCCCATCATTCTCCTTTATCCATATACCTATCCAAAAGCCTTTTGAAAGTCCCTAAAGTTTCTGACTCAACAACTTCCCCGGGCAAGGCATTCCATGCCTCGACCACTCTCTGGGTAAAGAACCTTCCCCTGACATCCCCCTTATATCTCCCACCCTTCACCTTAAATTTATGACCCCTTGTAACGCTTTGCTCCACCCGGGGAAAAAGTTTCTGACTGTCTACCCTATCTATTCCCCTGATCATCTTATAAACCTCTATCATGTCACCCCTCATCCTTCTCCTTTCTAATGAGAAGAGGCCTAGAATGTTCAGCCTTTCCTCGTAAGACTTATTCTCCATTCCAGGCAACATCCTGGTAAATCTCCTCTGCACCCTCTCCAAGGCTTCCACATCCTTCCTAAAATGAGGCGACCAGAACTGCACACAGTACTCCAAATGAGGCCTTACCAAGGTCCTGTACAGCTGCATCATCACCTCACGGCTCTTAAATTCAATCCCTCTGCTAATGAACGCTAACACCCCATATGCCTTCTTCACAGCCCTATCCACTTGAGTTGCAACTTTCAATGATCTATGCACATAGACCCCAAGGTCTCTCTGCTCCTCCACATGCCCAAGAACCCTACCGTTAACCCAGTATTTTGCATTCATGTTTGTCCTTCCAAAATGGACGACCTCACACTTTTCAGGGTTAAACTCCATCTGCCACTTTTCAGCCCAACACTGCAACCTATCCAAGTCCCTTTGCAGACGACAATAGCCCTCCTCGGTATCCACAACTCCACCAACCTTTGTATCATCTGCAAATTTACTGACCCACCCTTCGACTTCCTCATCCAAGTCGTTAATAAAAATCACAAACAGGAGAGGACCCAGAACTGATCCCTGCGGCACGCCACTGGTAACTGGGTAGAATGGATAAAATATACTGTAAAAAGTTTGAACAAAAACAATTGCTATGCTTGTGCATCTGGTAGACCGATAGCTCAAGTAGTACCTTTCCCTCTGGGGTGGGAGCGTGACCGAAAGGGCATGGAATGCATGTTAGCCCTATATCAGGATAAGACGGCTTGGGGTATTCAAACTTGCATATCCTTGTCAATAATGTTCCCTCCCCTAGAGAAAGAAGATTCAAGGACTCCCCCTTCATTTTTAGCCGCCAGTGTGAATCACACATCATGCGTACATCGACACGGTGCGGAGCTAACCAGAAATATGGGAGAGTTGAAGTCATGCATAGAGACTGAGGATGTAACTGGAAGAGTCAGGGGAGGGAACTAATCATCATTGAATGTCCCCAGAGCGGATTTATGGTGGTATTGCGGAGGAAAAATCCTGAGACAGACCCTACCCTCCCAGTGGAAGGGGACGTGCGCAATTGTTCAATTGGCAATACCATTCACCTTGGCATTTGAGAAACAAAAGATAATAACGAGGGAAAGGGGTAAAAGGGAAGCGATAGCGAACTCTTTTGACGACCAGGTGTACTTGAATTCCATAGGGGTCCCAAGAGGGGTACCTGATGAATTCAAGGCCCGAAACCAAATAACCGCCGGTTTCGAGTCTTTGTTTTGGTGGGTCACTATTAACAAAAATGTAGATTGGATAAATTATATTTATTACAACCAACAAAGATTTATAAATTATACTAGAGATGCGGTAAAAGGTATAGCTGAACAATTAGATGCCACTAGTAGAAGGGCTTGGGAAAATCGACTGGCTCTAGATATGATCTTAGCAGAAAAAGGAGGTGTGTGTATAATGTTAGGAGGGAAATGTTGCACATTTATCCCAAATAACACAGCACCCGATGGTTCAATCACCCGAGCACTGCAAGGGTTAACAACTTTAGCAGAGGAGATGGTCGAAAATTCAGGAGCAGACACTTCCCTGACGGGGTGGCTTGAATCCTGGTTTGGAAAATGGAAAGGCATGATAATCTCGGTTTTTACCTCCCTGATCATGGTTGTCGGAATACTAATAGCCATCGGGTGTTGTATTATTCCTTGTGTAAGAGGGCTGACACAGCGATTGATTGAGACAGCTTTGACGAAGCAGATGTCAATACAAAGAGGCCAGGAAGAAAGTATGTACCTGTTAGGTAATGACAAAGTGGATAGTATCAACGGAAATACAGACATTGAAAAGGCGGCTGAAATAATGCTCAGAGGATTTGAGAGGACATATGAGAACCCTCCGCAGTATGTAGAAAACAACAAGGATTAAGTAAAAGAAAAGGGGGAATTGTGAGAATAAGAAATACTGAAATGTTGTTTCTGCAGCTTGTGGAAAGTTACCAAGAAGTCATTTGTGCACAACATAATGAAATCACTGAAAAAGAGAACTGATAAGGGTCTGTAAGTGGAGACCTTAAGACAGTACATCACTGACAAAGAGAATTGATAAGGGTATGTAAGTACAGACCTTGGGACAGTACATCACTTAAAAATTGTGCTTAAGCAGATAACAGAGAAACAGCAAGAGTTAGAACAAAGGATGTAGTGAATAAGAAACTGCCCCACTAAGATAAAGGCTGACAGCTGCAAGTTAAAACACATAATGGAGAGCCAAATAAGGTAAAACAAAAACAAGAGTTAGGGGCTAGAAAGTTAGAGTAGGGGGAGAAGTAAACAGAGGAGGAGACTGTAGCAACCATAGGATAGGTTAGTGTCATAATATGTTATAACCAATAATGTAAAATAAAGGCGTGGACAAATGGATTTGTATTGTATAAACATGAACTGAATATGTTGATCGGTGTGCCTGCTTGTAGGACACCCGATCTTGCAAGAACGTTAAATAAACTTACTTCATCAGAGTTTGACTTGGTGTAAATTATTATCAAGTGGGCTACGTTTCTCACACTCTCCACCCACATCCCCCTTCCACGCCCCAACCCTACCTCCTTCTGTATCCACCCCTGGAAAAAAGACCATCCCCGAATTCACTTACAACTGTACTTTCAAAATCCCAACTGTCCAGCCTTTGACCCTCCATTTTCCACAACATTTCCGCAGTTACCGATTTGCACCACTGCACCCTCACATCAATCTTTGAAGCCCTCGCTCCAAATAAATCCATTTCTCTCTCTCACTCTGATCATTTCCCCTGGTACGACCCTCATCTCAGCTCCCATAATTCCAAGGAATGCCGACTTGAAAGGATATGACAGACAACTTGTTTAGCAACACCACCAGGTCACATAAAGCTCTATTGGGTCCTGTTCTCATCTGCTGAAACTGCTCACTTTTCCGGGATCATCCTGCAACGAGAAGATAACCCCCGTCTTCTTTTCTTTACTTCATTTAAACTTCACTCCCCTGTCTCCTCCATCCTCACCTCGAACAATAAGGGCTAAATTTTACCTGCTCTCCGCCATTCTCGGCAGCGACGTTGAACAAAGGTGCACATCACGTGTGACCTCTCTGCTGCTCAGCCCCCACAATATAACGCCAAGGGGCTCATTTAAATGGAGGAGGTGGAACGGCCGTCCCCAATGACGTACTGGGGGCGACCACTCTGTCCCCAGTGACGGCGTCCGGCTGCACCGCACAAGTGCTGGTGCCATTTTTAAAGGGCTTCGAGCCCTTCACTAACATTTGCATTTTTAAAAGGAACAAAAGTTCAAAATTAAACTTACACATTTAATCACATTTTCACTCCCCTCACCTGCATCCCCATGGAAGAATCAATTTATTAAATGTCCATTGTCTCCGAAAAAAAGCTTTGATGCAGACTCTGACCTTTCCCCCCGACCTTTATTAATTTTAAACCTTAATCCCTTCTCACCATCACCCGACCAATCAAAAGACTGTTCCCACAGCTTCTCCCCCTCCCGCCCTGAGAATTACACTCCTCCCCCCTCCCCACCAGTGTCTCGCCTCGGTTCTCCAAATGGGGATCCGAAGGCACAGGATATCCGGCCACTGGCGGGAATATTGGCATGGGAGAGCCACCTGGTCTAGGTAGGTTTATTTACATTTATTTGAATACATTTTGCAACGCGGCGGGGGGAGGGGTGGGTGCACGGAGACCTCTCTGCCACCGGTAAAATACAACAGGGCCTTCTCACCATCACGGGTCATGGCAGGCCTCTCCCACAAGTATTTTATGGGCCCACCTCCACCCACGAACCACGATGTCAAGGGGCTGGTAAAATTGAGCCGTAAGTGTGAGGAGTTGAGAGAATTCTTTGTCACTAAGATGAAACCATCTGATCTGCTGCCTCTCCACTGTTGTCCAGCTGGTTGGGACTGCACTCGCCTGGTTCCATTCTTATCTATCTCATCGTTGCCAGAGAATCACTTGCAATGGTTTCTTTTCCCACGCCCACATCGTTACCTATTGTATCCTCCGAGGATCTATCCTTGTCCCCTATTATTTCTCAACTGCATGCTGCCCCTTAGTGGCATCATCTGAAAGCACATCATTAATTTTCACATGTACACTGACGATACCCAGCTCTACCTGACCACCACCTCTCGCAACTCCTCCACTGTCTCTATATTGTCAGACTGCTTGACCGACATCCAGTGTTGGATGAGCAGACATTTCCTCCAATTAAATACTGGGAAGATTGTCCTCAGTTCACTGGTACAGAATCCATTCCCTAGTTACTCTCCCTGTATCCTTCTGAGACTGATCCAGACTGTTCACAACCTCGGTGCCATATTTGACCCCAAAGTAAGTTTCTGACCTCATATCTTCAACATCACTAACACCGCCTATTTCCACCTCCATCACATCACCTGACTTTGCCACTGACTCAGCTCATCTACTGCTGAAATCCTCATTCATGTCTTTAGTAACTCGAGGCTTGACTATTCCAATGCACTCGCATTGGTCTCCCACATTCTAGCTCCATAAAATTTAGCTCATCCAAAACGATGCTGCCTATTTCATTACTCACATAACAATAGCATAAAGTTACATTACTGGTGACACTGGCTCTGGACAAGTTTATGGACATTTTTGAGCCAGAGACAGACTGTCAGCTATTTTTCACCAGTAGGTAACAGGTGGAGTTAATAGTTACAGTAACCAAGGTATGAATTCCATCCTCCAGTCTGGAAAGGGCAAAGTTCCAGTCCCTGGCATCAGGGACCAAATCAAACTTAATGATTGTCTTCAATATGGCAGTTATGTAACACAACAACATAGTCACACAGTAACTAGTTATGGAAGGAGACAACCTTCAATATATCTAGTCCACACATCCACAGAATTCTGTTGCTACATTTCCAATCGCCTCAAATCCCATTTGCTCACAAGCAATTGTTTAGTTCCTTATTGAAACATATTGATTTTTCTTGTTATACCAGTTATGTCTGCAATCAGTTTCACATACTTAATAAACTTTTGTTGCAACAAATCCTCCTGCATTTCCTATTTTATTTGTAAGAATGGTCCCTTATGCTTAAATTCTGGACATGACAGTAAAAGCTGAAGATTCTGATAGGCTGCTGCTCACAAAACTATTTATTGCTGATTCATTATGGCATGACAAATCTTATTGTGAAAAAGACACCCAGAAATGAGGTATTTCCTACTAAACAACAGATGGAAACTTGTTTCTCATCCTCTCCTGTTGTTTCACATCTTGTCTCAAGACTGCCCTGGTCATCTCGTTCCACAATGTGGCTACATAAAGAAGTAAAGAAACACGAAACACACATTTTACAGTTTTGTCAAAAATATCCAACAGCATCAGCTAAATTGTGCCCTCACACATTAAACTGTAAAGCATCCTGACAATGAACAACATTAACCTTTTCATTATTTCTAGTTGCAGTACAAATCTACAAGCTGTCTATAAGTGAAAAGAAACCAACACGTTTAATCATATCAGATTAAAACAAATCCAAATCCCATGTATGTATTTATATAAAACTAGGTGATCTTACAGTCCCACCCTGAGGATGAAGAAATCACTGAGTGATTTCTTATTTATGATTCAACAACCCAAACGTTTAACTATTCAGCTGAGACTTTTAAACTTCTCACTAACACTTTAAAATAATCCTTTAATTTGCCTTGATCATAATATTGATTTTCTATATCTAATATGTTTCACGTAGCCCCATCATCAGCTCCTCCTGCCTCCAATCCATAATGGGCCCTTTCTGGCAAAAGTGTGAGAGAATATTATACTCTCTCTCTCTGCCTCCCAATACATCCCAGCGGTATATTTATAGAAACAATCCTGTCCTTATTCAAGCACTACTTAAACCCAGTCAACTTAATCATTATCACATCGCCCCTGAGGAAATGCCATACTTGTGAAATCAGTGGAACCGGTACAGTTTCATAACGTATATTCGTGTGCACCACTTGATGTCCTGGGTTTGAGTGTCTTGTGTTTGACAACCTTGTTATTGACACACGGGCCCATCCTGGGTGAAAAAGCATCCTGAGTTTACGGAGCCTGATTGCAGACGTTTTGTTGCCGCACACTCAAGCTTCCCATCATGTTGTTTGAGAACATAAGGAAATGGTTTTGGATAACGTTTAGTACAGTAACATATGTACTGTAACTGATTTGTTCATCTTTCTTAACCCCCATACCACTGGTATTTATTGAAACGTCTAATGTAAAGTAGCTATCATCTTTAGCCATAGAGTCATAGAGTTATACAGCACAGTAACAGGCCCTTCGGCTCATTGTGTCTGTGCTAGCCATCAAGCACCTATCTATTCGAATCCCATTTTCCAGCACTTGGCCCTTAGCCTTGTACACTATGGCATTTCAAGTGCTCATCTACATACTTCTTAAATGTTGTGAGGGTTCCTGCCTTGGTCACACTTCAGGCAGTGTGTTCAAGATTCCAACCACCATCTGGATGAAAACATTTTTTGTCAAATCCCCTCTGAACCACCTGCCCCTTACCTTAAATCTATGCCCCTTGGTTATTGACCCCTCCGCTAAGGGAAAGGTTTCTTCTTATCTATCCTATCAATGCCCCTCATAATGTTGTATACTTCAATCAGGTTCCCCCCTCAGCCTTCTCTGCTCTAAGGGCAGATAGGCCCTGGCCTACCCAGTCTCTCTTCATAGCTGAAATGCTCCAGCCCAGGCAGCATCCTGGTGAATCTCCACTGCACCCTCTCCAGTGCAATCATATCCTTCCTATAGTGTGGAGCCCAGAACTGTACACAGTACTCCAGCTGTGGCCTAACTAGTGTTTTATACGGCTCCATCATAACTTCCTTTCTCTTATATTCTATGCTTCAGCTAATAAAGGCAAGTACCCCGTATGCCTTCCTAACCACCTTATCTATCTTTGCTGCTGCCTTCAGTGATCTATGGACAAGTACACCAAGGTCTCTCTGACCCTTTGTACTTCCTAGGGTCCTACCATCCATTGTATATTCCCTTGCCTTGTTAGTACTCCCATATTCCACTAAAGAGCTCAGGCCAAACCAGGACTTGGCATATTATTTGTCAACCATGTATAACTGACTGGCAATTGTATTCTGCATTCTTGGACCAATGGTGAAGTATTTTATACAATCACAAATTGATTTATGACTCCATAAGCAGAGATGTGATACCTTGCCTGAACTCATATTAGTCCAAATATTACACACAGAATCAATAACTGTAGTGTCATCATTGTGAAGTATTTGGGCTGGAATCTATGAACCCACTGACGAAATGTGGAAAATCGTGAGGTTGTCCACTTTGGCAGGAAGAATAGAAAAGCAGAATATTATTGAACGGAAGAGAGACTGCAGAATGCTGCAGTGCAGAGGGAAATGGGGTTCCTTGTACATGAATCACAAGAACGTAACAAGCAGGTACAGCAAGTAATGAGGAAGGCAAATGGTATGTTGGATTTATTGCAAGGGGGGCTGAGTATAAAAGTATGAAACTCTTACTACAACTGTACAGGGCATTGATGAGACAGCAGGTAGAGTACTGCATACAATATTGGTCTCCCGAGATAAGGAGGGATATACTTGCACTGGAGGCAGTTCAGAGAAGGTTCACCTCACTGATTTCTGGGATGAAGGACTTGTCTTATGAGGAAAGGTTGAGCAGGTTGGGCAAATACTCATTGGAGTTTAGACAACTGACAGTTGACCTTATTAAAACATACAAGATTCAGAGGAGGCTTGTCAGGTCAGATGCTGAAAGGAAATTTCCCCTTGTGGGAAAATCTAGAACTAGGAGGCACAGTTTAAAAATAAGGGGTTTCTCTCATAAGACAGAGATGTGAAGGAATTTCATTTGTCAGAGGGTCACTAATCTTTTGGAATTCTCTTCCCAAGAGAGCAGTGGATGCTGGGTCATTGAATATATTCACGGCTGCGTTAGACAGATCTTTGATCTCCAAGGGAGTCAGGAGTTATGGGGGGGCAGCAGGAAAGTGGAGTGAATGTGACCATCAGATCTTGTTAAATGTCGGAGCAGGTTTTAGGGGACGAATGGCCTCCTCCTGCTCCCATCTCTTATGTTCTTATAAAGTGGGACATAGGGAGGGAGGCACCACAGAAGCGCTGGCAAGTGGGGTTAAGCATCACCTCATCCTGACAGATGCATGGCTGAATGTCGGCCACAGACCACCCTCTTTCACAGCTCACCCCCATTAACTCCCCCGAGAGCTGATGGGAGGGTGAGCTATACAGGATACTCCAGGAGGGGGCGAGGTGATGCCATGAGCAGAACTGTCATGTCGATCTCTCTGTGAAGTATGACTACCTCCCTCTTTCCACTTACAGGACAAGAGGGCCCATAATAGGAGGGAGACATCACTGACTGGCGGAGGCATCCCAGACATTAGACCTCTCTCCAAGGCTGAGGAGGAGGCACTTGAACTAATGGGTCCCAGGGCGGCCGTTCAATAACGGATGGTTAGATTGGAGTCTCCTCACTAAAGAGTGAGGATTGTCTTCCATCAACATACAGATCACTTCTAGAGACCCCATCACACATGGTTGCTATGACACGATCTGCTCATGCTGAACCGCACATGTTTTGCAGGTCGGTGTTCACAGGAGATTCTACTAGGAGGAGGACATCATTCCACTTCAGAGGAGGATCCACAGTCACAGGATGCACTGTCCGATGAATCTCCGGCACCTTCCACCAGTGCAGATAATTTCACCTCATTGGGTTTCTGCTCGATTTTAGAATCAGGGTCACAATCTGGTGCCTGAGCAGCTGGCTGAGGCTGGGACAGTCGTGATCTCTGACAGTCGGAGTATTGTGGGTTAGAGGCCTGCGACCCGACCAGAACCTGACGGGACCCGACAACATGTGTCGGGTTCTGGTCGGGTAGGGCTCATCTTCAGGCTCTGGCTTTTGGGTTCGGGTCGGGTCGGGTTGGGCCGAGACCAAGGCGAGTCAGGTCGGGCCAGACACGGAGGGTCAGTGCTGTGCCGGTAAGTATTAAAAATAAAAAACTTACCTGAGCTGGAAATCTGGGACGAACCTGAGTCTGCGCAGTGAGTGAGTGACGTCACCAAGACATCATCACGCATGCGCGGCAGCTTCGTGGTGGTTCCATGTTGGGAGGTAAGTAAACAGAAGTTGGGTCAGGCTCGGGTCGGGTCGAGTCGGGGTGGGCTCAGGTCAGCTCGGGATTGGAGCAGCCGGGACCTTCCAGGCCTCAGGTAACCAGAGGACGGCTACTAAAGTCATCACAGGCCAAGGGGCAGCCTGATCAGCAGCCTGTCTCCAGCCCAGCTGCTGGCGATGGTTCCCGCCTCGTCGAAGCACTCGCAATCGTAACAAGCAAAGCACCTCGACTCACATGGGAGTTCACGGGTGTTTGATATCTGACATGTGATGCTTCAGATAAAGTTCTTTTGTTCAAGTCATGAACATTCATTGTGTAAAAGTGATTATTCTATCATTCCCTAATTGTGAGCTGCTGACTTCCCCCTTCCCCCTCAGTGAAATGCCAATGTAAGCACAGCCTCATTTAAATATGATCTCCCATGGGCTCTAGTGTGTGTTTCAGCTGGGCACAAGGCACGGAACACCAATGGAAAGGAGGTGACAGACTACATGCATTGAGGTCAGTCTTTATTGTTTTCTCTGTGAGTGACCATCATGGTGGCTGGAACTGGGTAAGTATGAGATTGTCTCTTGCCTCCTTGATGCGTTGCTCAATGTTCCTGGCCTCCAGTGCAAGGGGTTCAACATCCAGTGCTGCCTGTCCATCACCCTCCTCTTCGTCAGTGGAGGAATTGCGTTCACGTGGCCTCGTCATGCAAGGCCTCCCTCCTCCTCACTGCTGGAATGTGCAGAGCACAGCAGACCACCACGATACACGAGACCCTCACTGGGACATACTGCAGGGCTCCACCAGATCGATCCAGGCAAAGGAATCTCATCTTCAGCAGCCCAAGGAGCTGCTCGGTGGTCACTCGGGTGGAGCGGTGGTAACTGTTGTACCTCTCCTCTGCTGCAGTGTGAGGTTTCCTCACAGGCGCTGAAAATCTATATCTTGAATGGGTCGCTCTTGTCCCCTAGAATCCATCCCTGAAGGTGAGCAAGGGCCTGAAAAGCTGTGGTACCTGTGACTGTTGAAATATGTAGGCATCGTGGGTGCTTTTCGGGAAGTGGGCACACACCTGAAAGATCTGTTTTCGGTGGTCACAGACCAGTTGAATGTTGATCAAATGGAAGCTTTTCCTGTTGAAGGAGGAGGCTGGCTGGTCAGTTGGAGCCTTAATGACCACATGTGTGCAGTCGATCACACTTTGTACCTGAGGGAATCCAGCAATGTCTTTGAATCCAATAGATCTCTCTGCCTGACTGTCAGGGTGGTTCAGTAACCCGCACAGTCACTGGCTCTCTTGAACAGGACATTGGTCCCCTCCTTGATGTAGTGGTGGGATATTGCCTGGGAGATGTCCCCAGTGGAGCCTTGGAGAATGATCCAGATGAGTAAAAGTTAAGTGTGGCGGTGATTTTCAATCCGAGATGCAAAAGCTGCCCACCAAATCCCACAGGTCGTAACTCGTCTGACAAGAGTGTGCATAAGGTGGTGCCTGCCTCCCTGGAGAGTCGTAGTCGTCACTGACAATGCCGCTTGGTCATTGGGAGGTTGCTGACTCGATTGCAGTACACTCTCTAGCGCAGGTTAGTCCTTCTTGGCATCGTCGGCTGCTCCTGCTCTCTTCGTGGAGCTTCACAGGCAGGTGAAGCTGCTTCTTGGCCCTCCTTCCATCGGAGGCACTTCATCATAACACAGGGGTCCAAAAAGACAGGGTGTATGAGACCCAGGCCAGGTGATATGTAGACCTCCAGAGCGCTGTCCTTGCAGAGACGCCGCTGCTTTGGCAGTTTTCCCTTTGCTACTTCTCCTGGCAGACTGCCTAATGGGCCTCAGTGCCCACCCTTGATGGTAGCCGACCCTCTCACCCAGTAGTTTGGGCACCCTATACTGCCACCCAAAACCAAGCCCCACTTGCAGGCCACCAACACCCACCATCCACTTGCTGAACATCCAATACCCAGCACCCTCTTGCAGATCACCTGACACCGTGCCAACCCATGCTCAACACCCGAGACTCTGCCCCACCATGCAGAGTGCACAGCACTGTAGGTTAGCAATGGGCTCCACTCCCCCTTCATCCCCTGTGCAGTGCTGATCATGGCTGCCTATCCATTGCGGCACAGAGTCCCCGTCTTGGCCTGTGTCCTGAAGGCCAGTCAGGGCCATCCATGGTCCATTTAATCCCAAGCCACACATTGAATCATAAAAATTACAGGCAAATGCATTGAAACAACATGTTGTACATTCCTGTTGCATCGGGGCGGTGATGCTGCCTTGATGCTTTCCCCACACTGACTAGATCCAGAACCAATGTCACAATGTCAGATTTCAGGGGAGACTTGTCCAATACTATTCTACCCCCCCACTCCCCCACCACCACCTCCATGCCCGCTCCAAATGGCTGCACTAAATTTTGCCCTGTATCCCAGTGTCACTGATCAGGAGCAGGAGCCAGGGTCACAATGGTCGACAAAAGAGGTCACAGACAACATAAAGCTAAAGGAAAGAACACACAAAAATTTAAAGAATAGAGTAGGTCGAGGAAACAGTCAGAAAGATGAAGAACAACAAAAACGGTAAAAAAAAAGATAAGTAAAAGCTGAAAAAAGCTGATGTGAAAGACAATGAAAGGAAGGAAATTCCAGGCTTGTTTCATAATTGCTTTGTGTCAGTCTTCACAGTAGAGCAAATGGATAAAAGAGCTCACATTCCACAATGAATCAAGGACTGGAAGTCACTAACATTAACAGAAGCAAGAGAAGTATAATAGAAAACAATAATAGTCATAGAGTCGTAAAGCATAGAAACAGGCCCTTCGGCCCACCGCGTCGATGCCGACCAGAATACCTATCTATACTAATCCCACCTGCCTGCATTAATTCCATATCCCTCTATGCCTTTCTCATTCAAGTACCTGTCCAGATGTCTCTTAAATGTCGCTATTGTTCCTGCCTTCACCACCTCCTCAGGCAGCTCATTCCAGATACCCACTATTCTTTGTGTCAAACATTTACCCCTTTGATCCCCTTTAAAGCTCCTCCCTCTCACCTAAAATCTATGCCCTCTAGTTTCAGTCACCCCTACCATGAGAAACAGACTCTGGCTATCTGCCCTATCTATGCCTCTCAGAATTTTATATACCTCCATCATGTCCCCTCTGAGCCTCCTTCACTCCTGGGAAAACAAACCCAGCCTATCCAATCTAAATTTATAACTCAAGCCCTCCAAACCAGGCAACATCCTTGTGAATCTTTTCTGCACCCTCTCTCGCTTAATCACAGCTTTCCTGTACTGTGGCGACCAGAACTGCACACAGGACTCCAAATGCAGCCGAAACAGCGTTATGTACAACTGTAACATGACATCCCAACTCTTGTACTCAGTGCCTCGGCCGATGAAGGCAAGCATGCCATATGCCTTCTTCACCACCCTGTCTCCCCTTGTTGCCACTTTCAGGGAACTATGTACTTGCACCCCAAGGTCTCTCTGCTCAAGAGCACTCCCCCGGGACCTGCCATTCACTGTATATATCCTGCCCTGGTTTAACTTCCCAAAATACATCACTTCACACTTGCCTGCATTAAATTCCATTTGCCACTCCCTTGCCCACTTTCCCAGTCGATCAATATCCTGTTGTAACCTGAGACAACCTTCTTCACTGTCTACTATGCCACCAATTTTGGTGTCATCTGCAAACTTACAAATCATGCCCCTTACATTCACATCCAAGTCATTAATATATATGACAAACAACAGAGGGCCCAGCACCGGTCCCTGCGGCACAGCACTGGTCACCCGCCTCCAATCTGAAAAACAACCCTCCACTACCACCCTCTGCCTCCTATCACCAAGCCAATTTTCTATCCAATTTGCCAGCTCACCCTGGATCCCATGTGTTCGAACCTTCTGGACCAGCCTACCATGCGGGACCTTGTCAAAGGCCTTGCTAATGTCCATGTAGACAACGTCTATCGCCCTGCCCTCATCAACCCTCTTGGTCACCTCCTCGAAAAACTCAATCAAATTCATGAGACATGATTTCCCACGCACCAAAGCCATGCTGACTATCCCTAATCAGACCATGCCTTTCCAGATGCATATAAATCCTGTCTCTCAGAATCCCTTCCAATAACTTTCTCACCATTGATATAAGGCTCACCGGCCTGCAGTTCCCTGGCTTATCCCTGCTGCCCTTATTAAATAAAGGCACAACATTAGCTATCCTCCAGTCTTCCGGTACCTCACTCGTAGCTAACGATGATACAAAAATCTCTGCCAGGACCCCAGCAATCTCCTCACTTGCTTCCCATGGCATCCTAGGATACACCTGGTCAGGCCCTGTGGATTTATCCACCTTAATGCACTTCAAAACCTCCAACACCTCCTCCTTTGTAATGTTGATATGCTCCAGGATGTTGGTGTTCCCTCCCTTGAACGCATCAGCTTCCATGACCTTCTCCACGGTAAATACGCATGAGAAATATTCATTTGAGAACTCGCCCATTTCCCGTGGCTCCACATATAAATTGCCACACTGGTCCTTCAGGGGACCTACTCTCTCCCGAGCTACCCTTTTACTCTTAATATACTTACAGAATCTTTTAGGATTCTCCTTTATCTCTGCAGCCAGGAAAACCTCATGGCCCCTTTTTGCCCTCCTAATTTCCTTCTTAAGTTTAGTCCTACATCCCCGATACTCCTCGAGGGACTCGCTCGATCCCAGCTGCCTATACCTGACATATGCCTCCTTCTTTGCCCTGACCAGACCCTCAATATCTCTCGTCAAACAAGGTTCCCTAAACTTGCCAGTCTTGCCCTTCTATCTAACATGAATATGCCGGCCCTGAACTCCTCCTATCTCACGATTAAAAGCCTCCCACTTGCCAGACATCCCTTTACCTGCAAACAGCCTCTCCCATTCAACTTTTGAGAGTTCCTGTCTGATGCCATCGAAATTAGCCTTCCCCCAATTTAGGACTTCAACCTGAGGACCAGTCCTATCCTTTTCCATAACTATCTTGAAGCTAATAGAGTTATGGTCACTGGTTCAAAATGCTCCCCCACTGACACATCAACCACCTGCCCATCCTCATTTCCTGAGAGGCGGTCGAGTATAGCCCCTTCTTTAGCCGCTGCTTCAGAAAACTATCCTGGACACACTTAACAAATTCTTCCCCATCTGATCCCTTAGCACTAAGGCAGTCCCCGTCAATATTAGGGAAGTTAAAATCACCTACTATTACAACCCTATAATTCCTACACCTACCTGTGATTTCACTCCATATATGCTCCTCCACTTCCCTCTGACTATTGGGGGGCCTATAGTATAATCCCATCAAAGTGATCAACCCTTTCTTATTACTAAGTTCTACCCATATGGCCTCGCTGGACATTCCCCCCGGAATATCCTCTCTACGTACTGCCGTGATGTCCTCCCTAATCAATAGTGCAACTCCCCCTCCTCTCTTACCTCCACCTCTGTCACACCGGAAAGATCGGTTCCCCGGAACATTGAGCTGCCCATCCCTCAACCACGTTTCTGTAATAGCTATAATATCACAATCCCATGTATCAATCCATGCTCTGAGTTCATCTGCCTTACCTGGAATTCTTCTTGCATTAAAGTAAATGCTGTTCAGCCTACCAGACCTTCCACGCTCCCTGTCCTGCCTCTTCCCGGCCTGCCTACTGGACTTGCTTGCTTCAACCTCTACATTTGCCTCAACTATCTCATCTGAGAGACTACTCCTTTGGGTCCCACCCCACTGCAAGACCAGTTTAAACCCTCCCGAGTAGTGCTCGCAAACCTCCCCGCAAGGATATTGGTCCCCCTCCAGTTTAGATGCAACTCGTCCTTCTTGTACATGTCACACGGCACCAGAAGTGATCCCAATGATCCAAGTAGCTGAAGCTCTCCTGCCTACACCAGCTCTTCAGCATGCATTCATTTGCCTAATCCTCCTATTCCTACCCTCATTAGCACGTGACACAGTGAGTAATCCCGAGATTACAACCCCAGATCTCCTGCTTTTTAACCTTCTGCCTAACTCCCTATATTCACTTTGCAGGACCTCATCTCTTTTCATGCCTATGTCATTAGTACCAATCTGAACCACGACCTCTGGCTGCTCACCCTCCCCTTTCAGAATGCCCTGCAGCCGCTCTGAGACATCCTTGACCCGAGCACCAGGGAGACAACATGCCATCCTGGAGTCTCGTTTGCCACTACAGAAATGAAGGACAGAGTAACTGAGCATTAAGAGCAATTTGAGAAAATTGGGAAGAAACGGCATGGAATTTTTAACGAATAGGTAAAATCTAACAAATCTAACTGATTTTTTTGAGGAGATAATTCAAATGGTGACAACATAGAAACTACGAGCAGGAGTAGGCCATTCGGGCCCTTCGAGCCTGCAGCGCCATTCAATGCAATGATGGCTGATTGTCAAAACTCAGTACTCTGTTCCCGCTTTCTCCCCTTATCCCTTGATTCCTTTAGCCTGAAGAACTATATCGAACTCTTTCTTGAATATATTTCATGATTTGGCCTCTGCTTTCTGTGGTAGAGAATTCCACAGGTTCACCACTCTCTGGGTGAAGAAATCCCCCGTCATCCCAGTCCGAAATGGCTTATCCCTTATCCTTAGATTGTGACCCCTCATCCTGAACTCCCCCACTATCGGGAACATCCTTCCTGCATCTAGTCTGTCCAGTCCTGTTAAAATTTTGCAGGTTTCTATGAGATCCTCCCTCATTCTTCTAAACGCCAGCGGATACAAGCCTAATCAACCCAATCTCTCTTCATACGTCAATCCCAGGAATCAGTCTGGTGAACCTTCGCTGCACTCCCTCCATAGCAAGAACGTCCTTCCGCAGATAAGGAGACCAAAACTGCACACAATGCTCCAGATGTGGTGTCACCAACACCTTGTATCATTGCAGCAAGACATCCTTGCTCCTGTACTCGAATCCTTTCGCTGTGAAGGCCAACATATCATTTGCCTTCTTAACTGCCTGCTGCACCTGCATGCTTACTTTCAGCGACTGGTGCACAAGGACACCCAGGTCTCGCTGCACCTTCCGCTTTCCCAATCTATTGCCATCCAGATAATAATCTGCCTTTCTGCTTTTGCCACCAAAGTGGATAACCTCACATTTATCCACATCATACTGCATCTTCCATGTATTTGCCCATTCACTCAACCTGTCCAAATCACACTGGAGCTTCTCTGCATCCTCCTCACAGCTCACACTCCCATCCAGCTTTGTGTCATCTGCAAACTTGGATATATTACATTTAATTCCCTCATCCATTTCATTAATATATATTGTGAATAGCTGGGGGCCTAGCACCGATCCCTGCGCTACCCCACTAGTCACTGCCTCCCACTCGGAAAAAGACCCATTTATTCCTACCGTTTGTTTCCTGTCTTCCAAACAGTTCTCTCTCCATTTCAGTACCCGACCCCCAATCCCATGTGATTTAATTTTGCATGTTAATCTCCTATGTGGGACCTTATCGAAAGCCTTCTGAAAGTCCAAATACACTACATCCACTGGTTCTCCCTTATCTATTCTATTAGTTACATCCTTAAAAAATTCCAGTAGATTTGTGAAGCATGATTTCCCTTTCGTAAATCCATGTTGACTTTGTCCGATCCTTTCATTGCTTTCCAAGTGCTCTGCTATTACATCTTATATAATGGACTTTGGCATTTCCCCCACTACTGATGTCAGGCTAACTGGTCTATGATTCCCTGTTTTCTCTCTGCCTCCTTTTTTAAATAGTGAGGTTACATTAGGTACCGTCCAATCCATTGGAACTGTTTCAGAGTCTACAGAATTTTGAAAAATGACCAGCAATGCTTCTACTATTTCAAGGGTCACTTCCCTAAGTACTCTGGAATGCAGATTATCAGGCCCTGGGGATTTTTCGGCCTTCAATCCCATTCATTTCCCTAACACCATTTCCCTACTAATACTGATTTCATATAGTTCCTCCTTCTCACTGGACCCTATGTTCCCCAACAATTCTGGGAAGTAATTTGTGTCCTTTTTGAAAACAGACCCAAAGAATGTATTTAATTGTTCTGCCGTTTATTTGTTGCCCGTCATAAATTCCCCCGTTTCTGACTGTCAGGGACCCACATTTGTCTTCACTATTTTTCTCTTCACATATAGAAGCTTTTACAGTCAGTTTTTATGTTCTCTGCAAGCTTATTCTCTGATGCTATTTTCCCCTTTTTAATCAATCCCTTTGTCGCCTTTGCTGAATTCGAAACTGCTCCCAATCTTCAGGTTTGCTGCTTGTTCTGGCCATTTTATATTTCTCCTCCTTGGATCTAATACTATCCCGAATTTCTTTTGTAAGCCACGGATGAGCCACCCTTCTTTTTTTTTTAGAGATACAGCACTGAAACAGGCCCTGCGGCCCACCGAGTCTATGCCGAACATCAACCACCCATTTATACTAATCCTACACTAATCCCATATTCCTACCAAACATCCCCACCTGTCCCTATATTTCCCTACCACCTACCTATATTAGTGACAATTTATAACGGCCAATTTACCTATCAACCTGCAAGTCTTTTGGCTTGTGGGAGGAAACCAGAGCACCCAGAGGAAACCCACGTAGACACAGGGAGAACTTGCAAACTCCACACAGGCAGTACCCGGAATCGAACCCGGGTCCCTGGAGCTGTGAGGCTGCGGTGCTAACCACTGCGCCACTGTGCCTTCCTGTTTTATTTTTGCGCCAAACAGGAATGAACAATTGTTGTAATTCATCCATGCGCTCTTTAAATGCTAGCCATTGCCTGTCCACTGTCAACCCTTTAAGTAGCGTTCCCCAAACTATCAGACCCAACTCGTGTCGTGTCTCATACCATCATAATTTCCTTTATTTAGATTCAGGACCTTAGTCTCAGAATCAACTCTGTCACTCTCCATCTAAATGAAGAATTCTCTCATGTTATAGTCGCTCTTCCCCCAGGGACCCCGCACAACAAGATTGTTAACTAATCCTTTCTCAATACACAATATCACTCTAGGATGGCCTGTTCTCTCGTAGGTTGCTCAACCTTTGGTCCAAGTGACCATCACGTACACACTCCAGGAATTCCTCCTCTACAGCATTATTGTTCATTTGGTTTGCCCAATCTGTCTGGAAATGAAAGTCATCCATAAATACAGTTGCACCCTTGTTGCATGCTCCTCTAATTTCCTGTTTCATGCCATCCTCTACATCACCATTGCTGTTTGGTGGTCTGAAAACAACCCCCACCAACGTTTTCTGCCCCTTGGTGTTTCTTAGCTCCACCCATCCAGATTCCACATCAGGATTCTCTGAGCTAATATCCTTCCTCACTATTGTATTGATCTTCTCTTTTACTAATTATGCTACACCACCTCCTTTCCTTTTTTGCCTGACCTTCCCAAATATTGAATATCCCTCGATGTTCAGTTCCTATCCTTGGTCACCCTGCAACCATGTCTCCGTATTCGCAACTATATTGTATCCATTTACATCTATTTGCGCACTTAATTCACCTACATTATTGCAAATACTCAGCGCATTGAGACACAATACCTTTAGGCTTGTCTTTTAACATTCTTAGTCACCTGAGCATTTTTTTGCACTGTGGCCCTATTTGTGTCTTGCCCTTGATTTCTATGTTTTCCACTTCTGCTTTTTAGTTTTCTGTCTTTCCTTTCCATCCTTGTTTCCTCCTCAGCCTCCGCACTCAGGTTTCCATCCCCCTGCCATTCTAGTTTAAATCCTCCCCAACAGCACGAGCAAACGCCACCGCGAGGACATTGGTTCTGGTCCTGCCTGGGTGTAACACATCCCACTTGTGCAAGTCCCACCTTCCCCAGAACTGGTCCCGATGTCCCAGGAATCTAAATCCCTCCCTCCTGCACCATTTCTCCAGCCATGCATTCATCTGGTCTATTCTCCTGTTCCTATACTCACCTGCATGTGGTACAGGAAGTAATTCTGAGATTACTACCTTTGAGGTCCTGCTTTTTAATTTAGCTCCTAACTCCCTAAATTCATCTTGCAAGACCTCATCCCTGTTACTACCTGTGTTGTTGATGCCAATATGTACCACCACCACTGGCTGTTCACCCTCCCCCTTCAGAATATCCTGCAGCCACTCCGAGACATCCTTGACCCTAGCACCAGGGAGGCAACATGCCATCCTGGAGTCTCATTTGCGGCCACATAAATGCCTGTCTGTTCCCCTTACGATTGAATCCCCTATCACGACAGCCCTGCCCCTCTTCTTCCACCTCGCCTGTGCAGCAGCCATCCATGGTGCCACGAGCTTGGCTGTTGCTGCCTTCCCAGGGATGCCATGCACCCACCCCCACCAGAGCAGTATCCAAAGTGATATATCTGTTTGAGAGGGGGATGGCCACAGGGGACCCCTGCACTACCTGCCTGCACCTACTACTCCATCTGGTGATCACCCATCCCTTTACTGCTTGTACGGCCATTACCTGCAGTGTGACCACCTCGTTAAACATGCAATCCACGATGCCCTCGGCATTGCGGATGCTCCACAGTGAATCCACTCGCAGCTCCAGCTCCGTAATGCATGTAGCCAGGAGCTGCAGCTGGATACACTTCCTGCACACATGGTCGTCAGGGACACTGGAATCGTCCCTGATTTCCCACATATCACCGGTGTGAGCTCTCCTGCCATGACTTACTTTAGATTAATCAGTTACTCCCTTTAAAAAATACTAATTACACTCGGGGCCTTGTTCTACTCCAAAAATGACCCACTCCAATCTAAAGCCCTTAATAAATTACACTAATTTTACAAAAAGCACACTTTAGAAGTGCTAAACTTATCACTTGAGTTTTTTTTTGGAATAGCTATGAATGAAGGCAGTCGAAATGATTCCACGGCAGAGATTATCAGTTAAAAATAAAGCTCCTGGAATTGAAGGCAAATGATTGACCTGGTTAGAAGATTGGTTCTGCAGTAGAACATAGAGAGTTTGGATAATCAGAATGTACTTGTATTGGAAGGAAGTGACCAGCAATGTGCCGAGATGACCTGTTCTGAGGCCTCAACTATTCACAATATATATTAAAAACTTAAGACAATAATGAATTTGAGATCCAAATTTACCAAATCATCAAAAGGCTGAATCTTAATTCACAAAATCAGGTCGATTGGGGTCGTGCCAGAGATTAAATGTGAAGGATCTGAAACAGGAACCCAAACTGCATCATATCCCTCGGACATGGATCAGCAGCAGATGCCGGGGGAATTAAAACCTCAGCATGTCCAAGGGTCACTGATCAGGAGAGGGACCCTGGTAATTGCCCCATCATATCCCCTGCGAACTGATTCCTATTGTGACTGATCAGGCTGAGAATTGATCTCTTTGGTTTTGCAAGGCACCAGTGTGTTTACTCTCTGCGCACCAAGGGAGACCATATTTTAACAATGCACATTTATAAATGAACATAAGCATTTTGTTTTTGTGTTTATTTATTGAACTCTTCAGATATGAACTTCTCAAATCATTACTGATAGTTGGTGCGAAGCCTTATTTTTATCATAAATTTCAAATACATGGTATTCCATCGTGTTAAATAGTGAGCTTTCAATTTATTATACCCGTGGATCCACCATATTGATATTCCTGCTCCCATCCTGATGTATAATGTTCCTGTTTTTCCTCTTCCTTACAGTTAACTTAGTGATGATTGTGAGCCTATCTCGGGGAAAGTGTGGTCTCTCCAAATGTGTCACTCGTTACTTGGTGGCCATGGCAGCGGCAGATCTACTGGTCATTATCTTCGATCTGATACTGAGGCAGATTCCCATTAGTTATCGTAGAATGTTTCGATTTCTGTTTGATATTCCATTGTGTAATATCCACGCTGTCCTACTTTATGCAGCAATGGACTGTTCTGTCTGGTTCACTGTCGCTTTCACCTTTGATCGATTTGTGGCCATTTGCTGCCAGAAACTGAAAACTAAATATTGTACCGAGAAATCGGCAGCTGTGATTATTGGAACAATGTCTGTGTTGTTCTATTTAAAGAATATTTTCTGGTACTTTATGCTTTCAAGCAGCGATACCCGTTTTCGAGCCCCCTGGTTCTGCATTCTTCCCTGGAGTGTTCTGCTTTCACCAGTATGGGCAGCAATTGAATTTCGACATTATATTTTCACCCCGTGTGTACCATTTATTCTGATTCTGATGCTCAATATTTTAACTGTCAGACACATTCTAGTGACCATCAGAATTCGCAAGAGACTTCGGGACCGGGTCAGTGAGGAGAGTCACAGTGATCCAGAAACAGTTAACAGAAGAAAATCAATCACTTCACTTTTTATGATATCGGGGAATTTTATCCTTCTATGGGTTCTGCTACTGGTGAATATGATGTCTGTTAGAATTAATCTGCTGTACCAGAATGCTTCAAAAGACATGTCACCCATTGTCAATCACCTTGCGGTTATGCTTCAGCTCCTGAGTTGCTGCACAAACACTTTTATTTACGCTGTGACCCCGAGTAAGTTTAGAGAGGAACTGAAGAATGGGGTGAAATATCCCTTCACTGTACTTTCTAAGATTTCAAATAATGAGGAAAATGGAACATTTTTGCATATAGAACACATGTGAACCCAGCCTCTCTCCACTCAGTCTCTGTAATCAAATTGTTTTAAAGACAAACTGAGATGATTTGATTGAGCTTGCATTTAATTTAAGGTACCTTTTGTAAAAGTAGAACAACTGCCAGATGCAGAAATTCCTTTACGCTAATCATACATATGGAATAAAATTAAACTAATATGCAACATGTCCCCTGATCACTCCCCATGTCTCTGTTTTATTGGATAAACCTACAGCTTCCCACTTTATCTCTCTCAGCATCCTCCACAGTGGACATCGAGGTACTCGGCGATCGCTCATTAGAATTAGAATTAGAATTAGAATTGGAACCTTACAGCGCAGTACAGGCCCTTCGGCCCTCGATGTTGCGCCGACCTGTGAAACCATCTGACCTACACTATTCCATTTTCATCCATATGTCTATCCAATGACCACTTAAATGCCCTTAAAGTTGGCGAGTCTACTACTGTTGCAGGCAGGGCGTTCCACGCCCCTACTACTCTCTGAGTAAAGAAACTGCCGCTGACATCTGTCCTATATCTATCACCCCTCAACTTAAAGCGATGTCCCCTTGTTTTTGCCATCACCATCCGAGGAAAAAGACTTTCACTATCCACCCTATCTAACCCTCTGATTATCTTATATGTCTCTATTAAGTCACCTCTCCTCCTCCTTCTCTCCAACGAAAACAACCTCAAGTCCCTCAGCCTTTCCTCGTAAGACCTTCCCTGCATACCAGGCAACATCCTAGTAAATCTCCTCTGCACCCTTTCCATAGCTTCCACATCCTTCTTATAATGCAGTGACCAGAACTGCACGCAATACTCCAGGTGCGGTCTCACCAGAGTTTTGTACAGCTGCAGCATGACCTCGTGGCTCCGAAACTCGATCCCCCTACTGATAAAAGCTAACACACCATATGCCTTCTTAACAGCCCTATTAACCTGGGTAGCAACCTTCAGGGATTTATGCACCTGGACACCAAGATCTCTCTGTTCATTTACACGACCAAGAATCTTCCCATTAGCCCAGTACTCTGCATTCCTGTTACTCCTTCCAAAGTGAATCACCTCACACTTTTCCGCATTAAATTCCATTTGCCATCTCTCAGCCCAGCTCTGCAGCCTATCTATGTCCCTCTGTACCCCTACAACATCCTTCGGCACTATCCACAACTCCACCGACCTTAGTGTCATCCGCAAATTTACTAACCCACCCTTCGACACCCTCTTCCAGGTCATTTATAAAAATGACAAACAGCAGTGGCCCCAAAACAGATCCTTGCGGTACACCACTAGTAACTAAACTCCAGGATGAACATTTGCCATCAACCACCACCCTCTGTCTTCTTTCAGCTAGCCAATTTCTGATCCAAAGCTCTAAATCACCTTCAACCCCATACTTCCGTATTTTCTGCAATTGCCTCCCATGGGGAACCTTATCAAGCGCCTTACTGAAATCCATATACACCACATCCACTGCTTTACCTTCATCCACCTGTTTGGTCACCTTCTCGAAAAACTCAATAAGGTTTGTGAGGCACGACCTACCCTTCACAAAACCGTGCTGACTATCGCTAATGAACTTATTCTTTTCAAGATGATTATAAATCCTGTCTCTTATAACCTTTTCCAACATTTTACCCACAACCGAAGTAAGGCTCACAGGTCTATAATTACCAGGGCTGTCTCTACTCCCCTTCTTGAACAAGAGGACAACATTTGCTATCCTCCAGTCTTCCGGCACTAGTCCTGTCAACAATGACAACATAAAGATCAAGGACAAAGGCTCTGCAATCTCCTCCCTAGCTTCCCAGAGAATCCTAGGATAAATCCCATCTGGCCCAGGGGACTTATCTATTTTCACACTTTCCAAAATAGATAACACCTCCGCCTTGTGAACCTCAATCCCATCTAGCCCAGTCGCCTGAATCTCAGTATTCTCCTCGACAACATTTTCTTTCACTACTGTAAATACTGATGCAAAATATTCATTTAACGCTTCCCCTACCTCCTCTGATTCCACACACAACTTCCCACTACTATCCTTGATTGGCCCTAATCTAACTCTAGTCATTCTTTTATTCCTGATATACCTATAGAAAGCCTTAGGGTTTTCCCTGATTCTATCCGCCAATGACTTCTCGTGTCCTCTCCTTGCTCGTCTTAGCTCTCCCTTTAGATCCTTCCTGGCTAGCTTGTAACTCTCAAGCGCCCTAACTGAGCCTTCACGTCTCATCCTAACATAAGCCTTCTTCTTCCTCTTGACAAGCGCTTCAACTTCTTTAGTAAACCACGGCTCCCTCGCTCGACAACTTCCTCCCTGCCTGACAGGTACATACTTATCAAGGACACGCAGTAGCTGCTCCTTGAATAAGCTCCACATTTCGATTGTTCCCATCCCCTGCAGTTTCCTTCCCCATCCTACGCATCCTAAATCTTGCCTAATCGCATCATAATTTCCTTTCCCCCATCTATAATTTTTGCCCTGCGGTATATACCTGTCCCTGCCCATCGCTAAGGTAAACCTAACCGAATTGTGATCACTATCACCAAAGTGCTCACCCACATCTAAATCTAACACCTGGCCGGGTTCATTACCTATTACCAAATCCAATGTGGCATCGCCCCTGGTTGGCCTGTCCACATACTGTGTCAGATAACCCTCCTGCACACACTGGACAAAAACTGACCCATCTAAAGTACTCGAACTATAGTATTTCCAGTCGATATTTGGAAAGTTAAATTCCCCCATAACAACTACCCTGTTACTCTCGCCCCTGTCTAGCAACAATCCCAATTGACCCATTCGAATCATTCACTGAATTTCCCACCCAGTGCACCCGCTGAGGGCTAATCATTCAATATCTTTATCATCCAACTCAACCCTCCCACTATAGACTCAGCCAGTGGATAAGCTCTCACCATCCCGCTACACATCTCCCACCAAAATATCAAGGCCCTTTCCATCCATGACGTTATTGTGGATGATTTCATTGACATCCTGGCCAAACACACCCCCTGGTGTTCACTATGGAGAAGAATGATGTAGGTGTAGAGAGCAGGGAGGGGGATTGTGATATACTTAAACAAATCAGCATTGAAAGAGAGGAAGTATGAGATGTTTTAGCAGGCTTAAAACTGGATAAATCCCCAGGCCCAGATAAGATGTATCCCAGGCTGTTATGTGAAGCTAGGGAGGAGATAGCAGGGGCTCTGACACAAATTTTCAAATCCTCTCTGGCCATAAGAGACGTACCAGAGGATTGGAGGACAGCGAATGTGGTACCATTATTCAAGGAGGGAAGCAGGGCCAAACCAGGTAATTAAAGGGCAGTGAGTCTAACATCAGTGGTAGGGAAACTATTGGAAAAATTCTGAGGGACAGGATTAATCTCCACTTGGAAAGGCACGGATTAATCAGGGCTAGTCAGCATGGCTTTGTCAGGGGAAATTGTGTCTAACAAACTTAATTGCATTTTTTGAGGATGTGACTTGATGTGTAGATGAGGGTAAGGCCGTAGTCTACATGCACTTCAGTAAGGCATTTGATAAGTTCCGCATGGGAGATTAGTTAAGAAGGTAAGAACCCATGGGATCCAGGGTAATTTGGCAAATTGGATCCAAAATTGGCTTCGTGGCAGGAGGCAGAGGGTAATGTTCCAGGATTGTTTTTGCAATGGAAGCCTGTGACCAGTGGTGTACCACAGGAATCGGTGCTGGGACCCTTGCTGTTTGCAGTGTACATTAATGATTTAGCCATGAATATAGGAAGTATGTTCAGTAAGTTTGCAGATGACACGAAAATTGGTGGTGTCGTAAATAGTAAGGAGGAAAGCCTTAGGTTACAGGACGATATAGATGGGCTGGTAAGATGGCTGGAACAGTGGCAAATGGAATTTAATCCTGAGAAGTGTGAGGTGATGCATTTTTGGGGAACTAACAAGGCAAGGGAACATACAACGGATGGTAGGACCCCAGGAAGTACAGAGGGGTCAGAGGGACCTTGGTGCACTTGTCTATAGATCACTGAAGGCAGCAGCACAGGTAGATAAGGTGGTGAGGAAGGCATATGGGATACTTCTCTTTATTAGCTGAGGCAGAGAGGTTCAGAGCAGGGAGGTTATGATGGAGCTGTATAAAGCGTTAGTTAGGCCACAGCTGCAGTACTGGGTACACTTCTGGTTGCCACACTATAGGAAGGATGTGGTTGCACTGGAGAGGTTGCAGAGGAGATTGAGCAGGATGTTGCTTGGGCTGGAGCATTTCAGCTATGAAGAGTGACTGGATAGGCTAGGGTTGTTTCCCTTAGAACAGGGAAAGCTGAGGGGCGACCTGATTGAGGTATACAAAATTATGAGGGGCATTGAAAGGATAGATGGAAAGAAACTTCTTCCCTTAGCGGAGGGATCAATAACCAAGAGGCAAAGATTTAAGTTAGGAGCAGGAGGTTTAGAGGGGAAAACTTTTCTCACCCAGAGGGTGGTTGGAATCTGGAACACACTGCCTGAAGAGGTGGTAGAGGCAGGAACCCTCACAGTGGCGCAGTGGTTAGCACCGCAGCCTCACAGCTCCAGTGACCCAGGTTCAATACTGGGTACTGCCTGTGTGGAGTTTGCAAGTTCTCCCTGCGTCTGCGTGGGTTTCCTCCGGGCCAGAAGACTTGCTGGTTGATAGGTTAATTGGCCATTATAAATTGCCCCTGGTGTAGGTAGGTGGTAGGGAAATATAGGGACAGGTGGGGATGTGGTAGGAATATGGAATTAGTGTAGGATTAGTATGAATGGGTGGTTGATGATCAGCACAGACTCGGTGGGCCAAAGGGCCTGTTTCAGTGCTGTATCCCTAAACTAAACAAAACTAAACTAAAATATTTACAAAGATCACTTGAAATGCAAAAGCATATCAGTCTATGGGCCACGTGATGGAAAATGGGATTAGAATAGATAGGTGCTTAATGGCTGGCACAGACAAAATGGGCCGATGGGCCTGTTTCTGTGCTGTATAACTCAATGACTCTAAATGAAGCCTCCCCACCTAGCTATACCTTCCACCACAATCCCCATAGAGATTGACGTGGTGGCAGTGTGGCACTTTTCACCAGATCACACCTTGGCCTGACCCCCTCCTCCTCTTGCACTTTCTTCTCCTTTCACCAACTCCCGTTGCTCCACCCCTCTCACCTCTCAATCAAAATCCTCATTCTCACTGAGATATCTTCATTGCTTTACTCCCTCAGCCTCTGCATTGAATGACATCTCATTCTCGGTGATTTCAATCTCCATCTCAACTCATCATTCTCTCCCTCCACTGAGTTCATTGCCCTCCAATCTTCCTTAAATCTCTCTCTCCAAAAACTTCCCAAATCATCTTCATGGCTGCAACCTTGACCATACCATCTTCCATGGTCTCAATTCAATCACAGATAAGGCCATCTCTGATCACCTCCTTGTATCATTCTCCACCCACATCCCCCTCCTACACCCCAACCCTACCTCCTTCTGTATCTGCCCCGGAAAAAGGACCATCCCAAATTCACTTCATTTTCCATAACATTTCCACAGCTACCGATTTGCTCAACTGCACCCTCACATCAATCTTTGAAAACCTCGCTCCAAATAAATCCATTGCTCTCACTCACTCTGGTCATTTCCCCTGGTATAGCCCTTATCTCAGCTCCCATAATTCCGAGGGATGCAGAATTGATAGGATATGACAGACAACTTGTTTAGCAACACGGCCAGGTCACATAAAGCTCTATTGGGTACTGTTCTCATTTGCTGAAACTGCTCACTATTCCTGGATCATCCTGCAATGAGAAGATAACCTCTGTCTTCTTTTCTCTACCGCACACCGGCTTCTTAAACTTCACACCACTGTCTCTCCACCCTCATCTCCAACAGTAAGTGTGAGGAGCTAAAACAAGAAATGCTGGATTCACTCAGCAGGTCTGGCAGCATCTGTGGAAAGAGAAGCAGAGTTAACGTTTCGGGTCAGTGACTCTTCTTCGGAACTGACAAATATTAGAAAAGTCACAGATTATAAACAAGTGAGGTGGGGGTTGGGCAAGAGATAACAAAGGAGAAGGTGCAGATTGGACCAGGCCACATAGCTGACCAAAAGGTCACGGAGCAAAGGCAAACAATATGTTAATGGTGTGTTGAAAGACAAAGCATTAGTACAGATTAGGTGTGAATATACTGAATATTGAACATCAGCAAGTGCAAACCTGAAGAAAAACAACCTGAAAAAAACAGTGGGTAAGCAAACTGAACAAACTAAGATGAAATGAAATAAATGCAAAAAAAGATTGTAAAAAATGTAAAAAGGAATGCAAAAAAAAGGAAAAAAAAAATAACAAAAAATGACTAAAAATGAAAGTAAAGTGGGGGGCTGTCATGCTCTGAAATTATTGAACTCAATGTTCAGTCCGGCAGGCTGTAGTGTGCCTAATCGGTAGATGAGATGCTGTTCCTCGAGCTTGCGTTGATGTTCACTGGAACACTGCAGCAATCCCAGGACAGAGATGTGAGCATGAGAGCAGGGGGGAGTGTTGAAATGGCAAGCAACCGGAAGCTCAGGGTCCTGCTTGCGGACTGAGCGGAGATGTTCCGCAAAGCGGTCACCCAGTCTGCGCTTGGTCTCCCCAATGTAGAGGAGACCACACTGTGAGCAGCGAATACAGTATACTACATTGAAAGAAGTACAAGTAAATCGCTGCTTCACCTGAAAGGAGTGTTTGGGGCCTGGGATAGTGAGGAGAGAGGAGGTAAATGGGCAGGTATTACACCTCCTGCGATTGCAAGGGAAGGGGCCCTGGGACGGGGACGAGGTGGTGGGGGTAATGGAGGAGTGGACCAGGGTGTCGCGGAGGGAACGATCTCTTCGGAATGCTGACAGGGGAAGGGAGGGGAAGACGATGGAGGTGGCGAAAATGGCGGAGGATGATCCTTTGGATATGGAGACTGGTGGGATGAAAAGTGAGGACAAGGGGAACCCTGTCACGGTTCTGGGAGGGAGGGGAAGGGGTGAGGGTAGAGGTGCGGGGAATGGGTCGGACACGGTTGAGGGCCCTGTCAACCACAGTGGGGGGAAATCCACGGTTGAGGAAAAAGGAGGTCATATCAGAAGCACCGTCATGGAAGGTAGCATCATCAGAGCAGATGCGTCGGAGACGGAGAAACTGGGAGAATGGAATGGAGTCCTTACAGGAGGTAGGGTGTGAAGAAGTGTAGTCGAGGTAGCTGTGGGAGTCAGTGGGATTATAATGGATATTGGTAGACAACCTATCCCCAGAGATGGAGACAGAGAAGTCGAGGGAGGGAAGGGAAGTGTCAGAGATGGACCATGTAAAGGTGAGAGAAGGGTGGAAATTGGAAGCAAAGTTGATAAAGTTTTCTAGTTCGGGGCGGGAGCAGGAAACGGCACCGATACAGTCATCAATGTACCGGAAAAAGAGTTGGGGGTGGGGGCCTGAGTAGGACTGGAACAAAGTGTGAGGAGCTCATGGATTTCTTTGTCACTAAGATGAAACGATCCGATCAGATGCCTCTACCAATTCCACTGGCCCAAACTTGGTCTGCAGCTTCCCCCCTCATAACTCTGATCTCACATCTTTCTCTCATGTCTATCCTAGCTCCCGTCATGCCCTCACTGAGCTCATCTTGAAGATGGGGCCCACCTGTTTTCCTTCAAATCTATTCCCACTAAGCTGCTGATCACCCAACTTCCCCTCCTACTCCCCATGTTAGCTGACATTGTTAACAGTTCCTTCTCTTCAGGTTCTATCTCTGTCTCTCCTCTAAATCTGCCATCGTCAACCCTCTCCTCAAAAACACAAGTCTTGCCCCCTCCTTCTTTGCAAACTGCCACCCCATTTCCAAACTCCCTTTCCTCTCCAAAGTCTTTGAAAGTTTTGTCACCTCCCAAATCCGTGCCTGTCTTTCTCGGAACGCCATGTTTGAATCCAACCAATCAGGATTCCTCCTCTTGCACAGTAACAAAATGGAACTTATCAACATCACAAAAACATCCCATGTGACTGTGACAATGGTAAACTATCCCTCCTCGTCCTTCTCGATCTGCTTGCACCCTTTGACACTTTTGAACACACCGGACTCCTCCAATGTCTCTCCACTGTTGTCCAGCTGGTTGGGACTGAACTCACCTGGTTCCATTCTTATCGATCTAATCTTTTCCAGTCAATAGCATGGTATTTTCAGTCAACTAGGGATTATAAATTTTAAAGGACATTAAACGCTGTGCTAATTCTAAGGGGAAAGTTGTAATTGTGATTGGGGCCAATTGACCAGTTAATGCTTTGAAATCTCCATAACATGGAAGTGGCCTCAGTAACCTCCTCCTCAGGAGGGACGGGTGATCCTGGTTCCCCTTCTCCCCTTCTCTCGGGTCTACCCCGTCTCCTCCGTGTTGTCGTTAGCATAGCAGGACAGACAGGCAAAGGCTCTCCTTCCCCATCATCATCCTCCTCTGAGGAGTCCTGTCCTGTCTCAGTATATCCCATGTGATACTCTGCTTTCGTGACGGCTGCTACAACCGCCTGCTGCTTCCCCATCTGGTTCCGCAGTCACTGAATGGTGGACCTGCACTGTGCATTGGTCTGTCTCTCAGTGGGGTCACTCCTGTAGCTCTCTAAAGACTCCCCATGATTCCTCTAACTTCTGGGTTAACTGGGTGTTTTCCTGATGAGAGTGACAATATGCCTCTCCGCCAACCCTAACCACTGCTGAGCTGCCCCAGCCTGTACGGCATTAAGCCCCTGTTCCTCAGAGTGGCAGTAGAGGATGCCAGCTGATTTTGTAACATTTCCAGCAGTTTCTGCTGCTGCTGGATCGGTTCACTTTGAGCTACCATCTGTTTCACCTGTGACTGAACCACTTCCTCATTGCACTGCACACAGTACGAGTGTGATTAGATTTAAAACCCTGTCACTCTTCCAACATTTAGCCAAGACCTGAACCTGGATAAATGCTACTCTTTCTTTATATAGGAACGTAGGAGCAGGAGTAGTCCATTCAGCCCAATGAGCCTGCTCCGCAATTCAACATGATCAAGGCTGATCATCCACTTCAATGCCTTTTTCCCACACGATACCCATATCCCTTTATATCATTAGTATTTAGAAATCTGTCAATCTCTGCTTTAAACATACTCAATGACTGAGCTTCCACAGCCCTCTGGGGTGGAGAATTCCAAAAATTCACAACCCTCTAAGTGAAGAGATTTATAGAACATAGAACATAGAAAAATACAGCACAGAACAGGCCCTTCGGCCCACGATGTTGTGCCGATCCTTTGTCCTCTGTCAAGGACAATTTAATCTATACCCCATCATTCTCCTTTATCCATATACCTATCTAAAAGCCGTTTGAAAGTCCCTAAAGTTTCTGACTCAACAACTTCCCCAGGCAAGGCATTCCATGCCCCGACCACTCTCTGGGTAAAGAACCTTCCCCTGACATCCCCCTTATATCTCCCACCCTTCACCTTAAATTTATGACCCCTTGTAACGCTTTGCTCCACCCGGGGAAAAAGTTTCTGACTGTCTACCCTATCTATTCCCCTGATCATCTTATAAACCTCTATCATGTCACCCCTCATCCTTCTCCGTTCTAATGAGAAGAGGCCTAGAATGTTCAGCCTTTCCTCGTAAGACTTATTCTCCATTCCAGGCAACATCCTGGTAAATCTCCTCTGCACCCTCTCCAAGGCTTCCACATCCTTCCTAAAATGAGGCGACCAGAACTGCACACAGTACTCCAAATGAGGCCTTACCAAGGTCCTGTACAGCTGCATCATCACCTCACGGCTCTTAAATTCAATCCCTCTGCTAATGAACGCTAACACCCCATATGCCTTCTTCACAGCCCTATCCACTTGAGTTGCAACTTTCAACGATCTATGCACATAGACCCCAAGGTCTCTCTGCTCCTCCACATGCCCAAGAACCCTACCGTTAACCCAGTATTTTGCATTCGTGTTTGTCCTTCCAAAATGGACGACCTCACACTTTTCAGGGTTAAACTCCATCTGCCACTTTTCAGCCCAGCACTGCAACCTATCCAAGTCCCTTTGCAGACGACAATAGCCCTCCTCGGTATCCACAACTCCACCAACCTTTGTATCATCTGCAAATTTACTGACCCACCCTTCGACTTCCTCATCCAAGTCGTTAATAAAAATCACAAACAGGAGAGGACCCAGAACTGATCCCTGTGGCACGCCACTGGTAACTGGGCTCCAGGCTGAGTATTTACCATCTAAGACCACTCTCTGCCTTCTATCAGTTAGCCAATTCTTAATCCAACTGGCCACATTCCCCACTATCCCATGCCTCCTGACTTTCTCCATAAGTCTACCATGGGGGACCTTATCAAATGCCTTACTAAAATCCATGTACACCACATCCACTGGTTTACCCTCATCCACTTGCTTGGTCACCTGCTCAAAGAATTCAATCAGGCTTGTGAGGCAAGACCTACCCCTCACAAAACCGTGCTGACTGTCCCGAATCAAGCAGTGTCTTTCCAGATGCTCAGAAATCCTATCCCTCAGCACCTTTTCCATCAACTTGCCTACCACCGAAGTAAGACTAACTGGCCTGTAATTCCCAGGGTTGTTCCTATTTCCTTTCTTGAACAGGGGCACAACATTTGCCACCCTCCAATCACCTGGTACCACCCCCGTCAACAGAGAAGATGAAAAGATCATTGCCAGCGGCTCTGCAATTTCATCCCTTGCTTCCCATAACATCCTTGGATATACCCCGTCAGGCCCGGGAGACTTGTCTATCTTCAAGTTATTCAAAAACCCCAACACATCTTCCCTCCTAACGAGCACTTCCTCGAGCTTACCAGTCTGTTTCACACCGTCCTCTTCAGTAATACACCCCTTCTCATTCGTAAATACCGAAGAGAAGTACTCATTCAAAACCTCACTTATCTCTTCCGGCTCAACACACAGTCTCCCGCTATTGTCCTTGACCGGACCTACGGTCCCCCTAGTCATCCTCATATTTCTGACATACGCGTAAAAGGCCTTGGGGTTTTCTTTTATCCTACCCGCCAAGCATTTTTCATGCCCTCTCTTAGCTCTCCTAATCCCTTTCTTCAGATCCTTCCTGGCCATCTTGTATCCCTCCAGAGCTATGCCTGTGCCCTTTTTCCTCAACCTTATATACGCATCCTTCTTCTTCCTAACAAGACTCTCAACCTCTCTTGTCAACCACGGTTCCCTCACATGACCATCCCTTCCCTGTCTGACAGGGACATGCTTATCAATGGCCCCTACTATCTGCTCCTTGAAAAAGTTCCACATTTCGACCGTGCCCTTCCCTGCCAGCATATGCTCCCAACTTATGCTCCTCAGTTCCTGCCTGACAGCATCATATCTACCCTTCCCCCAATTGTAAACCTTGCCCTGTTGCACATACCTATCCCTCTCCATTACCACAGTGAATGCTACAGAATTGTGATCACTATCTCCAAAGTGCTCGCCCACCAACAGCTCTATCACTTGCCCTGGTTCATTACCTAGTACCAAATCCAATATTGCCTCCCCTCTGGTCGGGCAGTCTACATACTGAGTCAGAAAAGCTTCCTGGACATACTGCACAAACACTACCCCATCCAAACTATTCGATCTAAAGAGTTGCCAATCAATATTTGGGAAGTTGAAATCCCCCATAATTACTACCCTGTGACTTCTGCTCCTTTCCAAAATCTGTTTCCCAATCTGCTCTTCCACCTCCCTGCTGCTATTGGGGGGCCGATAGAAAACTCCCATCAAGGTGACTGCTCCTTTCCTGTTCCTGACCTCAACCCACAGTGCCTCAGTCGGCAGATCCTCCTCGAAAATTCTTTCAGCAGTTGTTACACTATTTCTAACTAACAATGCCACCCCCCCACCTCTTTTACCACCATTCCTAATCTTATGAAAACATCTATAACCAGGTACCTCCAAGAACCATTCCTCCCCCTCACCTATCCACGTTTCAGTGATGGCCACAACATCGTAGTCCCAAGTGCCCATCCACGCCTTCAATTCACTCACCTTATTCCTGATGCTTCTTGCGTTGAAGTATACGCACTTTAACCCTTCTCCGTGCCCATCTGTCCTCTGCGACAGTGCTACCTTCCCCAATACCTCACTACACTCTTTGTCTTTCTGAGTGGACCCACTGGTCCCTGGACTACAACTCCTCATCTCTGTCCTAAGTGGCTTCCCCCTTATTTTGAAATTTGTGTCCCCTGGTTCTAGACTCCCCAACCAGGGGAAACATCTTTGCTGTATCTACCCTGTCTATCCTTAGAAGTATTTTGAAGGTTTCAATAAGATCACCTCTCATTTTTGCAAACTCTGTAGAATACAAGCCCAGTTTCCCCAATCTCTTTTCATAGGACAGTCCCATTATCTCAGTAACAAATCTGATGAATCTTTGTTGCACTTGCTTTGTGGCAATAATATCCTTCCTGAGGTAAGGGGATCAAAAATGCACACAGGTGCGGTCTAACCAAGGTTTTATACAATTGAAGCAAGACTGCTGTGCTGTTCTTTGTTCTAACATCCCATTAGCCTTCTTCATTGCTCGCTGCACCTGCATGCTGGCTTTCGGTAACTTATTGACAAAGACACCCAAGTCACTTTGTACATCTACACTTTCTAATTTCTTCCTATTTAAGAAATACTCTGCACCTCTATTCTTCCTGCCAAAATGGATAACCTCACATTTTTCCACATTATATTCCATCTGCCACATTCTTGCCACTCACTGAGTCTGTTCAAATCCCCTTGAAGCCACTTTGCATCTTCCTCAGAACACACATTCCCATCTAGTTTTGTGTCATCTGCGAACTTAGAAATATTACATTTGGTGCCCACATCCAAATCATTGATATATATTGTGAACAGCTGGTGCCCAAGTATTGATCCTTGCAGTATCCACTAGTCACAGACTGCCAATGCGAGAATGACCCGTTTATTCCTAAACTCTGCTTTCTGCCTGTTAATCAATCCTTAATCCATGCCAGTATATTACCTCCTATCCCATGTGCTTAAATTTTACGAACCAACCTCCTGTGGGGGACTTTAACAAAAGCCTTCTGAACGGAATGCGCTCATGTTTTTGTGTGTACTCTTCTCACAGGGATTGGATACTGTCTGGATTACATTTAATGACCAACTTTTCCTCATATGTTTCCCAGAAACCCTTCTTTACACTGGCCTTTCACTACATAGCTTGTACTCACTGGGTCAGTTTAATCTACCACCCTTCCAAAGAGATTATCCCCGTAAGATTTATCACTGGCCAAACAATGTTCCTACATTTGTGAAACTTGCTTTAACTCCCTCGGTTTATGGACTCGTCAAAGTCCAGGGTTTCAGCATCACTTGTAAGATCTGGAGTTTGCTTTAATTTAATTGGAAGACTTGGTCAATTACAACTACAGTCTAAGTTGGGAGAGAAGATCTAAAAGGGACTTATCGCTCAGACTAGCTACAAAACCACACGGGTACGAGTAGTTTTTCACAAGCTTTACAGACTTTATTGCGTTTTCTACAATAAACACAAAATCATGATACTGAGCAAAGGGCAGTGGTGAGCAGTTGTGTTCACGATTGAACACCGGTCCTCAACCTCCAGTTAACTGCGATGCCTTGTCTCTTGATTGAAGTCTGTCTTCTGTCTTCGTTTGGATGATGATGCGTGCTTTTGGGGACTTCCAAGTTCTTACTTTCTACACCTTTCCCAGCTTGGTTCTGTGCCATATTAGGTAAAACCCCATTTCTGTTCATCTAATTGGTCCGTCATTAACAAACTGCCCTTCCATGATGGTACTTTGACCTTGTTCAGATCATTGTCATTTTCATTCAGGGGGCTCCAGATTCATGTTTCCTTGCTGTATATTCATCAACAATGATCACTTCATGAGATTGATCCTGAAAGGGAGTATTTTTGAGAGTCAAGGGTTGTGTTGTTATTGTATGGTGTTCCGACCTCTACCTTGTCGAGGCTCAACGCCAACTTTCAGACCCTTCTTCCCACCTCCCCCTGGACCATGACCCCAACACCAAACATCAAGCGACTGTCCACAGGACTGTCACTGACCTCATATCTTCTGGTGATCTTCCCTCTGCAGCTTCCAACCTCATAGTCCTGCAACCCCGGTCAGACTGCTTCTACCTCCTTCCCAATAATCCACAAACAGTACTGTCCCAGCAGACCCATTGTGTCAGCCTGCTCCTGCCCCACTGGGCTTATTTTTTCCTATCTTGATTCTATCTTTTCTCCACTGGTCCAGTCTCCTCCCACCAACATCCATGACTCTTCTGACACCCTACGCCATTCTGACAATTTCCAGTTTCCTGGCTCCAACCGCCTCTACTTCACCATAGACGTCCAATCTCTCTACACCTCCATCCCCGACCAGGATGGTTTGAGGGCTCTCCAATTCTTCCCTGAACAGTGGCCCAACCAGTCCCCATCCACCACCAACCTCCTCCGCCTGGCTGAACGTTTTCTCTCATTGAACAACTTCTCCTTCAACTCCGCTCCCTTCCTTCAAGTGAAAGGTGTTGCTGTAGGTACCCACATGGGTCCTAGTTATGCCTGTCGTTTTGTGGGATATGTCGAACATTCCTGGTTCTAGTCCTGCTCAGGCCCCTCCCCCAACTCATCTTCCGGGACATTGATGACTGTATCGGTGCCGTTTCCTGCTCCCGTCTGAAACTGGAAAACTTTGCTTCTAATTTCCACCATTCTCTCACCTTTACCTGGTCCATCTCTGACACTTCCTCTCCCTTCCTCGACTTCTCTGTCTCCATCTCTGGGGACAGGCTGTCTACTAATATCCATTATAAGCCCACCGACTCCCACAGCTACCTCGACTACACTTCTTCACACCCTGCCTTCTGTAAACACTCCAATCCATTCTTCCATTTTCTCCGTCTCCGACGCATCTGCTCTGATGATGCGACCTTCCACAACAGCACTTCTGACACGTCTTTCTTTTTCCTCAACCGAGGATTCCCCCCATTGTGTATGACAGTGCCATCAACTGTGTCCAGACCATTTCCCGCACCTCTACACTCACCCCTTCCCCTCCCTCCTAGAACAGCGACAGGGTTCCCCTTGTCCTCACTTTCCACCCCATCAGCCTCCATATCCAAAGGATCATCATCCACAATTTCCACCACCTCCAGCCACCTTCCCCTGTCAGCATTCCGAAGGGATCATTCGCTCCGCGACACCCTGGTCCACTCCTCCATTACCCCTTACTGCCTTCCAGTTTTTGCTACTAAAGTGGGTAACCTCACATTTATCCACAATATACTGCATCTGCCATGCATTAGCCCACTCACTCAACTTGTCCAAATAACCCTGAAGCCTCTCTGCATCATCCTCACAACTCACCCTCCCACCCAGTTTTGTGCCATATGCAAATGTGGAGATATTACATTTAGTTCCCTCATCTAAATCATTAATGTATATTGTGAATAGCTGGGGTCCCTGCGGTACCCCACTAGTCACTGCCTGCCATTCGGAAAAAGACCCATTTATCCCTACTCTTTGTTTCCTGTCCGCCAACCAATTTTCTATCCATCACAATACATTACCCCCAATCCCAAGCGCTTTACTATTACACGCTAATCTCTTATATGGGACTTTGTCGAATGCCTTTTGAAAATCCAAATAAACCACATCCACTGGCTCCCCCTCATCAACTCTACTAGTTACATCCTCGAAGAATTCTAGTAGATTTGTCAAGCATGATTTCCCTTTCGTAAATCCATGCTGACTCTGCCCGATTCTGCCACTGTTCTCCAAGTGCTCTGCTGTAAAATCTTTGATAATGGACTCTAGAATTTTCCCACTACAGATGTCAGGTTGCCTGATCTATAAATCCGTGTTGACCCTGCTCAATCCGACCATTATCTTCCAAGTGTCCTGTTACCACATCCTTTACAATAGATTCAAGCATTTTCCCTACTACTGACGTCAGGCTCACAGGTCTGTAGTTCCTGGTTTTCTCTCTCCCTCCTTTCTTAAGTAGTGGCGTTGCATTTGCTACCTTCCAATCTGAAAGAACTGTTCCAAAATCTACAGAATTTTGGAAGATGATCACCAACACATCCACTATCTATTCAGCCACCTCTTTCAACACTCTGGGATGTCGATCATCAAGTCCAGAGGATTTACCAACTTTCGGTCCCATTAGTTTCTCCAGTACTTTTTTTTATGAATATGCTTTTTTTCAGTTCCCTGTTCTCACTCGTACCTTGGCTCTGCAGAATTTCTGGGAGGCTTTTTATATTTTCCTCCATGAAGACAGACACAAAGTATTTGTTTAGTTTCTTTGCCATTTCCTTATTGCCCATTATAAATTTCCCTGTCTCTCCCTGTAATGGGCCCCCATTTTTCTTTGTTCATCTTATCCTTTTTACATACCGATAAAAACTTTTACAGTCCATTTTTATGTTCCTCATTAGTTTACTTGCATATTCTATTTTCCCTTTCTTTATCAGTTTCTTGGTCCTCCTTTGATGAATTCTAAAATGCCTCCAATTCTCACGCTTACTACTTTTTTGGCAATGTTATAAGCCTCTTCCTTTGGCCTCATGCAATATTTAATTTACTTGTTAGCCACGGTTTGGATCATTTTTCCTGTCGGGTTTTTGTGTTCAAAGGAATGTATAGTTGTTGTAAAGCATATATTAATTATTTAAATGCTAGCCATTGCCTGTCTACCGTCAGACCTTTTAATGAAAAGGTTTGGACCAAAAGGGAAATAAAATCTACATTCACTACCCATCAGCTTGTCCATAACAGCTTTCAAGGCTTCGAGCTGATTTGTTGGTACTGTGTCTGCATCACTCACTACTCCTGAAACTCCTGAAAGGACAAAGACAGTTAAAAATCTTACAAGGAGACAGAATATGCTAACTCCAAAAGATTATACAACAGTCAGTTTATGTGAAATTAAATTTCAATTGCAACAAAAGCTTTTCATTACAGCCCCTGGAATTTTGCTGCGTAAATCATTTCTCACAGACAAGAGTCCCAATGGTGGGTCACCACAGAAAACCAGGATCTGATAGGTCAATAAATGTGTTGGAGTCGGGGAAGGATGCAGAGCAGGACAGTTGGGAATTTTAAGTGCCGATGGCAAAATTTTGAAGCCCAACAGGGGATTGAGTGTGCCATAGAGTCTTACAGCACAGAAGGAGGTCATTCTGCCCATCATGTCTGTGCTGGCTCTTTTAAAGAACTATGCAATAAGTCCCACTCCGCAGCTCCTTCCCCATCAGTCTGCACATTTCTCTTTTTCAAGCATTTATCCAATTCCCTTTTGAAACTTGTTATTTAATCTGTTTGGCACAAAGTTAAATATTAATCAACTGCAAAGGAACCTGTGTAATGGGTCAATATAATTACACTGACATAAAATTATCCTTATTTGTTTGCCCAGCATAGTCGGAGTAGACGTTGCTTCACACACTGAAGCAAGAGCTTTTTTGCTCATACCTGTCTGTCATAATTTTTTCTCAAGGAGTTGGATGATTCTCTGTAGTTTAATTTATGGGATAGCTGTCTGTTTTTCTCCACCAGAGCCTGGCATTCCTACTTTTTTTGTCTGGAACTGGGGGGAATACAGACAGGCTGCCCAACTTCCCTTGCTGAAGAAAATCAATTGAGGACAAATTACACTAGAATCAAGGCACTGAGTCTCAGTATCTTCAACTTCAACACTAAGCTGGGGGCTGGTTTACTTCCATAAAAATGTTCAAGAAACAGCATTGGATGGGTTTTCAAATTATTTTAATTTGAATTAATAGATAATTCAAACTTGCTCAACTCAGATGAAGGGTTGATTCTATTGAGAAGCTTCTATGACAACTCAGCACTGTCTGCAATTCTAAGGTTTTTGGATTTTATTTAGGGAGTTGGAAAGTAAACAGACTAAAGTTAAACACTAGACAGTGCAAAACAATATGATATCAATAGCATGGTTATCAGACTCAGCACAATAGCTTATCATTGATAAAATCAAAAAAATATAGTTTTGAACAAGATTATAGCTGAATAATTTGGAAAAGCATGAAGTGGCTATTCAGTTTGTGAAGTCTCGGCTGTCGGTACGTACTGTTAGTTTAACATTAATTTTTGTTTTAGCACAGTGCTGCTATCAGAGCCTTCAGAAAAAAGGTCACTGAAATCATTGGACAGACATTTCAAAAAAGTTAGAGAGTGTCAACCAGCTCTTCATTGAAATTCAGAATAAATGTTGTGCTTGCTGCAGCCATTTATCTGGTTGTGGTAATGTACAGTGGCAGAGTCTTAATGTCACGTAGATAGTAACCTGGTGTTCCAGGATGATAACCGGGGGAAATGGGTTCAAAACCCACTGCTGCAGCTGATTGAATTTGATTAAATTAATAAAAACAATGTAAATGCTGGTTTCAGGAATGATACCATGAAGTTATCATTGATTTTTGTAAAACCCATCTGATTCGCTAATATCCTTCAGGGAAGGAAATCTGCCATCCATACCTGGTCTGGCCGATATGTAACTCCAGACCCACAGCAATAGGGTTGATTCTTCATTGTGCTCTGAAATAGTTTAGTAAGACACTCAGTTGTCAAGGGAAATTAGAGATGAGCAACAAATTCTGAAAGAATAAAAAAAAAATCTGGACAGATCCGTGGGATGGTATTAATCAGTCACTGAATATTCACTGAGTATTCATCACCTGAACAGCTCTTGGCTTTCATTATGTTGCCTTTAAAGATGTGTGTTTCTCAGTAATGCCATTTGCGATATTGCTTTGGTTTGTGCACAACTCCCACAGCTGATGTGTAGCACCGTGATCACACAGTGGTCAGTACACTGAGTTGTGGCTGCATCAACGTCTGTTCTCTGCTGCACATGTTAACAGAACACAGTGAAAAATCAATCTATTCCAACTGGAAACAAATTGTTGTTCATGGAAAACAATTTGCTCCTTCAAATCCTCGCGCTCTCACATGTCTGTGCTTGATGCTCCATAATTCAAACTCGTCTCTTCTCCCAGCTTCTCCTCCTTTCACAGTCAATATCCCTCCTTTACTTTCCTCCTTCCATTCCATTGTCATTTTCCTGCAGCATTGCCTCATCGAACATCCATTCTCAATATTACGCCGTTAGCTTTGCTCTGCTCCCACTGCAGTTCCTGGGGACACAGATCCCATTCACACCAATGTTCATTTGTGTCTTGAATCCAGATACATTTCTATCCATGGGACCACTTGTTGAACAAGCTGTGAAAGCAGAGCCGGCCTTTAGAGGGACAGCGGCCCGGCAGCTCATGATACTTTCTTGGGGAATATTGTGATACGGGGGATACTAACTGAAAACTGGCTTCTGTTTCCCTGGTAGTTGGTGCTTTTCTCTGAACAGTTGAGGTAGATGATTGACGGGCAGTGCCACACAGCTGCCAATGAGGGCTCAAATGTGCCATTTTGTCAAGATCGGTCAGTGCAGCAAGATGCAAAACATCCTGTCTTCATCTTAATCGATCTGTTGAAAGGTGTGATTGAAAAAAATGGAGAATAAATGAACAGAATGCTAGTGACAGAAAAGGAGCAATTACAGGAGATTGGTCATGAGTCAAAGGTCTTTAAAATGTCCTTGTGCTGTGATCAGAAACAGCAGAATTTAAAACACGTGTGAAGGAAAGTAAAGAGTGATCTTGGATATGAGAAGAAAACAGGAAAGTTGTGTCTGAAGCTTTGTCCTTGAGGCAAGCTGTGTGTTGTCAGGAAACTGTTATAGTGAAAGCACAAACAACAACAACTTATATTTATATAGCACCTTTAACATAAAATATCCCAAGTAGCTTGACAGGAGGGTTAAGAAGCAAAATTTGACACTGAGCCACATAAGGAGATTTTAGGGCAGAAGACCAAAATCTTGAACAAAGAGACAGGTTTTGAGGAATGTTTAAAAGGATGAAAGTGAGGTCGAGAGGCGGAGAGGTTTAGGGAGGGAATTCCACAGCTTAGAGCCCAGGCAGTTGAAGACACGGCCACCGATGGTGGAGCGATTAAAATCGACGATGCTCAAGAGGCCAGAATTAGAGGAGTGCAGATATCTCGGAGGTTTGTGGGACTGGAGGAGATTACAGAGATAGGGAGGGTCGAGGCCATGGAGAGATCTGAAAACAAGGAGGAAAATTTTAAATCAAGACGCTGCTTGACCGAGAGCCAATGTATGTCAGCAAGACCAATTTCTGCTGATCCAGTACTGGTTGTCTGAAAAGGAGTCTGACAATTTAACAAGGGTGGAAGAGTCGAGAGAGGTGATGGTGAGGGAGAGCTGGGTGTCATTAGTGACACTGCTTTTGGATGATGGAATGGAACATGAACACCTGAGGAACAGCGGTGCTGACTGAGCAATGTTAAAGGCCTAAAAACATGAAAGTGAATGTTACAGGAGGCTTAGCTGAAGAGAAATGAAATGGAAGTTTGTCAGTATTAATGGTGGAAGGAATAAGCTGAGAGAAGGGGTGGGTTTGAATGTTGGAGCCTGAAGCACAGGCTTGTGAAAGTGCGAGGATGTAAAGGGAGTCAATAGGTTTTCTCCATCCAGAAGAAATACATCTTCACGTTTTAAAGAGTGACTATTTGTTGCGTTCAATTATGGTCGTTGGCTAGAGGAAGAGACCTCTGTTATCTCACAGGGGCCGTGGGCGGCCGGAGACTTTCCGGTCGGGCGTTGTCCTGCCCGTCCGGTACCGGCGGGTCATCCTCATCGGTACCAGAATCCTCCTCCTCCTCTACTTCTGTAATCTTTACCTCACCAACACCCATCACTCACACAACACCCCTGTACACCTGCAACTTCTCTCTCAGTCTCTCTATCTCACTCTGACACTCAGTGTGATCTGCTTTCATGCCTTTCTCTTTATGCTGTTGGTGTATAACACGGTGCAGCCTTCATGTCCTCAGCCTCTTGTTCTGCTCTGTCTGCCCTCTGGCACTGCTCTGCTTCCCGTGCAGCCCATTCATCACACTGGTGCTGATTGTTAACACACTGGCTTTCCAAAAATTGAGTTCTGTTTAACCACTGCTCCCTTTCCAGCTCAAATTGTTCACTGTTCTTTTTCCTCATCTCTCTCTCTTCCTCTCGCTATTTCATTAACCCATGAATAACCACATCCCATTCACTGAGCTTCTTTATCTCTCTCCTCCAGCTCCTGCTTGAATTTTGTTTTCGCAGCCTCATCTTTCCTGTGCTGCCACTGATCTGCCATCAGCCAAAGTGGGCCTTCATCAAGATCCGCTTACAAGTGGACCCCTGTGTCCACTGTTCTGCCTCATCTACCGGATCATCACCCTCCAGGATAACCTGAACACACCGAGTGCTTAAGAGGTAATTTCCCTGCCAAGTACTTTGTGACAAACCCATCCATATTATTTTCTGCCATTTCTTTATCTTCAAGACTCCTGGCTGGCTCGCCACTTGTAACACCTCTGGTCTAATGGTTCTTGTCTTTACTCCTCATATCAATGTCACGCAATGACTTGGATACTGTTTCAGTAAATGTGATTCACCTTTATTAAAACTCAAAGCAATGGTACATACTCACAATGACACTGGTTGCTTCCGAGTCCCGCGAACTCGGGTCAGTCTCAGGTCAGTCCTTCAACAGATCTCCAGGCATGACTTCAGAATGGCTGACCAGGCCACTCTACCGACTGCAGTAACAGTGTCTTTGAGGGCTGTGACTTTATACAACTTCCTGACTCCAGCCCTTAGTATATCAGGTAATCCGTGAAATCGGATCATCCAGTTGGGTTAATAATCCCACCCTGGCCATCCAGGACCACCCCCACGTGGTCATATCCTGACCTCAGCAGGGGCGGGGGGAAGGGGGTGTCTCCGGTTGTATGCCAATAATGGGTGTGATTTCTGTATCCTGGGGCAGGAAGAAGGCCATTCACACATTCCCGAGTGGCCATTGTCTGTAGGCAAGGTGTCTGTGGCAATTCACCACCTCAGGGACATGTCCTGATATGCCTGTGTGTGTTTTTTTATTTGTTGCTGGGATGTAGGATTCACTGGCCAGGCCGCAATTATTGTCCATCTCTAATTGCCCTTGAGAAGGTGGTGGTGAGTTCCAGGATTTGGAGTTCCAGCGACAGTGAAGGAACAGCAATATAATTCCAAGTCAGGATGGTGTGTGGCTTGGAGGGAAACATTCAGATGGTGATGTTCCCATGTATCTGCTATTCTTGTCCTTCTAGGTGGTAGAGGTTGCAGGTTTGGAAGGTGCTGTCTGAGGATCCTTGGTGCATTGCTGCAGTGCATCTTGTAGATGGTGTACACACTGTTGCCACTGTGTGTCGGTGGTGGAGGGACTGAATGTTTGTGGATGGGGTGCCAATCAAATGGGCTGCTTTGTTCTGGATAGCGTCAAGCTTCTTGAGTATTATTGAAGCTGCACCCATCCAGGCAAGTGGAGAGTATTCCATCATATTCCTGACTTGTGCCTTGTAGATGGTGGACAGGCTTTGGGGAGTCAGGAGGTGAGTTACTCGTCACAGGATTCCTAGCTTCTGACCTGCTTTTGTAGCCATGATATTTATATTGCTACTCCATTTAAGTTTTTGGTCAATGGTAACCCCCAGGATGTTGATAGTGGGGGATTCAGTGATCATAATGCCATTGAATGACAAGGGGCACAGGTTAGATTCTATCTTTTTGGAGATGATCATTGTCTGGCACTTGTATGGCGTGAATGTTACTTGTCACTTATCAGCCCAAGCCTGGATATTGTCCAGGTCTTGTTGCATTTCTACACGGACTGCTTCAGTATCTGAGGAGTTGTGAATGGTGCTGAACGTTGTGCAAGATGTCTGTTTTAGTTAAAACTGTCCCAGTAATAATGTCTTCAGTCAGAATTCTCCCTTCGAAGCTCCATCTTCCAACCACCATGAGATAAACTCTGCCCATAGGACTTCACCACAGCCAGCTTTCATTACAATGAAAGAAATAAAATCACGGTTTACATGATAAAGAGTGATTAATACAATTTAGGTAAATAATGCATTGGCTTATACATGTCACACAAATGCCAGGCAATGACCATTTCCAACAAAAGAGAATCAAATCATCTCAGCTTGAGATTTAATATCATTACCATTGCTGAATTTCCCACCATCAACATCCTGGGGGTGGGGGAGGGGAGCAGTCACCATTGATCAGAAACTTAACTGAATACTGTGGCTACAAGAGCAAGTCAGAGGCTGGAATTCTGTGGTGAGTAACTCACCTCCTTACTCCCCAAAGCCTGTCCACCATTGACAAGGCACATGTCTGGAGTGTGTTGCCTGCATGAGCACAGCTGCAACAACACTCAAGATGTTTGATACCATCCAAGACAAAACAATCAGGTTGATCAACACCCCATCCACCACATTAAACATTCATTCCCTCCACCACTATTAGACAGTAATAGTATTGTGTACCCTCTAAAAGATGCACTGCAGCAACTTGCCAAGACTCCTTTGACAGCACTTTCCAAATACACAGCCTCTACCACCTTGAAGAACAAGGGCAGCAGGCACATGGAATACCATCACCTGTAAGTTCCCCTCCAAGTCTCACACCATCCTGACTTGGAACTATATTGCAATTCATTCATTGTCACTGTTCAAAATCCTGGAACTCCCTTCCGAACAGCACTGTGGGTGCACCAACCCTCCATGGACTGCAGCGGTTCAAGAGAGCAGCTCACCACCGCCTTCCCAATGGCAATTAGAGATGGGCAATAACTGCTGGCCTTTCCATTGATGATCCCATGAACAAAAAAAAAAGTTTTCTTGGAAAGCAAAATTTATTCTGTATTTCTTATGAATGAGTGTACATTAACTGGAATTCTTAGAGTGTGATTGTCCTGACTTTTACGAGGTCTGGGGGAGTGCTTCAGTATTCAAAATAATCTTGAGAATTGACTTAATATCACAAGCTCCAATATTGATTCAATATCTCGAATGTTATTTGGAAGTCTGACCATACAGTCCATATTTAGACTGTAATCCATATATAGGCAATAATCTGACCTTCATATAACTTCCGGATTTCACTCGCTATACCTGCCTCCGAACTCGAACAACAGTTCATGATGCTCCATGCTGACTCCATCCTGTCTCCATCATCGTTATCCCACCACGGGACCTCTGTCTTTAACTCTGGACTCTTTCCTGTTATCTCCTGTTTCCCGTCTACTGTCAGATTTTATGTTCCCTATTGTTATGTAACCAGATCTATGTAACTTGAGGTTTCCCTGAGTCCATTCGTGGGTGCATTTTAGTTGCCGCTCTGGACCCGAGCCCGTCACTCCCTGCTCTTTCTTTTTAACTTCTTTTCTTTTTACTCCTCCTAGCCTCCTTTCACTTATTCCCCTCGCAGATACTCTACCCTCCCAATTTCCCACTCAAACCTTTCCGCACTCCTCAATAATCCTGCTCTCCTGTCACTGTCCCAGGCTGAGCTCCCTCTGGGATGAGTCTGCAGCATCCCTCTGTGCCTCTCTTGGCTTCCTCCGAAGACATCATCAAGACACTCAGTGCTGGCTCATTATGAGCATGAACCCCAATTACCCCATCTTATTCCTTCACCCCAATTCCCACCCAATGTGCCCGCTGGGGGCTTATCCTGACAAATCTTCTTCCTGACCATCTCACCCCTCCCACTGCTCACCCTGTGGATTCTGCCAGGGGATCAGTTCTCACAGCCCCTGTACGCATCTCCCTCCAGAACGTCCATTCAGTTGTGAACAAGACCCTTTCCATCCACAAACTTATTGTGTATGATTGCATCAACATAATGGTCTGAACAGAAACCTGGCTGAGGGGTGATGACACCTTCCCCCTAACTGAGGCTTCCCCACCTGGCTATACCTTCTACCACCTGTCCCACTGAGACTATCGTGGTGACAATGTGGCACTTATCGCCAGATCACATTATGGCCTGACCCCCTACTCCTCTGGCACTTACTCCTCCTTTGAGCATCTCTCCTTGTTCCACCCCTCTCACCTCTCATTCAAAATCCTCCTTCTCTCCCGCCCTCCCAAATATAATGAACATTTTCTCACTGAGATATCTTCATGGCTTTTCTCCCTCAGCCTCTGCACTGAACGATTTCTCATCCTCGGTCATTTCAACCTCCACCTCAACTCGTCATTCTCTCTCTCCTCTGAGTTCACTGCCTTCTTATCCTCCCTAAATCTTTCCCTCCTTGTAAATTCCGCAACCCATATTCACAGCCACCATCTTGATTTTGTCATCTTGCTAATCCCTTCCGATCAATCACAGATAAGGCCAGCTCTGATCAATTCCCTATCTCACCCTCCATCCACATCCCCCTTCCACTCCCCAACCCTACCTCCTTCTGTAACTGTCCCTGGGAAAAACTATCCTCCAGTTCACTTACAACTGCACTTTCAAAATACCAACTCTCTGCCTCTGGCCTTCCATTCGCCACAACATTTCTGCAGCTACTGATTGCTCACCCACACCCTCACCTCCACCTTTGATGCCCCAGTCCCCAATAATTACATTACTGTCTCTTACTCTGGCCATTCCCCCAGTACAATCCTCATCTCTGCTCCCTTAAGTCCAAGGGACGCAGATTTGAGAGGATATGACAGACAATTGTCACCATCAGATCTGGACCATGTAAAATACTATCGGGTCCTGCTCCCATCTGCATAAACTGCTCCTTGTTGCAGGATCAGCCTGGAATGCAAAGATAACACCGGCTTCTTTTCTCTGCCACACACTGTCCTCTTCAACCCCTCTCCACTGTAAGATTATTAGATTACTAAAAGTTTACTAACCAGAATACCAATTGTTGTCATCTTGCTATTATAAACTAACAACTGATTTATTATAAACTAACATTTTGCTTTATTAGAACCCTTCGTTTAGGATGATAAGTTAGGGATACTGAGGAAATAAGGACACATTATGGAGTAGATGTCATAGTAGTGGGATTCTGGGAGATTATGTCATGTTTTAAAATGCTGACTTGCAGTAAAATGATGAGGCTCAGAGAGCAGACAGTGAAACAGCTCCTCTGAGAACAAATGTGGATCTGGCTCGGAATGAGATAAGGAACCTCAGACTGTAAAAGCATGAAATACGATAGTCAACACAAAGAGGTATGACCTATGTAAATCCGAAAGGTTATCAACAGGCAAAGAATGATCCTTGATTGGTTAAGAAGGCATCCTGAAACACAAAGCTAAGGATGATTGGGTGTCGGGATGGTTGATTGGAGAGCAGCCAGGATAAAAGATGTCTTGTCTCTGTCCCTGTGCAGCAGGCAATTTTTGAACTGCAAGAGAAAAGAGAGAGAGAGAAACCAAAGTAACTTGAAGACTAGAAGCTGCAAGACCAACCAGTTGTACCACCATCCAGTCTCTAATAGGGGTGGTATCTGCATTAAACTGTTAATCACTGCCTGACTTTGTGACTATTAGTTAATCTGAAAATTGAATAAACTTGTCCTTATTTATTTATTTAGAGATACAGCACTGAAACAGGCCCTTCGGCCCACTGACTCTGTGGCCAACATCGACCACCTATTTATACTAATCCTACATTCCTACCTGCCCCTATAGTCCCCGACCACCTACCTATACTCGGGTCAATTTATAACGGCTAATTTACCTATCAACCTGTCAAGTCTTTGGCTGTGGGAGGAAACGGGAGCACCCAGCAAAAACCCGCACAATCACAGGGAGAACCTGCAAACTCCGCACAGGTAGCACCCAGAATTGAACCCATGTTACTGGAGCTGTGAAGCTGCAGTGCTTACCTTTAGCTCACGAAAGACAAATCACAACAAAAGCTTTGCTGCCAAGTCTGTTCCTGCCTTAGAAGGGGGCATTAAACCCCTAAAATCTTATCTTATCTTCCACCCCTGTCTCCTCCACCCTCACCCCCAACAATAAGTGCGGGGAACTCATTGACTTCTTTGTCACCAGGATTGAGACCATCTGATCAGCTCCCTCTGCCATGTTCCTCCTTTCCACTAACCCACCAGACCAAACTTCCTCTAAACTCCCCATTGCCTTAGCTCTGAACAACTCACATCTTTCTCTGGTTCTCTCGTACCTCCCCTCATTCCATTTCTGAGTTCATCTTATCCATGAGACCCACCTCCTGCTCACTTGACCCTATTCCAATAAACCGCTGACCACCCAACGTCCCTCCTGGTCCCCATATTAGCCGATATTGTTAATGGTTCTCTCTCTTCTGGTGCTGTTCCTCTCTCCTTCAAATCTGCAGTTATCATCCCTCTCCTCAAAAAACAACTTTCACCTCACTGTCCTTGCAAACTACCACCCCATAACCAACCTCCTTTCCTCTCCAAAGTCCTTGAAGGATTATCATGTCCCAAATCCATGCCCATCTTTCCCGGAACTCCATGTTTGAATCCCACCAATCAGGCCTCCACCCCTGCCATAGTATCAACTGAACACTTGTCAAAGTCACAAGTGATATCCTATGTGACTGTGATAAAGATTTTCTATCCCTAATCATCCTTCTTGACTGTCTGCAGCCTTTGACATGGTTGACCACAGCATCCTCCTCCAACACCTCCCCACTGTCATCAGAACTGGGAAAAGTTAGAAATGTAGCATGTGAAATGAGGAAGGTTGAAAAAGAACAAAATGGATGGTCTGTGATAAGGTGAAAGACGAGAGATTAAATGACAAAAGAGTTGGTGGAGCAGAGCCAAAGGGAGTGGTAATGGGACCAGTAAAGAAACAAAAGCTGTGTCTGGAGGAGGTGTAAATGTTAGAATGATGAACAGCTGCTGTCAGAAAGTAAAAACAAGAGATAAACAACAGTAAGACTGAAACATGCAAAGAAAAGTCAAAAAAAATGGGGCAGAGATTATGGTCTGAAATTGTTGAACTCAATTTTGATTCTGGAAGGCTGTAAAGTGCTTAATCAAAAGATGAGATGCTGTTCCTCGAGCTTTCATTGAGTTTCATTGGAACACTGCAGTAGGCCAAGGACAGAGAGGTCAGTGTGAGAACAAGGTGGAGAATTAAAATGGCAGGTGACTGGAAGCTCGGGGTCACACTTGCAGACAGAATGGAGGTGTCCTGCAAAGCGATCACCCGATCTGCGTTCGGTCTCCCCAATGTAGAGCAGACAGCAGTGTGAGCAGTGAACAGAGTTTATTGAATTGAAATAAGTACACATAAATCGCTGTCTCACCTGGAAGGAGTGTTATGCGACCTTGGACGGTGAGGACAGAGGAGGTAAAATGGCAGGTTTTGCATCTCTCGTGCTTGCATAGAAAGGTGCTGTGGGAAGGGGAGGTGGTGTTGGGGGTGATTAAGGAGCAGAGCAGAGTGTAGCGGAGAAAACAGTCCCCTCGGAATGCTGAAAGGGAAGAGTAAGATATCTTTGGTGGTGGCATCATGCTGGACATGACAAAAACGGTGAAGGATAATCCATTGAATACAGAGGCTGGTAGGGTGGAAGGTGAGGACAGAGGGAACCCTATCATGTCTCTGGGAAGGAGTGGAAGGACTGACAGAAGAAGTGCTGGAAGGGGGACAGAGACAATCGAGGGCCCGGTTATTCATGGTGGGGGAATCTTTGGTTAAGGAAAAAAGGAAGACATATCAGAAGCACTGGAAGGTCATATCATCAGAACAGATACAATGGAGATGGCATACTGTGAGAATAGAATGGAGTCCTGACAGGAAGCAGGGTATGAGCAAGTGCAGTTGACGTAGGTGTGGGAGTCACTGAGCTTCTGATAAATATTTTTTGATAGCCTATACCCAACAGAAATGGAGACAGAGAAATCAAGGAAGGGAAGGGAAGAGTCGGAGATGGATCATGTGAAGGTGAAAGAAAGATGGAACTTGGAAGCAAAGTTGATTATGTTTTCCAGTTCAGGATGAGAGCAGGAAACGGCACTGATACAATCATCAATGGACCAGAAAAAGAGGTGAGGGAGAGGGCCTGAGTCAGACTGGAACAAGGAATAAAAACAGAAGTGCTGGAAATACTCACCAGGTCGGCAGCATCTGTAGAGATAGAGACAGAGTTAACGTTTCAGGTCTGTGACCTTTCATCAGAACAAGCAATGTTGCACATATCCCACAAAAAGGCAGCATAGTTAGGACCCATGGCTGTTTGCACCTCTGTGACATCACCCAACTTCACCCGTCTCAGCTCATCTGCCAGTGAAACCCTCATTCATACCTTTGTTACCTCTCGAACTTATCATTCCAACACATTCCTGACAGATCTCCCTCATTCTACTCTCCTTAAACTTGAGGTCATCCAAAACCCTGCTGCCTGTGTCTGAACTTGCACCAAGTCCTGTTCCCCTATCACCCCTGTTCTCACTGATCTACATTGACTCCTTCTCAAGCAATGTCTTGATTTTAAAATCCTCATCCTTGCTTTCAAATCCCTCCATCGCCTCACCCCCTCCCTATCTCTGTAATCTTCACCAGCCCATAAACCCTCCAAGATATCTGTGCGCTTATAATTCTCGCCTCTTGAGCATCCCCAATTTTAATCTCTCCATCATCGGTGGACATGCATTCAGCTGCTTAGGCCCTAGGCTCTGGAACTCCCTCTCTTCATCTCCCAGCCTCTCCACCTCACTTTCCTCCTTCAAGACATTCCTTAAAGCCTAGCTCTTTTTCCAAGTTTTTTGTCATCTGACCTAATATCTCCTGTGCGGCTCGGTTTCAAATGTGGTTTTAAAATGCTCATGTGCAGCACCTTGGGACTTTTTTTTATTATGTTCAAGGCACTATACAAATGCCAATAATTGTTGTTTATCGACAGTCATCTTGTCATTCCGCACAGAAGGAGTCTGTGCAATCTTTTGGAAAGAGAGATTCAATTATTACCTCTCTGCTGCTATTCCCCCATAGCCATGCAAATATCTCCTTTTCAATATATATCCACTTCCTTTGGAAAGTTACTATTGGATCTGCTTCCTACTTTCTCAGATACTGCAGTCCAGCTCACAACAAATCACTGCATCAAATTTCTCATCATATCCTCCCTGGATAGTTTGCCAATTGTTCTAAATCTGTGTCATCTAGTTATTGACCCTCCTGCCAGTGGAAACAGTTTCTCCCTCTCGATTCTGTTAAAAATCCCTCATGATTTTTAGTGTCTCTGCTAAATCTACACTAACTAGTCCCTGTTCAATGGAGAACCATCCCAGCTTCTCTTGTCTCTTGACAAAACTGAGATCCCAGGTCAAAATTCAGGAATTAGGTCTTTGTTTGGTGGGGATCCCAAGGAATGTGCCTCTGCCTCTGGAAATGAGTAATTGTGGATGGTTTCCCAGGAATTGAGCCACCATCTCCAGTAAGTCCGATGTAATTGTAAATATTTATTCTGTCACGAATGATTGCATCACTATTTACAGAGATTGGGCCCTCAGAACCAATAACACGGGTCTCTGGATGGGAATCAATACTTGTGGGGAATCCTCAGGAATGTTTCAATATTTAGAGCAGCTACATGGCCACAAATGACTATTGGTTAGGTCAATGGTTGTGTATTTCTTGGTGCAATTCCGGATCCCGTGTGCACAATCTTTATGGTCTGGGAGTGTGACAGAATTTTAAGGGCGATGGAAGTAGAATGATGTTTGACCCAGAAATGAGTAAAGAATATTCTCGGGGCTATACCACATGGTTTAGTCTCACTGGCTGAGTTTAAAGTCCACCCTGTGAATTGGATAGAAATTCTCTGAAATTACAGAACACATTATATCACAGAAATATCGGGAAACCTGTAAATAAATCTGTTCTCACTGCGCCCAATGCTGTCAGACTGTGGATTTCACTCAATCTGTTCTTCCCTGACTCTGGGGAGATTCACTTTCCATTGTGCAATATCTGGCTAAATATAATTTATGATTTTGCAATGTGTTGTGTAAAAGAAATTAATTGAATCTTTTTGTTCAGTCACTGTAAGTAATGTCAGTCTCCTTGCCTCATAATTATGTCAATGGAGATTTCTCCTGCCTTTCATAAAGGACTTTGCTCAGTGACAGAGTCTGATAAGTAAGAGTTTGATCTTCACAAACCGGGATCAATCTTCCGCAGAAATTGAAAGAAAGAATCGGATTCATGCACTAGAACGTGTGGTCATGACGTTTCTTGGGACTTTCAATGATATTTATTATCCCACCCTTGCTGTAATTGGCGTTCCTGGTAAGTTTTATGCCCAGCTTTTAATACTGTAACTGCGTTAACTCTGTTCCTGACTGTCATTTGCTGTTGGGTTAACTGTAAACACTGTCTTCATTATGCAAGTTTCCACATCCAACAATTGTATGTATTCGGTTTATTCTCCTTGCTGTGTGACTGAAAGTACATTGTTCCCTCGATAATGTTACTGGGTGATTTATTTGATGAACAGTCTGCTCTCTGCATTGAGTCCTGGGAGTAGATTTTACTCTTTACCATCTGGGTATTAAACAGCACCTGAAGAGGGCGGTGGAATAAAAAGTGATGAAGAAGGTTTGCACGTCCTTTACAGAGCCAGCCTGATATTCATTGCACTGAGTTTAAGAGGAAGATAATCAGGTGGGTTTTATTCCTGGTGAAGGGTCTGTTTCCCCACCCCGATTATCATTGTGCACGCCTCACAGGAACTGCTTAATTGATATAAGGTGTAGATATGGCTTTGAAGATCATTTAAGGTTTGCTGGATAAGATTAATGATCTCACGTTGCAGTTGATGATAAATCATTCCAACTGATTTTACTTCCAACTGATTGTAAATGGAGTAATGTGGGAAGTAGATTCCTTTCTCATTTTTTGATTCATATTCTCTCGAGTAAGTGGAAATCTATTCAGTTCTCACCCAGGTGGAAAGCACCAGATTAATATTGTCCCACTTCCATCCTGATATATTCTCAAACCTGAGGGAGCAGATCTCAGCATCAGTTACAGCATCAGCTCCTTGATAGTGACTGTTCATCAGAATAGCTTTGTAATATAAGGGAGCTTAAAAGATCAGCAGCAGAGGGACAGAGTGAGAAGGACAGAGACCAGCAGGGGGGTATTGGTTCAAAATAGGAGCTGGAAAATTAAATAAGTGTTTCAATAAGAGTATAAACATAGAAGAGTGCTGGATGTATGAATTACAATTGATAATTTAAACAGATTACTAAACAGTTTATTCAAAAAGGGAATAGCGGGTTTTTGTTTCGATCGTGGATGGGCAGATGTGACCTGTTGCTTGCAATTCCTGTTCCATGAGAGAACTTCAGGACACTTCATAAGTCTTGGGCAACCATGTGTATAGCTTCAGCTGGAGCCTATGATTTTCGAGCTGGATGGACAGCTGGAATCAGTGCGGAGCATCAGAGAGCAGGAGAGTTTCCTGTATTGTATACTCCAGGAGCTGGTCACCCCACAGGCAGTCGGAGTTCAGGATGGGTGGCCATCCAGAAGATTCAGAAGAGGCAGAAAGTTCAGGAGTCACAAACCAGTACTCAGCTTTGGAGACTGCTGGGAGTGACGACACCTTGAAGGAGTGCAGTTCAGACCATGGAACCAATGGACATGGGACTGTACAGGAGGAAGCAGCAAAGGGCAGAAATGAAGATGTTATAGGTGATTCCATAGTCAGGGGGTCAGATAGGCATTTCTTTAAATGTTATTGAGAGTTCCGCATGGTGTATTGTCGCCCTGGTGCCAGAGTAAACAACATCATGGAGAGGGTGCAGGATATTCTGAAGGGGGAAGGGAATGAGCCAGAAGTAGCAACAACATAGGGAAGGCTGGAACTGAGGTCCTGTGGTCAGATTTTCAGGAGCTAGGGAGGAAGATAAAGAGTATAACCTTGAAAGGTAGTAATCTCTGGATTACTCCCAGTGCCACTGATTAGGGAGACCAGAAATGGGAAGACAGAGAGGATCAATGTGTGGCTTGAAGCATGGTGCAGGAGGGAGGGCTTCAGATTCTTGGGGCATTGGGACCATTTCTGGGGCAGAAGGGACCTATTTAAAAGAGGCTACTTGCGCCTCACCAGGACTGGGACCAAAGTCCTCACAGGGAGGCTCACTAGTGTAATTGGAGAGGGTTTAAACTAAATTGGCAGGGGAATGGGCAGCAGCATATAGTAGTCAAAAAGAGGAATAAGGTGAGCGTGTTAGACAGTACTAGAGAAGGAAGTAGTTCCATATTCAATGTGATGAACTGAGAGGGACTAAGCAGAATGCAAAGAAAGATTACAATGCCTCAGTGTAAATGCATGAAGAGTTGTGGTTAAAGTTGGTGAGTTATAAGCACAAATAGCAGGATGGGAATATGATGTTGTGGCAATTACGGAAATGTGGCTTATAAGTGGCAAGGATTGGGTGCTCAATATACTCGGATATTGTCATGCCAATGTGTTTTGTTAAATGATAATTTTCTTTAATCCACCACCTGGAGATCTGAATTTATAATTTTTTTAAAACACATTTGAAAAGACCAGCTAAAAGGATGACTTTGCTGGCAGCTAAAGATGATCACTGAGTTTGCAACACTGTATCCGACACTGCAAAGGACTATGAGGAGGGAGATGAAATGGCTGCATTTCCCAGCAGGAACCAAGACCCAGGAAGGTTAAGGGAACTATTTGTTCTTTTTCTTTTTAACAAGAGAGAGATACTGCTCACTGCAATGTTTTGAATCACCGAGTGACTGTCATGTGACAAGCACCTCCCCATCTGTGGTTTTAAGCTTGTGCAACTGGACTCTGACACATGCAGACCCAAGTGGGAAGTCCTTCTCTTTCTCCATTCCAGCATGAAAGCTTTCAAATCCTGCCCGGTCACTGACCACCTCTGCATACTGCGGCTACAACCAGAAAACCTTTGAAGGAAATCATCTGAATCGCTGTCTCCAAGAGATCAACCAAACCAGTCACCTACATCATCAAACTAAAAGCCTCAGGACCACCATATTCACCTAGAAGCCAGCTGAATTATTAAACGTCACAGACTCTATGCGCCTTTTTTCTATGGACTCTAACTCAACCAATCTATCTTTCCCCGCTCTGTAACCTATTTGTGTGTGTGTAAACCTCTGATGTGTGAGTGTATGTGTTTTTTTTTATTCATTCATGGGATATGGGCATCAATGGCCAGGCCAGTATTTATTGCCCATCCCTAATTGCCCTTGAGAAGGTGGTGGTGAGCTGCCTTCTTGAACCACTGTTGTCCGTGTGAATTAGTGCTGTTATGAAGGGAGTTCCAGGATTTTGACCCAGCGACAGTGAAGGAACGGCGATATAGTTCCAAGTCAGGATGGTGTGTGACTTGGAGGGGAACTTGCAGGTTGTGGTGTTCCCATGCATTTGCTGCCCTTGTCCTTCTAGTTGGTAGGGGTCACGGGGTTAAAGTTGCTGTTGAAGGAGCTTTGGTGCATTGCTGCAGTGCATCTTGTAGATGGTACACACTGCTGCCACTGTACGTCGGTGGTGGAGGGAGTGAATGTTTGTAGATGGGGTGCCAATCAACCGGGCTGCTTTGTCCTAGATGGTGTCGAGCTTCTTGACTGTTGTTGGAGCTGCACCCATCCAGGCAAGTGGAGAGTATTCCATCACACTCCTGACTTGTGCCTTGTAGATGATGGACAGGCTGTGGGGAGTCAGGAGGTGAGTTATTCGCCGCAGGATTCCTAGTCTCTGACCTGCTCTTGTAGCCACGGTATTTATATGGCTACTCCAGTTCAGTTTCTGGTCAATGGTAGCCCCTCGGATGTTGATAGTGGGGGATTCAACGATGGTAATGCCATTGAATGTCAAGGGGAGATGGTTAGATTCTCTCTTGTTGGAGATGGTCATTACTTGGCACTTGTGTGTCGCGAATGTTACTTGCCACTTATCAGCCCAAGCCTGGATATTGTCCAAATCTTGCTACATTTCTACACAGACTGCTTCAGTATTTGAGGAGTCACGAATGGTGCTGAACATTGTGCAATCATCAGTGAACATCCCCACTTCTGACCTTATGATTGAAGGAAGGTCATTGATGAAGCAGCTGGTTGGGCCTAGGACACTATCTGGAGATACTCCAGCAGTGAAGTCCTGGAGCTCAGATGATTGACCTCCAACATCCACAACCATCTTCCTTTGCACGAGGTATGACTGCAGTCAGTGGTGGGTTTTTCCCCTGATTCCTATTGACCTCAGTTTTGCGAGGGCTCCTTGATGCCATACTCGGTCAAATGCTGCCTTGATGTCAAGGGCAGTCAATCTCCCCTCACCTCTTGAGTTCAGCTCTTTTGTCCATGTTTGAACCAAGACTGTAATGAGGTCAGGAGCTGAGTGGCCCTGGCGGAACCCAAACTGAGCATCACTGAGCAGGTTATTGCTAAGTAAGTGCCGCTTGATGGCACTGTTGATGACACCTTCCATCAACTTATTGATGATTGAGAGTAGGCTGATGGGGAGGTAATTGGCCGGGTTGGACTTGTCCTGTTTTTTGTGTACAGGACATACCTGGGCAAATTTCCACATTGCAGGGTAGATGCCAGTGTTTTAGCTGTACTGGAACAGCTTGGCTAGGGGGGTGGAAAGTTCTGGAGCACAGATCTACAGTACTATTCCGGAATATTGTCAGGGCCCATAGCCTCTGCAGTATCCAGTGCCTTCAGTTGTTTCTTGATATCACGCGGAGTGAATTGAATTGGCTGAAGACTGGCATCCGTGATGCTGGGGATTTTAGGAGGAGGCCGAGATGGATCATCAACTCGGCACTTCTGGCTGAAGCTTGTTGCAAATGCTTCTGCCTAATCTTTTGCACTGATGTGCTGGGCTACCCCATCATTAAGGATGGCAATATTTGTGGAGCCATCTCCTCCAGTTAGTTGTTTAAATGTCCACCACCATTCATGGCTGGATGTGGCAGGACTGCACAGCTTAGATCTGACACATTGGTCATGGGATCGCTTAGCTCTGTCTATCGCATGCTGCTTACGCAGTTTGGAACGCAGATAGTCCTGTGCTGTAGCTTCACCAGGTTGACACCTCATTTTGAGGTATGCCTAGTGCTCTCCTGGCATGCCCTCCTGCACCCTTCATTGAACCAGTGTTGGTCTCCTGGCTTGATGGTAATGGTAGAATGAGGGATATGCCGGGTCATGAGGTTACAGATTGTGTTTGAGTACAATTCTGCTGCTGCAGCAGATGGCCCACAGCGCCTCATGGATGCCCAGTTTTGCATTGCTAGATCTGTTCTAAATCTATCCCATTTAGTACAGTGGTAGTGCCACACAACACAACTGACGGTATGCTCAATGTGAAGGCAGGACTTCGTCTCCACAACGACTGTGCGATGGTCACTCCTACCAATACTGTCATGGGCAGATGCATCTGCGGCAGGCAGCTTGGTGAGGATGAGGTCAAGTATGTTTTCCCCTCTTGTTGGTTCCCTCACCACCTGCTGCATACCCAGTTGAGCAGATATGTTCTTTTGGATTGAGGGAGGACGGTAGGTGGTAATCAGCAGGAGGTTTCCTAGACCATATTTGATGCCATGAGACTTCAGGGAGGAGTTATTAGGGGTGTACAAGATTATGGCAAGCTGAGACAAGGAAAATTTTTTCTCTTTTACGAATGGTACAAGGACTAGGGACACAGATTGAAGGATTTGGACAAGAGATTCAGTTGAAATATGAGGAAGTACTTTTTTATGCAGCGGGAATTACCTGGAACTTGCTACCCACAAGGATGGTGGAAGTGGAGATGATCAATGATTTCAAAAGGAAATTGGATGGCCACTTGAAGGAAATAAATTTGCAGGGCTATGGGGATCGAGCAGGAGAATGTGACTGACTGGATAACTCCGTGGACAGCCAGCATCGACTTAATGGGTCGGAGTCTCCTTCTGTGCCATAAATGACTCTTACTCTATGTCCTGGGGCTGAGATGATAGGCCTCCAACAACCACAACTATCTTCCTTTATGCCATGTTTGATTCCAACAAGTGGAGTGTTTTCCCCTGATCTCCATTGCTACAATTTTGCTGAGACCCTTGATGCCAAACTTGGTCTGATGCTGCCTTTCCATGATTGGACCAAAGCTGTAATTTTATCCAAGCAGAGTTTCCCAGGCAGAACCAAACTGAGCATCAGTGAGCGGGTTATTGCTGAATAAGTGCAGCTTGATGGTACTGTCAATTACTTTGCAGATGATCAAGAATAGATGATGGGCGGTAAATGGCCAGATTGGATTTGTCCTGCTTTTTGTGGACAGGTTCTACTTGGGCAACTTTCCATATTTTTGGGTAGATGTCAGGATTGTACTGGAACAGCTCGGCCAGGGGTAGAGCTAGTTCTTGAGCACAGCTCTTCAATAATACAGCCAGGATGTTTTCAGGGCCCATAGTCTTTTCTGTATCCAGTGCCTTCAGCCTTTTTTGATATCATGTGCAGTGAATTGATTTGGCTGAAGACTGGCATCTGTGATGCTGGGAACCTCAAGTGGAGGCTGAGATAGGTTCATAGAGAGTCATAGAGTTATACAGCACAGAAACAGGCCCTTCAGCCCATCGTGTCTGTGTCAGCTATCAAACAACTAACTTTTCTAATCCCATAACCTTGTATGACGTTTCAAGTGCTCATCTAAATACTTCTTAAATGTTGTGAGGGTTCCTGCCTCCACCACCCCTTCAGGCACTGCGTTCCAGATTCCAACCAACCTCTGGGTGAATTTTTTTTTCCTCAAATCCGCTCTAAACCTCCTTCCCATTACCTTAAATCTATGCCCCCTGGTTATTGATCCCTCCGCGAAGGGAAAAAGTCTCTTCCTATCTAACCTATTAATGTCCCTCATAATTTTGTATACCAGAGCCCCTGCTATCACCTCCCTTGCCTCACACAACAGCCTGGGATACATCTCATCTGTGCCTGGGGATTTATCCACTTTTAAGTCCGCCAAAACATCGAATACTTCCTCCCTTTCGATGTTCATATGTTCAAGTATATCGCAATCCCCCTCCCTGATCTCTAAACCTACATCGTCGTTCTCCACAGTGAAAACAGATGAAAAGGAATCATTTAAAACCTCACCTCTCTCCTCCAGCTCCACACACAGATTGCCACTTTGGTCCCGAATGGGCCCTACTCTTTCCTTGGCTATCCTATTGCCCTTAATATAAAACATCTTAGGATTTTCCTTTATATCGACCGCCAATGTTTTTTCATGTTCCATTTGTCACTGCTCCGCCCATCTTACCAGCCCATCTATATTGTCCTGTAATCTCCTCACCATTTCGACACCACCAATTTTCGTGACATCTGAGAACTTACTAATCATACCTTCTATATTCACGTCTAAATCATTAATGTACACTACAAACAGCAAGGGTCAAACAGCAAGAGATGTTTCATCCACTCAGTATTTCTGGCTGAAGATTATTGCTCATGTTTCATCCTTATCTTTTGCACTGATGTGCTGGGCTCCCCACTCATTGAGGAGCCGCCTCCTTTGGTTACTTGTTTAATTGTCCACCTTCATTCACAAATGCATGTGGCAGGACTGAAAAGCTTTGATCTGAACAGTTGGTTGCAGGATCTTTTAGCTCTGTCTGCAGCACAGTTCACATTAGAGACCTGTTTTAGGTCGGGACAAAGAACCCGACCGAACCACAGCGGGCCTGAGCCCAACCCGGGCCGAGTCCCTGTGATTTTGCCCCGAGTCCGACCCGACCATCCGTTTACTTACCTTCCTGACATTGAAACTGCAAGAAGCTGCAGCTCATGCGTGAGACGTCATAGTGACGTCACTCGCTCACTGCGCAGACTCAGTTTCGTCCCGGACTCCCAGCTCAGATGAGCTTTTTTTTATTTTTAATACTTAACAACAGAGCACTTACCGTGTGTGTCCGGCCCGACCCAGCCCGACTCGATCTGGGCTCGGCCCAACCCGGCCTGAGCCTGAAAGCCGGAACCGGAAAGTGGGCCCGACCCAACCCAAACCCGACACATGTCATCGGGTCCCGTTGGGTTCGGGTGGGGTAGCGGGCCTCTAGATCACAGTACTTCCAAGTTTTGTCATCTGCACATTTTGACATTGTGCCCTGAACAATTCATGAAAATATATCAAGAAAAGCAGTGGTCTGAGTACCTGTCCCTGGGGAACAGCACTGTTTTAGAATTAGAATTAGAACATTACAGCGCAGTACAGGCCCTTCGGCCCTCGATGTTGCGCCGACCTGTGAAACCATCTGACCTACACTATTCCATTTTCATCCATATGTCTATCCAATGACGACTTAAATGCCCTTAAAGTTGGCGAGTCTACTACTGTTGCAGGCAGGGCGTTCCACGCCCCTACTACTCTCTGAGTAAAGAAACTACCTCTGACATCTGTCCTATATCTATCACCCCTCAACTTAAAGCTATGTCCCCTCGTGTTTGCCATCACCATCCGAGGAAAAAGGCTCTCACTATCCACCCTATCTAACCCTCTGATTATCTTATATGTCTCCATTAAGTCACCTCTCCTCCTCCTTCTCTCTAACGAAAACAACCTCAAGTCCCTCAGCCTTTCCTCGTAAGACCTTCCCTCCATACCAGACAACATCCTAGTAAATCTCCTCTCCAATTTCTGATCCAAAGCTCTAAATCACCTTCAACCCCATACTTCCGTATTTTCTGCAATAGCCTACCGTGGGGAACCTTATCAAACGCCTTACTGAAATCCGTATACACCACATCCACTGCTTTACCCTCATCCACCTGTTTGGTCACCTTCTCGAAAAACTCAATAAGGTTTGTGAGGCACGACCTACCCTTCACAAAACCGTGCTGACTATCGCTAATGAACTTATTCTTTTCAAGATGATTAGATGTTTTCTTTCCTCCAATCAAATATCATCACCATCTCGGTTTTCTCTCACTTATCTAATTTTATCTACATGTCACCAGAGACCCTTCTAGTCCATGGGTTCAATGGTGCTGACAAGCCTGTAATGCGGCACTTTATCAAATGCCTTTTGGAAGTCTATCTACACCACATCAACCACATCACCCTCTTCAACCCTTTCTGTCACCTGGTTAAAAAACTCAGTCAAGTGAATTGAACACAATTTGTCTTTAACATGTCCGTTCTGACTTCCCTAAATTAGTGCACTCTTGTCCAAGTGACTGTAAATTTTGTCCTGGATTATCGTTTTAAAGGTTTCCCATCACTGAGGTTAAACTGACTGGCCTGAATCTGCTGGCTTTATCCTGACACCCTTTGTTGAACAGGGTGTAACAGTTACAAATCTCCAACCCTCTGGAACCACTCCAGTATATAAGAAGGATTGGAAGATTAAAGCCAGTACCTCCGCAATTTCCATCCTTACTTCCCTAAACAACTATCTGGACCTGGTGATACATCAATCTTAAGTCCGGTCAACCCCTCCAGTACCTCCTATTTATCCATTTTTAGCCCATCCAGCATCTTAACCAGCTCCTCTTTTACTGTGAGTTTGACAGCATCTAATTCCTTTGTAAAGACTGATGCAAATTTCTCGTTGTGTACCTCAGCCGTGTCCAAATCCTTGATTCCTTTTTGGTTCCTAATTGCAACCCCCTGCTAGCAGCGCCCCCCCCCCCCACTCCCCACGCCCTACCCCACCTCTTCACACAGGCAGGCAGACAGGATTGCACCACTGCACACACACAGACAGGCACACAGACAGGCACACAGATAGAACTGCCCCCACAGACAGACAGACAGGCAGGCGACACTGCAGGAAGGCAGGCAGACATAGAGCCAGGTGGGTCGACAGACTGGCAGGCAGACAAACAGACAGGTAGGTGCCCCTGCAGACAGACAGACAGAGAGGCAGATGGTCCTGCAGACAGGCAGACAAATAAACAGATATTGGATAATTGTATATTGTATCCTATGGAGTTGGTGAATTTGGATTTTCAGAAGACTTTTGATAAGGTTGCACACAGGAGGTTAGTAAATAAAATTAGAGCACATCGAAATTGGGGTTAATATACTGGCATGGACTGAGAATTAGTTAATGGACAAAAAACAGAATGGGAATAAATGGGTCATTCTCAGGGTGGCAGGTTGTTCCTCGTGGGATACCACAAGTATCAGTGCTTGGGCCCCAGCTGTTCACAATCCATATACATGATTTGGTTATGTGGACCTAATGTAATATTTCCAAATTTGCTGCTGACACAAAACTAGGTGGGAATGTATGTTGTGAGGAGGATGCAACGAGGCTGCAAGGGAATTTGGACAGGCTAAGTGAATGGGCAAGAATGTGGCAGATGGAATATTTCTCTCAATTAACCAATTCTCAATCCATGCCAGTATATTACCCCCAATTCCCATGTGCTCTAATTTTATTTGCCAACCTCCTGTGTGGGACCTTATCAAAAGCCTTCTGAAAATCCAAATACACCACACCCACTGGTTCTCCTTTACTGTCTTCTTAAGCAATCCCTCAGGAATGATGATAACTTTCTTCCACTCCAGGGTTGTGGGCCCGAAGGTGACTGAAAAGTCCAATTCTGGATCCACACACTCTGCCACATGTGAAGCAGGTGGTGTTTGGTGAGTCAAGTGAATGAGATGCTCAAATTTCCCAACGTTCCTTCCGCTGTTTGCACTTGGTCGCTGCCTGGGCATGTCGGGTTGTTCAAACAGGCTGGCAACTTCTCGGATGCTTCTTCTTGATTATGGGCGGTCTTGGGCAAGAGATTCCCATGAATCAGTGGAGATGTCACATTTTTTCAGAGAGGTTAGAAAGACATCCTTGTAGCATTTCCTCTACCCTCCTGGTAACCTCTTGCTGTGACGGAGCTCGGATTAGAAAGCTTGTTTTGGGAGTTCTTTGTGTCAGGTATGCAGACAACATGGCCCACCCAATGTAACTGACTAGCCATAACCAGTGTCTCAATACTGGGAATGTTGACCTGAGAGAGGACACTGACATTGCAGTGCCTGTCCTGCCACTGAATTTGTAGGATTTTGTGGAGGCATTGCTGGTAATATCTCTCCAGGTCTTTGGGATGTGTGCTGTACAGTGTCCATGTTTCCAATGTTTACAGGAGGGCAGGTAACACTGCAACCCTGCAGACCATGAGCTTGGTGTCAGGTTTGAAGACTTTGTCGTCAAACACTCTTTTCCTCAGATGACCAAAGGCTGCGCTGGCGCACTGGAGGCGATGCTGAGTTTCATCATCGATGTCTGCCATTGCTGAGAGGAGATTCCCAAGGTATGAGAAGTGATCCACATTATCCAGTGATTCGCCATGTATCTTGATAGTCGGGGGTGGTGTTGCACTGTGGGAGCAGGCTGGTAGAGGACCTTTGTCTTCCGGATGTTTAGCTTAAGGCCCATTCTTTCATTTGCCTGTGTGAATGCATCGACAAGGGTTTGAAGTTCGGCCTCTGAGTGTGCACATACGCAAGTGTCATCAGCATACTGCAACTCCTTTATCTGTTCTCCAAGCGACATCCTTCAAAAACTCCAACAGGTTTATCAAACATGATTTCCCTTTTTAGAAATCCATGTTGACTCTGCCCAAATACATCCCAAACATATAGGGGAGGCAGTGGCGTAATGTTATTGTCACTGGACAAATAACCCAGAGACCCATTGCTTTGGGGACATGGGTTCAAATTCCACCACAGCAGAAGGTAGAATTTGAATTCAATTAATAAAAATCTATAATTAAAAGCTAGAAATGTGGTTGACTTTTAAATGCCCTCTGAAATGGCCGAGCAAGTCACTCAGTTGTATCAAACCGCTACAAAGTCAATAAGGAATGAAACCAGACTGGACCATCCAGCATCGACCTTGGCACCGGAAATGACAACAGCAAACCCACCCCTTTCGACCCTGCCAAGTCCGCTGAACTAACATCTGAGGGCTTGTGCCAAATTTGGTAGAGCTGTCCCACAGACACAAGTCAAGCAGCAGCCTGTCATAGTCATACTCACGGAATCATAGGTCCCAGACACCACCATCACCATCCCCGAGTATGTCCTGTCCCAGCAAAGGTGGCAGCACAGTGGTACACAGTTGGGAGGGAGTTGCCCTGGGAGTCCTCAACATCGACTCCGGACCCCAGGAAGTCTAGTCAAGCACAGGCAAGGAAACCACCTGCTGATTCTCATCTAGCGCCCCCGATACACCCTCAGATGCTGAATCAGTACTACTCCACTTGAAGGAAGCACTGAGGGTAGCAAGGGCCACATCGTCCACATGCCTGATCGAAGATTCCCAAAACAAGCTTTTTAGTCCGAGCTCCATCATGGCAAGAGGCTACTCTCAATTATCAGTAAAGTGATGGAAGGTGTTGTTGACAGTGCTATCAAACGGCACTTACTTAGCAATATCCTGCTCAGTTTGGATTCTGCCAGGGCCACTCAACTCCTGATCTCATTACAGCCTTGGTTCAAACATGGACAAAAGACGTGAGGTGAGAGTGACTACCCTTGACATCAAGGCAGCATTTGACTGAGTGCAGCATCAAGGAGCCTGAGCAAAACTGGAGAAAATGGCAATTAGGGGGGAAATCAGTGGTTGTTGGAAGTCAATCATCATCAACCCCAGGACATCAATGCAAGAGTTCCTCAGGCTAGTTTCCAAGGCCCAACCATCTTCAGCTGCTTCATCAATGACCTTACCTTCATCATTAGGTCAAAAGTGGGGATGTTTGCTGAGGGTTGCAAAACGTTAAGCACATTCGTGGCTCCTCAGATACTGAAGCAGTCCATGTCGAAATGCAGCAAGACCTGGACAATATCCAGGCTTGGGCTGATAAGTGGCAAGTAACATTCGCACCACACAAATGCCAGGCAATGACGATCTCAAATAAAACGGAATCTAACCATCTCCCCTTGACATTCAATGGCATTACAATCACTGAATTCCTCACTATCAGCATCCTGGGATTACCATTGACCAGAAACTGAACTGGAGTAGCAATATAAATACCATGGCTACAAGAGCAGGTCAGACGCTCGAAATCTTGTGGCAAGTAACTCACCTCCTGACTCTCCAAAGCCAATCTACCACTGACAAGGCACATGTCAGAAGTGTAATGGATGACTCTCCACTTGCCTGGATGGGTGCAGCTCCAACAACATGCAAGAAGCTCGACACCTTCCAGGATAAAGCAGCCTGCTTGATTGGCACACCATTCACAAACATTCACTCCCTCCATCACTGATGCACAGTGGCAGCAGTGTGTAATATTTACAAGATGCACTGCAGTAATGCACGACAGCTCCTTCAACAGCACCTTCCAAACCTGCGACCTCTACCACCTAGAAGAACAAGGGCAGCAGATGCATGGCAACACCACCACCTGCAAGGTCCCCTCCAACCACACACCATCCTAACTTGGAACTATATCGCCGTTCCTTCACTATCGCTGGGTCAAAATCCTGGAATTCCCTTCCTAACAGCACTTTTGGTGTACTTACACCCCAATGATTGTGGCAGTTCAAGAAGGCAGCTCACCATCACATTCTCAAGGGCAATTAGGGATGGGTAATAAATGCTGGCCGAGCCAGTGACACCCGTATCCCATGAAAGAATGAAAAAAAATCATTATTTTCCAAGTGTCCAATTATTTCATTCTTTACAATAGATTCTAACCTTTTCCCTGCTACTGACATCAAACTAATAGATTTGCAGATCTATGTTTATACTCTTGCTCCCTTTGTAATTAGTGGGGTTACATTTACTACTTTCCAGTCTGCAGGAACCCAACCAAAATCTATAGAATTTTGAAGAATAACCACCAATGCATCCATTATCTCTATAGCCACCTCCTTCAACACTCTGGGATGTCGCCCATCTGGTCCAGGGGATTTATCAACTCTCAATCCAGTTAATTTTTCGAGTGCTACCTCTTTATTGATACTAATTTCTAGCAGTTCCACAATGCAATTGTTTAGTCTCTCCGCCATTTCCTCATTCTCCACCACAAACTCTCCTGTCTCCGTCTACAATGCACCCACAGTCGGCATTTCTTATCCTTTTCTTTTCACATACCTCAAGAAGCTTTTACAATCCTCCTTTATGTTTTGAGCTAGCTTGCATTCATAATCTCTTTTCCCTTCATCAGTTTCTTGGTCCTCCTTTGTTTGATTCTAAATTGCTCCCAATCCTCGGGCTTACTACTTTTTCTGGTGACCTTATAAGCCACTTCCTTTGACCTAAAGCAATCATTAACTTCTTTTGTTTGCCACGGTTGATGCACCTTTCCTGTTGGGTTTTTGTGCCTTATGTTATGAACAGATAGTTAATCTTTTTTTTCTGAACAAATTTCTCTGTTGTTCCAACCACCTGTCCTTAAACAGATTTGTGATTGAATTTTTCCTTCCCTTAAACCCTGACTAGTAAAGGATAGTCACAACACCACAGTTGTAAGTTTTAAATCAAAGAAGTAGGGTTTATTAACACACACTCTTAAACTCTGGAAGGGGCTTTACATCGCAACACATGCTCACAAAAATACAAAGAAATGTTAAAGGCATAAAAGAGGCAAGAACATTTACTAAATAGATAATTGACTTAACTGTACACGAACATGAATTTCAGTTGAAACTGGAGTCCATTTTCAATTGTCAAAAAGTCCAAAAAAACTGGAGATCACTAACTGGAAATGCCAAGTGGGGGAGGAGCTGTTGAAAATATCTCTTCTCTTACTCTTTTTCCTTCTTGCGCTCTCGAAGGTAAATGGAGGTTGTCATGCAGGCCCTCACCTGTCAAGAGTGAGGCACATTGATTTCACCACATGGACATAAAACTTCAAATTGTTGCTGGGAAAAAAAGAGGGTCTATTACAAGGAATTGCCAGGCCCCAAGCTGGAAAGATATTTTTGCAGACTAACAGCCAATGTTGGAAAAAAGGAACCAGTCACTGCTTCCAACACACAGAACAGGCGTGGTTTGACTAGTTTATTCACGTGATTAACTGGCTGTTGCAGAGTTTTAAACTGAGAGTTTTAAATTCGAGAAACAGTGTTTGAAAAAAGAGAGTTGTTTGCTCCTGGACTGAAAAGAACTTGTGGCTGGCTCACCACAGCCTCTCCTGTCCGCTCACATCTCTTTCTCACAGAACTCCAAAAAACAACTGAAGACACATGAACGCCAAGAGAGAAAATTCTCCGACAGTGAACAAGGTTTCTGAAGAATACTGGGCCACAACAAATAGCAAGATCAACCTACAAAAGGACTTTACAGTGAGCTCGAAGAACTCTCACAACTCTTCAGATATTGCCTCAAACTTTTTCACTTCATTTTTCTTCTGCTCTTTTCTGTCTCTATTTGCATGTGCGTAATGCGTATGCATCCTAACGAGGGGTGTGGAGTGTATATGTAGGCATTCACTGAATTAGAGTTCATGTTTAATAAATTTCACTTTTATTCTTTAAACCTAAGAAAGCCTGTTTCAGCTCATTTCTTTTTTTAAATTCATTCATGGGACAGCATTTATTGCCCATCCCTAATTGCCCTTGAGAAGGTGGTGGTGAGCTGCCTTTTTGAATTGCTGCAGTCCATTTGGGGTAGGTATACCCACAGTGCTGTTAGGAAGGGAGTTCCAGGATTTTGACCCAGTGACAGTGAAGGAACGGCGACATAGTTCCAAGTCAGGATGGTGTGTGACTTGGAGGGGAACTTGCAGGTGGTGGTGTTCCCATGCATTTGCTGCCCTTGTCCTTCTAGTTGGTAGAGGTCACAGGTTTGGAAGGTGCTGTCTAAGAAGCCTTGGTGCATTTCTGCAGTGCATCTTGTAGATGGTACACACTGCTGCCTCTGTGCGTCGGTGGTGGAGGGAGTGAATGTTTGTAGATGGTGTGCTAATCAAGCGGGCTGCTTTGTCCTGGATGGTGTTGAGCTTCTTGAGTTGTTGGAGCTGCACCCATCCAGGCAAGTGGAGTGGATTCCATCACACTCCTGACTTGTGCCTTGTAGATGGTGGACAGGCTTTGGGGAGTCAGGAGGTGAGTTACTCGCCGCAGGATTCCTCGCCCCTGACCAGCTCTTGTAGCCCCAGTATTTATATGGCTACTGCAGTTCAGTTTCTGGTCAATGGCAGCCCCTTGGATGTTGATAGTGGGGATTCAATGATGGTAATGCTGTTGAATGTCAAGGGGAGATGGTTAGATTCGCTCTTGTTGGAGATGGTCATTGCCTGGCACTTGTGTGCGCGAATGTTACTTGCCACTTATCAGTCCAAGCCTGGATATTGTCCAGGTCTTGCTGCATTTCTACACGACTGCTTCAGTATCTGAGGAGTCACGAATGGTGCTGAGCATTGTGCAATCATCAGCGAACATCCCCACTTCTGACCTTATGATTGAAGGAAGGTCATTGATGAAGCAGCTGAAGATGGTTGGGCCCAGGACACTACCCTGAGGAACTCCTGCAGTGATGTCCTGGAGCTCAGCTGATTGACCTCCAACAACCACAACCATCTTCCTTTGCACTAGGTATGACCCCAGCCAGCGGAGCATTTTCCTCCTGATTCCCATTGACCTCAGTTTTGTTCGGGTTCCTTGATGCCATACTCGGTCAAATGCTGCCTTGATGTCAAGGGCAGTCACTCTCACCGCACCTCTTGAGTTCAGCTCTTTTGACCATGTTTGAACCAAGGCTGTACTGAGGTCAGGAGCTGAGTGGCCCTGGCAGAACTCAAAATGTGCGTCACTGAGCAGGTCATTGCTAAGCAAGTGCCGCTTGATGGCACTGTTGATGACACTTTCCATCACTTTACTGATGATTGAGAGTAGGCTGATGGGGCGGTAATTTGACGGGGTCGGACTTGCCTTATAATTGAAAAGCCGTGAACAAGGATTCACCAAGGGAGAGCTAAAACATAGTGTGTTTAAAATAAAACCTTGTTACAGTAAGACCAGGTGAAGGCTGAGAGGGACCCCGAGACACCTTTCTCACCTGGTCATAACAGAAATTTGGAGGCTTGTCTGGGATTGACCCACAGATAAACAAGAGAAATCGGAAGTGGGAAGCCAAATTTAGCACAGGTTTTCTTGTGGTTGTGTCTGATTGAATACTAACATGTCTGCAACTGAAGCTAATAGCTCTCCAAGCCAGAATGAAATAACGTGGGGTAAGTAAAAACACTGTCTATGGAAGAGATGAGGAAAATAGCTGAGCAGTGTGGGATCACTGTACATGGCAAAGCTAGGAAGTCTGAACTCCTAAGGCTAGTGGCCAACTATTTTTTCCTTGAATCTGAAGAAGCAGAAGCAGTGTTAGAAGCAAACCTAGACAGGATACTGCTAGCAAAGTTATATTTGGAACAAAAGAAACTTGAATTGGAGGAAAAAGAGAGAAAGAGAGGCAGGAGAGGCGGAAAGAGAGAACTTTCCAGAAGGAACATGAAAAGAAAGAGAGACAGGATACAGAATGAGAGAAAGAGGAGAGAGACAAAGAAAGACAGGAGAAGGAACATGAGAGACAAGAGAGAGAGAGAAAGAATATTCCAGAAAGAATGCGAAGAAAAAGTTGAAGTGGCTTGAGTTAACTAGTGAAAGCATGGCCAATATGGAGGAGCATAATTCAGGGCTGGGAACAAAATTGCGAAAACTCACTCAAATCAATTCAAAAATTCAATGAGGAAGATGTGGAGTCATTTTTTGTGTCTTTTGAGAAACTGGCAAGGCACCTAAAATGGCCAGCTGAGACCTTATTTTACACAAAGCTAGCTAACTGGAAAAGCCCATGAGGTTAATTCCTTGCTGCCAAATGAGAGTTCATTAAATTACGAAGTGACCAAAAATGCTATCCTCGGGTCATATGAATTAGGATCCGAAGCTTATTGCCAAAGGTTCAGAACCCTCAAAAAGCAAGCTAATCAACCTGGAGTTTGAAAGAAGTAAGCAGCTGGCTTTTGACCAGTGGCTGAGGGCTCTTAAAGTACAGATCAGCTATGAGAATCTCAGGGAAGTAGTTCTGTTAGAGGAATTTAAAAACTCTCTCCCACTCTTTGTGGGCGGCACAGAGCGCGCAGTGGTTAGCTCCGCAGCCTCACAGCTCCAGCGACCCGGATTCAATTCAGGGTACTGCCTGTGTGGAGTTTGCAAGTTCTCCCTGTGTCTGCGTGGGTTTCCTCCGGGTGCTCCGGTTTCCTCCTACAGCCAAAAGACTTGCAGGTTGGTCGGTAAATTGGCCATTATAAATTGCCCCTAGTATAGGGAGGTGGGAGGGAAATATAGGGATAGGTGGGGAATATAGGTAGGAGTATGGGATTAGTGTAGGATTAGTATAAATGGGTGGTTGATGGTCAGCACAGAGTCGGTGGGCCAAAGGGCCTGTTTCAGTGCTGTATCTCTAAAACTAAAACTAAAAACTAAAGACTCATGTGGAGCAGCAATGTGGTCAGAGCAGGCGTTCTGGCCAGTGAGTTTGCTTTAGTTTATGAGTCGATTTCCCAGGGGAGAATCTTTCCCGATCACCCCACAAATCTGAAAAGGACAAAAGGTGGGAAGGTGATCTCCACCCAGGCAATCCTAGGAGAGAAAGGAAATCAGGAGACACAGGGACCCTCCTCCAGCCAAAAAGGAAGGTGCTGTGAGCAAGAGTGAGACCCGGAGACCTGTATGCTTCCATTGTAATAAAGTGGGGCATTTAAAAGCTAAATGCTGGAAACTAAAGGGAAATGCAGTTAATCAGGGCACACCCACTCAGTGAAGACATGGACCTGATGGAAAGCACAGTAGAGCAAGCTGTGACCTCAACTGCAGGAAGGGTGCAACCCAGGAAGCTTCCTACGGCCAGTGCAGGAAAAGCTAATAGGATTCCTGAAGGGTATCAGGGTTTTGTGTTTGAAGGGAATGTAACCCCATATCGCTCAAATGAGACCAGCAAGCCCACAGTAGTTCTCAGTGACATAGCGGCAGCTAGAGCCCTTTTACTGGGAAAAGGCCTGACCTTTCCCCCAGAGAGTGCAGTGAATACCAAAATGGTGGTGAATTGTAGTGGAGGGCAGTGTTTCCGTAGGGATTGTCCCTCGATTAAGTTGAAATGAGAGTCCATTTTTAATTGTCAAAAAGTCCAAAAAAACTGGAGATCACTGACTGGAAATGCCGAGTGGGGGAGGAGCTGTTGAAAATACCTCTTCTCTTACTCTTTCTTCTTCTTGCACTCTCGAAGGTAAATGGAGGTTGTAATGCAGGCCTCCACCTGCCAAGAATGAGGCACATTAATTTCGCCACATGGACATTAAACTTCAAACTGTTGCTGGGAAGAAAAGAGGGTCTATTACAAGGAATTGCCAGGCCCCAAGCCGTAAAGTAATTTTTGCATACTGACAGCCAGTGTTGGAACAAAGGAACCAGTCCCTGCCCCTAATACACAGAACAGACGTGGTCAGACCAGGTTAGTCACATGACTAACTGGCTGTTGCAGTGTTTTGAACTGAGTGTTTTAAATTCGAGAAACATTGTTTGAACAAATAAAGCTGTTTGCTCCTGGACTGAAGAGACCTCATGGCTGACTCGCCACAGCCTCTCCTGTCTGCTCGCATCACTTTCTCACGGAACACTAAAAACCAGCTGAAGACACATGAACGCCAAGAGAGAAAAGTCTCCTACAGTGAACAAGGTTTGATAAGAATACTGGGCCCCAACAAAAAGGAAGATCAACCTCCAAATGGACTATACGGTGAGCTTGAAGAACTGTAACAAGCTCTTCATACAATGCCTTAAAACTTTCCACTTTATTTTTTGTCTGATCTTTTCTGTGTCGATTTGCACGTGCGTATTGTGTATGCTTGCTAATGTGGGGCGCGGTGTGTACCCTTAGGCATTAACTGAAATTAGAGTTTTTAGTTTAAGTTTAATAAATATCACTGTTCTTCTTTAAAACAAAGAAATCCTGTTTGTGCTCATTTCTATGCCTTATAATTGGAAAGCGGTGAACAAGGATTCACCAAGGGGGAGCTCAAAACGCGGTGTATTTTAAAATCAAACCATGTTACAGGAAGATCAGGTAAAGGCTGTGAGGGACCTCTCGACACCTTTCTCACCTGCTTTTAACAAGGTCTTTAATTGCTGAAGTCAACATTTTTTGATGGAGTGAAAGCTGGAAGAAAACAAGTTTTCTTGCTGTTTTTGCAGACTGTGTCTTTTTAATATTCTTTGTTCTTAAAGAAAGGCCTCAGAGAGAAAATATGCAGCTTGAAGGGCAGCTGTGGTTTGCACGAGATGTTCCCTCCACTGCTACAGTTTCAAATTCAAGCAGGCTGAAAAGGGTGGCTTCTGGGTTCTGTGACTGGACCCTTTCAAGTAGCTGTCCCACCTGCTCTCGCTCCTCCATTTTAACAAGTGGAACATGGAAGTAAAAACTTAGACGTGCTGTATAAAATGGCAGTTGACATTAATAGCCAGGTGCACAAAGCACAATTTATAGTTAGTTCTCTTTGGTTCATGACAATTTACAGTTGGTTCTCATCTATTCATGACACTTGGATGAATGTATATTTGTTGGAAACCGTGTAATACTTCTTTGAATATTAGCCATTGCCTGTCTACCATCAAATATTTTAATGTATTTTCCCAATCCATCACAGCCAACTTGCCCCTCAAACCTTAGTTTCCTTTGTTCAGTTTTATGATCCTAGTTTCAGAATGAACTGTATCTCTTTCAAACTTAATGTAAAATTCTATCATATTGTGGTCACTATTTCCTGATGACTCCTTTACAGCAAGGTTATTAATTAGCCCTTTCTCATTGCATAATACTAAATCTAAAATAGCTTGATCCCTCATTTGTTCTTCAACATACTGCTCCAGAAACCCCTCTTGTATACATTCAGGAATTCATACTCCACTGCATTAGAGCTAATTAGGTGGAACCAATCTATATAATTGAAGTCACCCATTATTACTGTACTGCCCATGTTATATGCTGCTCTCATTTCCTGATGTATACCGTGCCCATCATTACCACTAGAGTTTGGTGACCTATATAAATTTAAACCAATGTTTGCTGCCCCTTGCTGTTTCTTCGCTCGCCCAAACTGATACTACATCTTGCTCCTTCGATCAAAGATCCTCTCACTAATGTACTGATCTCCTCCTTTATTAACAATGTTACCCCACCTCCTTTTCCCCTCCGCCTATCGTTCCTAAATGACAAATATCCCTGAACGTTCAGTTCCCAGTCCTGGTCACCCTGTCACCAAGTCTCTGCCTTGGCAATTAAATCATACACATTTACCACTGTTTGTGCCTTCAAATCATCTACCTTGTTGTGAAAGAGGATTGGTAATTAACAGGAAACCGAGAGTTGAGATAAATGTGGCATTTTCAGGTTGGCAAACAGTAACTAGTGCAGTGCCACAGGGATCAGTGCTGGGGCCTTAACTATTTACGATCTACATTAATGGCTTGGACAAAATGACTGAATGTATTGTAACCAAATTTGCAGATGATACAAAGATATTAGGAAAATAAGTTGTGAGCAGGACATAAGGTGTCTGCAAAGAGATATCGATATGTCAAGTGCGTGGTCGAAATCTGGCAGCTGGAGGAGAATGTGGGAAATCGTGAGGTTGTCCACTTTGGCAGGAAGAATAGAAAAGCAAAATATTATTGAAAGTAAGAGAGACTGCAGAATGCTGCAGTGCAGAGGGAAATGGGGGTCCTTGTACATGAATCACAAGAACATAACATGCAGGTGCAGCAAGTAATGAGGAAGGCAAATGGTATGTTGGATTTATTGCAAGGGGGACGGAGTATAAAAGTATGAAACTCTTACTACAACTGTACAGGGCATTGATGAGACAGCAGGTGGAGTACTGCATACAGAATTGGTCTCCTTATATAAGGAGGGATATACTTGCATTGGAGGCAGTTCAGAGAAGGTTCACCTCACTGATTTCTGGGATGAAGGGCTTGTCTTATGAGGAAAGGTTGAGCAGTTTGAGCATATACTCATTGGAGTTTAGACAACTGAGAGGTGATCTTATTGAAACATACAAGATTCTGAGGAGGCTTGTGAGGTTAGATGCTGAAAGGAAGTTTCCCCTCGTGGGGAAATCTAGAACTGGGAGGCACAATTTAAAAATAAGGGGTCTCCCCAATAAGACAGAGATGTGGAGGAATTTAGTTTGTCAGAGGGTCACTAATCTTTGGAATTCTCTTCCCAAGAGAGCAGTGGATGCTGGGTCATTGAATGTTCCAGGCTGAGTTAGACAGATCTTTGATCTCCAAGGGAGTCGGGAGTTATGGAGGGGCAGCAGAAAAGTGGAGTGAATGTGACCATCAGATCTTGTTAAATGTCGGAGCAGGTTTTAGGGGCCGAATGGCCTCCTCCTGCTCCCATCTCTTATGTTCTTATAAAGTGGGACACAGGGAGGGAGGCGCCAAAGAAGCGCTGGCAAGTGGGGTGAAGCATCACCTCATCCTGACAGATTCATATCGGCCACAGACCACCTTCTTTCACAGCTCACCCCATTAACTCCCCCGAGAGCTGATGGGAGGATGAGCTATACAGGATACCCCAGGAGGGGACGAGGTGATGCCATGAGCAGAACTGTCATGTCGATCTCTCTGTGAAGTATGACTACCTCCCTCTTTCCACTTACAGGACAAGAGGGCCCATAATAGGAGGGAGATATCACTGACTGGCGGATGCATCCCAGACATCAGACCTCTCTCCAAGGCTGAGGATGAGGCACTTGAACTAATGGGTCCCAAGGCAGCCGCTCAATAACAGATGGTTAGACTGGAGTCTCCTCACTAAAGAGTGAGGATTGTCTTCCATCAACATACAGATCATTTCGAGAGACCCCATCACACATGGTTGCTATGACACGATCTGCTCATGCTGAACCGCACATGTTTTGCAGGTCGGTGTTCACAGAAGATTCTACTAGGAGGAGGACATCATTCCACTTCATTGGAGGATCCACTGTCCAATGAATCTCCGGCACCTTCCACCAGTGCAGATAATTTCACCTCATTGGGTTTCTACTCGATTTTAGAATCAGGGTCACAATCTGGTGCCTGAGCAGCTGGCTGAGGCTGGGACAGTCGTGGTCTCTGACAGTCGGAGTATTGTGGGTTAGAGGCCTGCTACCCGACCAGAACCTGACGGGACCCGACGACATGTGTCGGGTTCGGGTCGGGTCGGGTCGGGCCCATCTTCAGACTCCGGCTTTTGGGCTCGGGCCGGGTCGGGTCGGGCCGAGTCCAAGTTGAGTCGGGTCGGGTCGGGTCGGGCCGGACACGCAGGGTCAGTGCTGTGCTGGTAAGTATTAAAAATAAAAAACTTATCTGAGCTGGGAATCTGGGACGAAACTGAGTCTGCGCAGTGAGTGAGTGACGTCACAAAGACGTCATCACGCATGCGCAGCAGCTTCGTGAAGGATCCGAGTCGGGAGGTAAGTAAACTGATGGATGGGTCGGGCTCGGGTCGGGTCGAGTCGGGGCGGGTTCAGGTCGGGTCGGGATTGGGGGAAAAGCGGAGGGACTCGGTCCGGGTCGGGCTTAGGACCGTGGTGGTTCGGTCGGGTTTGGGTCGGGTTCCTTTTCCTGATCTAAAGTAGGTGGGTGGTCAAGGCTAAGCTGAGCCCCAGGCTCATGACGGGCCTCTGGTGTTGACAGCACAGGGCATGCTGGAATTTGAGAGAGAGTTGAGGTAAGGCAACATCTGGCAGAGATGCCAAAGACAATCCACAGCCATGAGTGGATGATGGTGAAGTCAATCCATGCCTTGAGCTGCCATGTCTCAGGTATGGAAGTGTATGGATTCCTCCATTGAAAGGTTAGCAACTCTTATGGAGAGTCAGATCCCACAGATGTGCCCAGAGCTGCACACAATCACCTTGGCCATGAGTTCACAACAGCAGTGGCAAGATGAGAGAAGGACAAGGCACCTGTCCTTTGTACTTCTCTGCGCAGGGAGGTTTCGGTGAACCGTGAAAGGGAGGAGGAGTGACTATCCTCCACAGCTGAGGCTCCCCTCAGGGTGTTCTGAGTGTGGGCAGTGGCTCCTCAGCCCCTCTGCCAGTGAGCCCAGCTCCAGCAACTGTGATGCCTGAGGAGAGACCTGCACCAGTGCAGGAAAGCCTCAGGCAGCCGGGGCCTTTCAGGCCTCAGGTAACCAGAGGACGGCTGCTAAAGTCATCACAGGCCAAGGGGCAGCCTGATCAGCAGCCTGTCTCCAGCCCAGCTGCTGGCAATGGGTTCACATTTTGTAGAAGCACTCGCAATGGTAAAAAGCAAAGCACCTCGACTCACATGGGGGTTCACGGGTGTTTGATATCTGACATGTGATGCTTCAGATAAAGTTCTTTTGTTCAAGTCATGAATGTTCATTGTGTAAAAGTGATTATTCTATCATTCACTAATTTTGAGCTGCTGACTTCCCCCTTCCCCCTCAGTGAAATGCCAATGTGAGCACAGCCTCATTTAAATATGATCTCCCATGGGCACTAGTGTGTGTTTCAGCTGGGCACTAGGCACGGAACACCAATGGAAAGGAGGTGACAGACTACATGCATTGAGGTCAGTCTTTATTGTTTTCTCTGTGAGTGACCATCATGGTGGCTGGAACTGGGTAAGTATGAGATTGTCTCTTGCCTCCTTGATGCATCGCTCAATGTTCCTGGCCTCCGGTGCATGGGGTTCAACATCCAAAGCTGCCTGTTCATCACCCTCCTCGACGTCTTCTTCGTCAGTGGAGGAATGGCATTCACGTGGCCTCGTCATGCAAGGCCTCCCTCCTCAGCACTGCTAGAATGTGCAGAGCACAGCAGACCATCACGATATGCGAGACCCTCACTGGGACATCCTGCAGGACTCCACCAGATCGATCCAGGCAAAGGAATCACGTCTTCAGCAGCCCAAGGAGCTGCTCGGTGGTCACTCGGGTGGAGCGGTGGTAACTGTTGTACCTCTCCTCTGCTGCAGTGTGAGGTTTCCTCACAGGCGCTGAAAATCCATATCTTGAATGGGTCGCTCTTGTCCCCTAGAATCCATCCCTGAAGGTGAGCAGGGGCCTGAAAAGCTGTGGTACCTGTGACTGCTGAAATATGTCGGCATCGTGGGTGCTTTTCGGGAAGTGGGCACACACCTGAAAGATCTGTTTTCGGTGGTCACAGACCAGTTGAACGTTGATCGAATGGAAGCTTTTCCTGTTGAAGGAGGGGGCTAGCTGGTCAGTTGGAGCCTTAATGACCACATGTGTGCAGTCGATCACTAATGTACCTGAGGGAATCCAGCAATGTCTTTGAATCCAATAGATCTCTCTGCCTGACTGTCAGGGTGGTTCAGAAACCCGCACAGTCACTGACTCTCTTGAACAGGGCATTGGTCACCTCCTTGATGGAGTGGTGGGATATTGCCTGGGAGATGTCCGCGGTGGAACCTTGGAGAATGATCCGGACGAGTAAAAGTTAAGTGCGGCGGTGATTTTCAATGCGAGATGCAAAGGCTTCCTAACAAATCCCAGTCATAACTCGTCCGACAACAGGGTGCATAAGATGGTGCCTGCCTCCCTGGAGAGTCGTAGTCTTCACTGACAATGCCACTTGGTCATTGGGAGGTTGCTGACTCGAGTCCAGTACACACTCTAGCGCAGGTTAGTCCTTCTTGGCATCGTCGGCTGCACCTGCTCTCTTCGTGGAGCTTCACAGGCTTCCTGGCCCTCCTTCCATCGGAGGCACTGCATCATAACACAGGGGTCCAAAAAGACAGAGTGTATGAGACCCAGACCAGGTGATAAGTAGACCTCCAGAGTGCTGTCCTTGCAGAGACACCCCTGCTTTGGCAGTTTTCCCTTTGCTACTTCTCCTGGCAGACTGCCTAATGGGCCTCAGTGCCCACCCTTGATGATAGTTGACCCTCTCACCCAGCAGTTTGAGCACCCTATACTGCCACCCAAAACCAAGCCCCCCTTGCAAGCCACCCAACACCCACCATCCCCTTGCTGAACATCCAATACCCAGCACCCTCTTGCAGATCACCTGACACCCTGCCAACCCATGCTCAACACCCGAGACTCTGCCCCACCATGCAGAGTGTACAGCACTGTAGGTTAGCAATGGGCTCCACTCCCCCTTCATCCCCTGTGCAGTGCTGATCATGGCTGCCTATCCATTGCGGATCTGAGTACCCGTCTCGGTGCCACCAGCATTCAATGGCCAGTGTCCTGAAGGCCAGTCAGGGCCATACATGGTCCATTTAATCCCAAGCCCCACATTGAATCATAAAAATTACAGGCAAATGCATTGAAACAACATGTTGTACATTCCTGTTGCATCTGGGCGGTGATGCTGCCTTGATACTTTCCCAACACTGACTAGATGCAGAACCGATGTCACAATGTCAGATTTCGGGGGAGACTTGTCCAATACTATTCTACCACCCCCCCACTCCCCCACCACCACCTCCATGCCCGCTCCAAAAGGCTGCACTAAATTGTGCCCTGTATCCCAGTGTCACTGATCAGGAGCAGGAGCCAGGGTCACAATGGTCGACAAAAGAGGTGACAGATAACATAAAGCTAAAGGAAAGAACACACAAAAATTTAAAGAATAGAGTAGGTCGAGGAAACAGTCAGAAAGATGAAGAACAAGAAAAACAGGTCAAAAAAAAGATAAGTAAAAGCTGAAAAAAGCTGATGTGAAAGATAATGAAAATAAGGAAATTCCAGGCTTGTTGCATAATTGCCTTGTGTCAGTCTTCACAGCAGAGCAAGAGGATAATATAGCTTACATTCCACAATGAATCAAGGACTGGAACTCACTAAAATTAACAGAAACAAGAGAAGTATATTAGAAAACAATAATAGAATCATAGAGTTGTACAGCATAGAAACAGGCCCTTCGGCCCACCGCGTCCATGCCGACCATAATGCCTATCTATACTAATCCCACCTGCCTGCATTAATTCCATATCCCTCTATGCCTTTCTCATTCAAGTACCTGTCCAGATGCCACTTAAATGTCGCTATTGTTCCTGCCTTCACCACCTCCTCAGCAGATCATTCCAGATACCCATAATTCTTTGTGTCAAAAATTTACCCCTTTGATCTCCTTTAAACATCCCCCCTCTCACCTTAAATCTATGCCCTCTAGTTTTAGTCACCTCTAACATGAGAAACAGTGTCTGGCTATCTACCCTATCTATGCCTCTCATAATTTTATATACCTCCATCATGTCCCCTCTCAGCCTCCTTCACTCCTGGGAAAACAGACCCAGCTGATCCAATCTATCTTTATAACTCAAGCCCTCCAAACCAGGCAACATCCTTGTGAATCTTTTCTGCACCCTCTCTAGCTTAATCACATCTTTCCTGTAGTGTGGAGGCCAGAACTGCACAAAGTACTCCAAATGCGGCCTAACCAACGTTATGTAACACTGAAACATGACATCCCAACTCTTGTACTCAGGGCCTCGGCCAATGAAGGCAAGCATGCCATACGCCTTCTTCACCACCCTGTCTACCTGTGTTGCCACTTTCAGGGAACTATGTACTTGCACCCCAAGGTCTCTCTGCTCAACAACACTCCCCAGCGCTCTGCCATTCACTGTATATGTCCTGCCCTGGTTTAACTTCCCAAAATGCATCACTTCACAATTGCCTGCGTTAAATTCCATTTGCCACTCCCTTGCCCACTTTCCCAGTCGATCGATATCCTGTTGTAACCTTAGTCAACCTTCTTCACTGTCCACTATACTACCAATTTTGGTGTCATCTGCAAACTTACTAATCATGCCCCTTACATTCACATCCAAGTCATTAATATATATGACAAATAACAGAGGGCCCAGCACCGGTCCCTGCGGCACACCACTGGTCACCGGCCTCCAATCTGGAAAACAACCCTCCACTACCACCCTCTGCCTCCTATCACCAAGCCAATTTTCTGTCCAATTTGCTAGCTCACCCTGGATCCCATGTGTTCGAACCTTCTGGACAAGCCTACCATGCGGGACCTTGTCAAAGATCTTGCTAAAGTCCATGTAGACAACGTCCATCGCCCTGCCCTCATCAATCCTCTTGGTCACCTCTTCGAAAAACTCAATCAAATTCGTGAGATATGATTTCCCACGCACAAAAGCCATGCTGACTATCCCTAATCAGACCATGCCTTTCCAGATGCATATGAATCGTTTCTCTCAGAATCCTTTCCAATAATTTTCCTACCACTGATGGAAGGCTCACCGGCCTGTAGTTCCCTGGCTTATCCCTGTTGCCCTTCTTAAATAAAGGCACAACATTAGCTATCCTCCAGTCTTACGCTACCTCACATGTGGCTAACGATGATACAAAAATCTCTGCCAGGGCCCCAGCAATCTCCTCACTTGCTTCCCATGGCATCCTCGGATACACCTGGTCAGGCCCTGGGGAATTATCCACCTTAATGCACTTCAAAACCTCCCACACCTCCTCCTTTGTAATGTTGATATGCTCCAGGGTGTCGGTGTTCCCTCCCTTGAACTCATCAGCTTTCATGACCTTCTCCACGGTAAAAATGCAAGAGAAATATTCATTTAAGAACTCTCCCATTTCCCGTGGCTCCACACATAAATATGCCACACTGATCCTTCAGGGGACCTACTTTCTCCCTAGATACCCTTTTACTCTTAGTTTACTTACAGAATCTTTTAGTATTCTCCTTTATCTCTGCTGCCAGGGAATCCTCATGGCCCCTTTTAGCCCTTCTAATTTCCTTCTTAAGTGTAGTCCAACATCCCCGATACTCTTCGAGGGACTCGCTCGATCCCAGCTGCCTATACCTGACATATGCCTCCTTCGTTGTCCTGACCAGACCCTCAATATCTCTCGTCAACCAAGGTTCCCTAAACTTGCAAGCCTTGCCCTTCCATCTAACAGGAACATGTCAGCCACGAGCTCTTCCTATCTCACTTTTAAAAGCCTCCCAGTGCCAGGCGTCCCTTTGCCTGTAAACAGCCTCTCCCATTCAACATTTGAGAGTTCCTGTCTGATGCCATCGAAATTAGCCTTACCCCAATTTAGGACTTCAACCTGAGGATGAGTCCTATCCTTTTCCATAACTATCTTGAAGCTAATAGAGTTATGGTCGCTGGTCCCAAAGTGCTCCCCCACTGTCACATCAACCACCTGCCCATCCTCATTTCCTGAGAGGAGATCGAGTACAGCCCCTTCTTTAGTAGGGTCATCCACATACTGCTTCAGAAAACTATCCTGGACACACTTAACAAATTCTTCCCTATCTGATCCCTTAGCACTAAGGCAGTCCCAATCAATATTAGGGAAGTTAAAATCACCTACAATTACAACCCTATAATTCCTACACCTATCTGTGATTTCCCTCCATATATGCTCCTCCACTTCCCTCTGACTACTGCGGGGGGGCTATAGTCTCATCCCATCAAAGTGATCACCCCTTTCTTATTTCTAAGTTCTACCCATATGGCCTCGCTGGACATTCCCCCCGGGATATCCTCTTTAAGTACTGCCGTGATTTTCTCCCTAATCAATAGTGCAACTCCCCCTCCTCTCTTACTTCCACCTCTGTCACGCCGGAAAGATCGATACCCCGGAACATTGAGCTGCCCATCCCTCAACTACCTTTCCGTAATAGCTATAATATCACTATGCCATCTACCAATCCATGCTCTGAGTTCATCTGCCTTACCCGGAAGCCTTCTTGCATACGGCGGCACAGTGGCGCAGCGGTTAGCACCGCAGCCTCACAGCTCCAGTGACCCGGGTTCAATTCTGGGTACTGCCTGTGTGGAGTTTGCAAGTTTTCCCTGTGTCTGCGTGGGTTTTCTCCGGGTGCTCCGGTTTCCTCCCACAAGCCAAAAGACTTGCAGGTTGGTAGGTAAATTGGCCATGACAAATTGCCCCCAGTATAGGTAGGTGGTAGGGAAATATAGGGACAGGTGGGGATGTGGTAGTAATATGGGATTAGTGTAGGATTAGTCTGTATGGGTGGTTGATGGTCGGCAAAGACTCGGTGGACCGAAAAGCCTGCTTCAGTGCTGTATCTCTCAACTAAACTAAACTAAATCTAAACTAAAGTAAATGCAGTTCAGCCTACCAGACCTTCCACGCTCCCTGTCCTGCCCCTGCCCGACCTGCCTACTGGACTTGCTTGCTTCAACCTCTACATTTGCCTCAACTATCTCATCTGAGAGACTACTAATTTGGGTCCCACACCCCTGCAAGACGAGTTTAAACCCTCCCGAGTAGTGCTAGCAAACCTCCCAGCAAGGATATTGGTCCCCCTCCAGTTTAGATGCAACCCGTCCTTCTTGTACAGGTCACCTCTGCACCAGAAGTGATCCCAATAATCCAAGTAGCTGAAGCCCTCCTGCCTCCACCAGCTCTTCAGCATGCATTCATTTGCCGAATCCTCCTATTCCTACCCTCATTAGCACATGGCACAGGGAGTAATCCTGAGATTACAAACCCAGATGTCCTGTTTTTTAACCTTCTGCCTAACTCCCTATATTCACATTGCCGGACCTCATCTCTTTTCATGCCTATGTCATTAGTATCAATATGGACCACGACCTCTGGCTGCTCACCCTCCCCTTTCAGAATGTCCTGCAACCGCTCTGAGACATTCTTGTCCCTAGCACCATGGAGGCAATATACCATCCAGGAGACTCGTTTGTGGCCACAGAAATGCCTATCTGCACCCCTGATGATAGAATCCCCTATCACTATTGCTCTTCCAACCCTTTTCCTCCCCTGCTGTGCTACAGAGCCCTCTGTGGTGCCATGAACTTGGCTGTTGCAGCTTTCCGCTGGGAGGTCATCCCCCCCAACAGTATCCAAAGTGGAATATCTGTTTGAGAGAGGGATGGTCACAGGGGACTCCTGCACTACCTGCCTGCGCCTACTACTCCACCTGGTGATCACCCATCTCTTTACTGCCTGTGCAGCCATTACCTGCGGTGTGACCACCTCGCTAAACTTGCAATCCACGACGTCCTCAGCATTGCGGATGCTCCACAGTGAATCCACTCACAGCTCCAGCTCCGTAATGCATGTAGCCAGGAGCTGCAGATGGATACACTTCCTGCACACATGGTCGTCAGGGACACTGGAAGCGTCCCTGATTATCCACATTGCGCAGGAGGAGCATATCACCGGTGTGAGCTCTCCTGCCATGACTTACTTTAGATTAATCAGTTACTCCCTTTAAAAAATACTAATTACACTCGTGGCCTTGTTCTACTCCAAACACGACTCACGACAAACTAAAGCCCTTAATAAATTACACTAATTTTACAAAAAGCACACTTTAGTAGTGCTAAACTTATCACTTGAGTTTTTTTTTGGAATGGCTATGAATGAAGGCAGTCGATATGATTCCACAGCAGAGATTGTCAGTTAAAAATAAAGCTCCTGGAATTGAAGGCAAATTATTGACCTGGTTAGAAGATTGGTTATGCAGTAGAACATAGAGAGTTTGGATAATTAGAATGTATTTGTATTGGAAGGAAGTGGCGAGCAATGTGCCAAGATGACCTGTTCTGAGGCCTCAACTATTCACAATATATATTAAAAACTTAAGACAATAATGAATTTGAGATCCAAATTTGCCAAATCATCAAAAGGCTGAATCTTAATTCACAAAAACAGGTGGATTGGGGTCGTGCCAGAGATTAAATGTAAAGAATCTGAAACAGGAACTCAAACTGTATCATATCCCACGGTCATGGATCAGCAGCAAAGTCCGGGGAATTAAAACCTCAGCATGTCCAAGGGTCACTGATCAGGAGAGTGACCCTGGTAATTGCCCCACCATATCCCCTGGTAACTAATTCCTATTGTAACTGACCAGACCAAGAATTAATCTCTTTGGTTTTGCAAGGCACCAGTCAGTGTTTACTCTGTGCGCAGCAAGGGAGAACAAATTTTAACACTGCACATTTATGAATGAACATAAGCATTTTGTTTTTGTGTTTATTTATTGAACTCTTCAGATATGAACTTCTCAAATCATGACTGATAGTTGGTGCAAAGCCTTATTTTTGTCATAAAATTCTAACACAATGTATTCCATCGTGTTATGTAGTGAGCTTTCAATTTATTATCCCCATGTATCCACCATTTTGATATTGCTGCTCCCATCCTGATGTATAATGTTCCTCTTTTTCCTCTTCCTGACAGTTAACTTAGTGACGATTGTGATCCTGTCTCGAAGAAAGTGTGGTCTCTCCAAATGTGTCACTCGTTACTTGGTGGCCATGGCAGCGGCGGATCTACTGGTCATTATCTTCGATCTGATACTGAGGCAAATTCCCATTAGTTATCATAGAATGTTTCACTTTCTGTTTGATATTCCAGTGTGTAATATCCACGCTGTCCTACTTTATGCAGCAACGGACTGTTCTGTCTGGTTCACTGTCGCTTTCACCTTTGATCGATTTGTGGCCATTTGCTGCCAGAAACTGAAAACTAAATATTGCACTGAGAAATCGGCAGCTGTGATTATTGGAACAATGTCTGTGTTGTTCTGTGGGAAGAATATTTTCTGGTACTTTATGCTTTCAAGCAGCTATACCCGTTTTCGAGGCCCCTGGTTCTGCATTATTCCCTGGAGTGTTCTGCTTTCACCAGTGTGGGCAACAATTGAATTGTTACATTATATTTTCACCCCGGGGGTACCATTTATTCTGATTCTGATGCTCAATATTTTAACAGTCAGGCACATTCTAGTGACCATCAGAACTCGCAAGAGACTTCGGGACCGGGTCAGTGGGGAGAGTCACAGTGATCCAGAGACAATGAGCAGAAGAAAATCAATCACTTCACTTTTTATGATATCGGGGAATTTTATCTTTCTATGGGTTCTGTTCCTGGTGAATATGATGTATGTTAGAATTGGTCTGCTGTACCGGAATGCTTCTAAAGAAATGCCACCCATTTTCGACCACCTTGCGGTTATGCTTCAGCTCCAGAGTTGCTGCACAAACACTTTTATTTACGCTGTGACCCAGAGTAAGTTTAGAGAGGAACTGAAGAATGGGGTGAAATATCCCTTCACTGTACTTTCTAAGATTGTAAAATAATGAGGAAAATGGAAGATTTTTACATATAAAACACATGTGAACCCAGCCTCTCTCCACTCAGTCTCTGTAATCACATTGTTTTAAAGACAAACTGAGATGATTTGATTGAGTTTGCATTTAATTTAAGGTACCTTTTGCAAACGTAGAACAACTGCCATATGCAGAAATTCCTTTACGCTAATCATACATATGGAATAAAATTAAACTAATAGACAACATGTCCCCTGATCACTCCCCATGTCTCTGTTTTATTGGATAAACCTACAGCTTCCCACTTTATCTCTCTCAGCATCCTCCACAGTGGACATTGAGGTACTCGGCGATCGCTCATTACGAGCATCAATCCCAATTGCCCCATCCTAATCATTCACTGAATTTCCCACCCAGTGCACCCACTGAGCGCTAATCATCCAATATCTTTATCATCCAACTCACCCCTCCCACTATAGACTCAGCCAGTGGATCAGCTCTCACCATCCCGCTACACATCTCCCACCAAAATATCAAGGCCCTTTCCATCCATGACGTTATTGTGGATGATTTCATTGACATCACGGCCTAACACGTCCCCTAGTGTTGACTATGGAGAAGAATGATGTAGGTGTAGAGAGCAGGGAGGGGGATTATGATATACTTAAACAAATCAGCATTGAAAGAGAGGAAGTATGAGATGTTTTAGCGGGCTTAAAACTGGATAAATCCCCAGGCCCAGATGAGTTGTATCCCAGGCTGTTATGTGAAGCAAGGCAGGAGATAGCAGGGGCTCTGACACAAGTTTCAAATCCTCTCTGGCCATAGGAGAGCTACCAGAGGATTGGAGGACAGCGAATGTGGTACCATTATTCATGAAGGGTAGCAGGGACAAACCAGGTACTTAAAGGGCAGTGAGTCTAACATCAGTGGACGGGAAACTATTGGAAAAATTCTGAGCGACAGGATGAATCTCCACTTGGAAAGGCAGGGATTAATCAGGGCTAGTCAGCATGGCTTTGTCAGGGGAAATTGTGTCGAACAAACGTAATTGAATTTTTTGAGGATGTGCCTTGATGTGTCGGTGAGGGTAAGGCCGCAGTCTTCATGCACTTCAGAAAGGCTTTTGATAAGTTCCGCATGGGAGATTAGTTAAGAAGATAAGAGCCCATGGGATCCAGGGTAATTTGGCAAATTAGATCCAAAATTGGCTTCGAGGCAGGAGGTAGAGGGTAATGGTCTAGGATTGTTTTTGCAAGTGGAAGCCTGTGACCAGTGGTGTACCACAGGAATCGGTGCTGGGACCCTTGCTGTTTGCAGTGTACATTAATGATTTAGACGTGGATATAGGAAGTATGATCAGTAAGTTTGCAGATGAGACGAAAATTGGTGGTGTCGTAAATCGTAAGGAGGGAAGCCTTAGATTACAGGACGATATAGATGGGCTGGTAAGATGGCTGGAACAGTGGCAAATGGAATTTAATCCTGAGAAGTGTGAGGTGATGCATTTGGGGGAACTAATAAGGCAAGGGAACATACAATGGATGATAGGACCCTCGGAAGTACAGCGGGGTAAGAGGGACCTTGGTGTACTTGTCTATAGATCACTGAAGGCAGCAGAACAAGTAGATAAAGTGGTTCGGAAGGCATATGGGATACTTGCCTTTATTAGCTGAGGCATCGAATTTCAGAGCAGGGAGGTTATGATGGTGCTGTATAAAGTGTTAGTTAGGCCACAGCTGGAGTACTGTGTACACTTCTGGTCACCACACTATAGGAAGGATGTGATTGCATTGGAGAGGTTGCAGAGGAGATTTACCAGGATGTTGCTTGGGCTGGAGCATTTCAGCTATGAAGAGTGACTGGATAGGCAAGGGTTGTTTCCCTTAGAACAGGGAAAGCTGAGGGGCAACTGATTGAGGTATACAAAATTATGAGGGGCATTGATAGGATAGCTGGGAAGAAACTTTTTCCCTTCGCGGAGGGATCAATAACCAGGAGGCATAGATTTAAGTTAGTAGCTGGAGGTTTAGAGGGGAGTTGAGAAAAACTTTTTTCACCCAGAGTGTGGTTGGAATCTGGAACTCACTGCCTGAAGAGGTGGTAGAGGCAGGAACCCTCAAAACATTTAAGAAATATTTAGAAGATCCATTGAAATGCCAAAACATATCAGGCAACGGGCCACGTGATGGAAAGTGGGATTAGAATAGATAGGTGCTTAATTACTGGCACAGACAAAATGGGCCGAAGGGCCTGTTTCTGTGCTGTATAACTCGATGACTTTAAATGAAACCTCCCCACCTAGCTCTACCTTCCACCACAATCCCCATAGAGATTGATGTGGTGGCTGTGTGGCACTTTTCACCAGATCACACCTTGACCTGACCCCCTCCTCCTCTTTCACTTTCTTCTCCTTTCACCATCTCCCGTTGCTCCACCCCTCTCACCTCTCAATCAAAATCCTCGTTCTCTACAGTCCTCCCATGGACGATGAAATTATTCTCACTGAGATATCTTCATTGCCTTACTCCCTCGGCCTCTGCACTGATTGACATCTCATCCTCGGTGATTTCAATCGCCATCTCAACTCATCATTCTCTCCCTCCTCTGAGTTCATTGCCCTCCAATCTTCCCTAAATCTCTCTCTCCATGTAAACTTCCCAAATCATCTTATTGGCTGCAACCTTGACCATACCATCTTCCATGGTCTCAATTCAATTCCAGATAAGGCCATCTCTGATCACCTCCTTGTATCATTCTCCACCCACATCCCTTTCCTACACCCCAACCCTACCTCCTTCTGTATCTGCCCCGGAAAAAGGACCATCCCAAATTCACTTCATTTTCCACAACATTTCCACAGCTACCGATTTGCTCAACTGCACCCTCACATCAATCTTTGAAAACCTGGCTCCAAATAAATCCATTTCTCTCTCTCACTCTAGTCATTTCCCCTGGTACGGCCCTCATCTCGGCTCCCATAATCTGCTCCACAGTCACTGAATGTTGGACCTGCACTGTGCATTGGTCTGTCTCTCGGTGGGATCACTCCTGTAGCTCTCTCAAGACTCCCCATGATTCCTCTAACTTCTGGGTTAACTGGGTGTTTTCCTGCATGAGAGTGACAATATGCCTCTCCGCCAGCTCTAACCACTGCTGAGCTGCCCCAGCCTGTACGGCATTAAGCGCCTGTTCCTCAGAGTGGCAGTAGAGGATGCTCGCTGATTTTGTAACATTTCCAGCAGTTTCTGTTGCTGCTGGATCAGTTCACTTTGAGCTACCATCTGTTTCACCTGTGACTGTACCACTTCCTCATTGCACTGCACACAGTGTGAGTGTGATTAGATTTAAAACCCTGTCACTCTTCCAACATTTAGCCAAGACCTCAACCTGGATAAACGCAGTTGTTTCTTTATATAGGAACGTAGGAGCAGGAGTAGGCCATTGAGCCCATTGAGCCTGCTCCGCAATTCAACATGATCAAGGCTGATCATCCACTTCAATGCCTTTTTCCCACACTATACCCATATCTCTTTATATCATTAGTATTTAGAAATCTGTCAATCTCTGCTTTCAACATACTCAATGACTGAGCTTCCACAGCCCTCCTGGGTACAGAATTCCAGATTCACAACCCTCTCAGTGAAGAGATTTCTCCTCATCTCTGTCCGAAGTGGCTTCCCCCTTATTTTGAAATTTGTGTCCCCTGGTTCTAGACTCCCCAACCAGGGGAAACATCTTAGCTGCATCTACCCTGTCCACCCTGAGAAGTATTTTGAAGGTTTCAATGAGATCACCACTCATTTTTGCAAACTCTGCAGAATACAAGCCCAGTTTCCCCAATCTCTTTTCATCGGACAGTCCCATTATCTCAGTAACAAATCTAATGAATGTTCGTTGCACTTGCTCCATGGCAATAATATCCTTCCTAAGGTAAGGGGATCAAAAATGCACACAGGTGCGGTCTAACCAAGGTTCTATACAATTGAAGCAAGACTTTGCTACTCCTGTACTCAAATCCTCTTACGATAAAGGCTAAAGGTCGCCACACTACCAGAAGGATGTGGAGGCTTTGGAGAGGGTACAGAAGAGGGTTACCAGGATGTTGCCTGGTCTGGAGGGCATTAGCTATGAGGAGAGGTTGGATAAACTCGGATTGTTTTCACTGGAACGACGGAGGTGCAGGTGCAACCTGATAGAGGCTTATAACGTTATAAGCGGCATGGACAGAGTGGATAGTCAGAAGCTTTTTCCAGGGTGGAAGAGTCAGTTACTCGGGGACATAGGTTTAAGGTCTGAGGGGCAAAGTTTCGAGGGGATGTGCGAGGCAAGTCTTTTACACAGAGGGTGGTGAGTGCCTGGAACTTGCTGCCGGGGGAGGTGGTGGAAGCAGGTACGATAGCAACGTTTAAGAGGCATCTGGACAAATACATGAATAGGATGGGAATAGAGAGATATGGACCCTGGAAGTGCAGAAGGTTTTAGTTTAGACAGGCGTCAAGATTGGCACAGGCTTGGAGGACCGAATGGCCTGTTCCTGTGCTGTACTGTTCTTTGTTCTTTGTTCTCACATCCCATTTGCCTTCTTCATTGCTAGCTGCACCTGCATGCTGGCTTTCAGTAACTTATTGACAAAGACACCCAGGTCGCTTTGTACATCTACACTTTCTAATTTCTTCCAATTTAAGAAATACTCTGCACCTCTATTCTTCCTGCCAAAATGGATAACCTCACATTTTTCCACATGATATTCCATCTGCCACATTCTTGCCCACTCACTAAGTCTGTTATAATCCCTTTGAAGCCACTTTGCATCTTCTTCACAACACATATTCCCATCTAGTTTTGTGTCATCTGCAAACTTGGAAATATTACATTTGGTGCCCACATCCAAATCATTGATATATATTGTGAACAGCTGGTGCCCAAGTTTTGATCCTTGCAGCACCCACTAGTCACAGACTGCCAATGCGAGAATGACCCATTTGTTCCTAAACTCTGCTTTCTGCCTGTTAATCAATCCTTAATCCATGCCAGTATATTACCTCCTATCCCATGTGCTTAAATTTTATGAACCAACCTCCTGTGGGGGACTTTAACAAAAGCCTTCTGAAAGGAAAGTGCTCATGTTTCTGTGTGTACTCTTCTAACAGGGATTGGATATTGTCTCGATTACATTTAGTGACCAACTTTTCCTTCTATGTTTCCCAGAAACCCTTCTTTACACTGTCCTTTCACCACATAGCTTGCACTTTAAAGAGACACCACTGGGTCAGTTTAATCTACCACCCTTCCTATGAGATTATCCCCGTAAGAATTATCACTGGCCAAACAATGTTCCGACATGTGTGAAACTTGCTTTAACTCCCTCGGTTTACGTCCTTGTCAAAGTCCAGGGTTTCGGCATCACTTGTAAGATCTGGAGTTTGTTTCAATTTAATTGGAAGACTTGGGTCAATTACAACGACAGTCTAAGTTGGGACAGCAGATCTAAAAGGGACCACGCGCTCAGACTTGCTACAAAACCACACGGGTACGAGTAGTTTTTCACAAGCTTTACAGACTTTATTACATTTTCTACAATAAGCACAAAATCATGACACTTAGCAAAGGGCAGTGGTGAGCAGTTGTGTTCACGATGGAACACCGGTCCTCAACCTCCAGTTAACTGCGATGCCTTGTCTCTTGATTGAAGTCTATCTTCTGTCTTCGTTTGGATGATGATGCGTGCTTTTGGGGTCTTACAAGTTCTTACTTTATACACCTTTCCCAGCTTGGTTCAGTGCCATATTAGGTAAAACTCCATTCTGTTCATCAGATTGGTCAGTCATTAACTAACTGCCCTTCCATGATGGTACTTTGACCTTGTTTAGATCATTGTCATTGTCATTCAAGGGGCTCCAGATTCATGTTTCCTTGCTGTATGTTCATCAACAATGATCACTTAACGAGATTGATCCTGAAAGGGAGTATTTTTGAGAGACAAGGGTGGTGCTGTTGTTGTATGGTGTTCTGACCTCTACCTTGTAGAGGCTCAACACCAACTTTCAGACCCTTCTTCCCACCTCCCATGGACAGTGACCCCAACACCGAACATCAAGCGACTGTCCACAGGACTGTCACTGACCTCATCTCTTCTGGAGATCTTCCCTCCACAGCTTCCAACCTCATAGTCCCACAACCCCGGTCAGCCTGCTTCTACCTCCTTCCCAAAATCCACAAACAGGACTGTCCCGACAGACCCGTTGTGTCAGCCTACTCCAGCCCCACTGAGCTTATTTCTTCCTATCTTGACACTATCTTTTTTCCGCTGGTCCAGTTTCCTCCCACCTGCATCCATGACTCTTCTGACACCCTACGTCATTCTGACAATATCCAGTTTCCTGGCCTCAACTGCCTCTTCTTCGCCATAGACGTCCAATCTCTCTACACCTCCATCCCCGACCAGGATGGTTTGAGGGCTCTCCAATTCTTCCCTGAACAGAGGCACAACCAGTCCCCATCCACCACCAACCTCCTCCGCCTGGCTGAACGTTTTCTCTCATTGAACAACTTCTCCTTCAACTCCACTCACTTCCTTCAAGTGAAAGGTGTTGCTGTAGGTACCCACATGGGACCTAGTTATGCCTGTCTTTTTGTGGGATATGTCGAACATTCCTTTTTCCAGTCCTACTCAGGCCCCTCCCCCAACTCGTCTTCCGGGACATTGATAACTGTATTGGTGCCGTTTCCTGCTCCCGCCCGGAACTGGAAAACTTTATCAACTTTGCTTCTAATTTCCACCCTTCTCTCACCTTTACATGGTCCATCTCTGACACTTCCCTTCACTTCCTCGACTTCTCTGTCTCCAACTCTGGGGATAGTCTGTCTACTAATATCCATTATAAGCCCACCGACTCCCACAGCTACCTCGATTACACTTCTTCACACCCTGCCTCCTGTAAACACTCCATTCCATTCTTCCATTTTCTCCGTCTCGGACGCATCTGCTCTGATGATGCTACCTTCCACTACAGCACTTCTGATATGTCTTTCTTTTTCCTCAACCGAGGCTTCCCCCCATTGTGTATGACAGTGCCATCAACTGTGTCCAGCCCATTTCCCGCACCACTACACTCACCCCTTCCCCTCCCTCCCAGAGCAGCGACAGGGTTCCCCTTGTCCTCACTTTCCACCCCATCAGCCTCTGTATCCTAAGGATCATCCGCCACCATTTCCACCACCTGCAGCCACCTACCAAATGCATCTTCTCCTCCCTTCCCCTGTCAGCATTCCGAAGGGATCATTCCCTCCGTGACACCCTGGTCCACTCCTCCATTACCCCTACTGCCTTCCAGTTTTTGCTACGAAAGTGGATAACCTCACATTTATCCACATTATACTGCATCTGCCAATGCATTAGCCCACTCACTCAACTTGTCCAAATCACCCTGAAGCCTCTCTGCATCCTCCTCACAACTCACCCTCCCACCCAGTTTTGTGCCATCTGCAAATGTGAAGATATTACATTTAGTTCCCTCTTCTAAATCATTAATGTATATTGTGAATAGCTGGGGTCCCTGCGGTACCCCACTAGTCACTGCCTGCCATTCGGAAAAAGACCCATTTATCCCTATTCTTTGTTTCCTGTCCGCCAACCAATTTTCTATCCATCACAATACACTACCCCCAATCCCATGCACTTTACTATTACGCGTTAATCTCTTCTGTGGGACTTTGTTGAAAGCCTTCTGAAAGTCCAAATAAACCACATCCACTGGCTCCCCCTCATCAACTCTACCAGTTACATCCTCGAAGAATTCAGGTAGATTTGTCAAGCATGATTTCCCTTTTGTCGATCCATGCTGACTCTGCCCGATTCTACCACTGTTCTCTAAGTGCTCTGCTATAAAATTTTTGATAATGGACTTTCGAATTTTCTACACTACAGATGTCAGGTTGCCTGATTTATAAATCAGTGATGACCCTGCCCAATTCTACCATTATTTTCTAAGTGTCCTGTTCCCACATCCTTGACAATAAGTTCAAGCATTTTCCCTACTACTGACGTCAGGCTCACAGGTCTGTAGTTCCTGGTTTTCTCTCTCCCTCCTTTCTTAAATAGTGGCGTTGCATTTGCTACCTTCCAATCTGCAAGAACTGTTCCAAAATCTATAGAATTTTGGACGATGATAACCAACACATCCACTATCTCTTCAGCCACCTCTTCCAACACTCTGGGATGTCGATCATCAAGTCCAGAGGATTTACCAACTTTCAGTCCCAATAATTTCTCCAGTGTTTTTTTTTACGAATATGCTTTTTTTCAGTTCCCCATTCTCACTAGTACCTTGGCTCTGCAGAATTTCTGGGAGGCTTTTTATATTTTCCTCTGTGAAGACAGACACAAAATATTTGTTTAGTTTCTTTGCCATTTCCTTATTTCCCATTATAAATTTCCCTGTCTCTCCCTGTAATGGGCCCCCATTTTTCTTTGTTAATCTTTTCCTTTTTACATACATATAAAAACTTTTACACTCCATTTTTAAGTTCCTCACTAGTTTGCTTGCATATTCTATTTTCCCTTTCTTTATCAGTTTCTTGGTCCTCCTTTGATGAATTCTAAAAAGCCTCCATTCCTCAGGCTTACTACTTTTTTGGCAATGTTATAAGCCCATTCCTTTGGCCTCATGCAATATTTAATTTACTTGTTAGCCACGGTTTGGATCATTTTTCCTGTCGGGTTTTTGTGTTCAATGGAATGTATAGATGTTGTAAAGCATGTATTAGTTCTTTAAATGCTTTAAAGCCATTGCCTGTCTTCCATCGTACCTTTAAATGTAATGGTTTGGACCAAAAGGGAAATAAAATCTACGTTCACTGCCCATCAGCTTGTCCATAACAGCTTTCAAGGCTTCGAGCTGATTTGTTGGTACTGTGTCTGCATCACTCACTACTCCTGAAACTCCTGAAAGGACAAAGACTGTTAAGAAAAATCTTACAAGGAGACAGAATATGCTAACTCCAAAAGATTATCCAACTGACAGTTTATGTGAAATTAAATTTCAATTGCAACAAAAGCTTTTCATTACAATCCCTGGAATTTTGCTGCGTTAATCATTTCTCACAGACAAGGGTCCCAATGGTAGGTAACCACAGAAAACCAGGATCTGATAGGTCAATAAACGTGTTGGAGACAGGGAAGGATGCAGAGCAGGACAGTTGGGTATTTTAAGTGCTGATGGAAAAATTTTGAAGTCCAACAGAGGATTGAGTGTGCCATAGAATCTTACAGCACAGAAGGAGGTCATTCCGCCCATCATGTCCGTGCTGACTCTTGGAAAGAACTATCCAATAATTCCTACTCCACTGCTCCTTCCCCATCAGCCTACACATTTCACTTTTTCTGTCTTTATCCAATTCCCTTTTGAAGCTTGTTATTTAATCTGTTTGGCACAAAGTTAAATATTAATCAACCTCAAAAGGAACCTGTGTAATGGGGCAATAAAATAACATTGACGTAAAATTATCCTTATTTGGTTGCCCAGCAAAGTCGGAGTCGAAGTTGCTTCACACACTGAAGCAAGAGCTTTTTTGCTCATGCCTGCCTATCATAATTGTTTCTCAAGGAGTTGGATGATTCTCTGTAGTTTAATTTATGGGATAGCTGTCTGTTTTTCTCCACCAGTGTTTGGGATTCCGACCTTTTTTGTCTGGAACTGGGAGGAATACAGACCAGGCTGCCCAACTTCCCATGCTGAAGAGAACCAATTGGGGCCAAATGACACTGGAATCAAGGCACTGAGTCTCAGTATCTTCAACTTCAGCACTAAGCTCAGGGCTGGTTTACTTCCATAAAAATGTTCATGAAACAGCATTGGATGAGATTTCAAATTATTTTAATTTGAATTAATAGATAATTCAAACTTGCTCAACTCAGATGAGAAGCTTCTATTAACTGTCAACAATTCTAAGGCTTTTCGATTTTATTTAGGGAGTTGGAAAGTAAACAGATTGAAGTTAAACACTGGACAAAACAATATTATATCAGTAGCATGGTTATCAGACTCAGCAGAATAGTTAATCATTGATAAAATCAAAAAAATATCGTTTTGAACAAGATTGTAGCTGAATATTTGGAAAAGCATGAAGTGGCTATTCAGTTTGTGAAGTCTCGGCTGTCGGTACGTACAGTTAGTTTAACATTCATTTTTGTTTTAGCACAGTGCTGCTATCAGAACCTTCAGAATAAAGGTCACTGAAATCATTGGACAGACATTGCAATAAAGTTAGAGAGTGTCAACCAGCTCTTCATTGAAATTCAGAATAAATGTTGTGCTTGCTGCAGCAATTTATCCTGTTGTGGCAATGTACAGTGGCATAGTCTTAATGTCACGTAGCGAGTAACCTGGTGTTCCAGGCTAATAACCTGGGGAAATCGGTTCAAAACCCACTGCTGCAGCTGATTGAATTTGATTAAATTTTTAAAAAAAACAATGTAAATGCTGGTTTCAGGAATGATACCATGAAGTTATCATTGATTTTTGTAAAATCCACCTGATTCGCTGATATCCTTCAGAGAAGGAATTCTGCCATCCATACCTGGTCTGGCCGATATGTAACTCCAGACTCACAGCAATAGGGTTGACTCTTCATTGTGCTCTGAAATAGTTTAGTAAGCCATTCAGTTGTGAAGGGAAATTAGAGATGAGCAACAAATTCTGAAAGAATAAATAAAAAAATCTGGACAGATCCGTGGGATGGTATTAATCAGTCACTGAATATTCACTGAGTATTCATCACCTGAACAGCTCTTGGCTTTCATTAAGTTGCCTTTAAAGATGTGTGTTTCTCAGTAGTGTCATTCGTGATATTGCTTTGGTTTGTGCACAACTCCCACAGCTGATGTGTAGCACCATGATCACACAGTGGTCAGTACACTGAGTTGTGGCTGCATCAATGTCTGGTCTCTGCTGCACATGTTAACAGAACACAGTGAAAAATCAATCTATTCCAACTGGAAACAAATTGTTGTTCATGGAAGACAATTTGCTCTTTCAAATCCTCTCACTGTCACATGCCTGTGCTTGATGCTCCATAATTCAAACCCGTCTCTTCTCCCAGCTTGTCCTCCTTTCACAGTCAATATCCCTCCTTTACTTTCCTCCTTCCATTCCATTGTCATTTTCCTGCAGCATTGCCTCATCGAACATCCATTCTCAATATTACGCCATTAGGTTTGCTCTGCTCCCACTGCTGTTCCTGGGGACACAGGTCCCATTCACACCAATGTTCATTTGTGTCTTGAATCCAGATACATTTCTATCCATGGGACTGTTTGGTGAACAAGCTGTGAAAGCAGAGCCGGCCTTGAGAGGGACAGCGGCCCAGCAGCTCATGATACTTTCTTGGGGAATATTGTGATGGGGGGATACAGGGCGGCACAGTGGCGCAGTGGTTAGCACTGCAGCCTCACAGCTCCAGTGACCCGGGTTCAATTCTGGGTACTGCCTGTGTGGAGTTTGCAAGTTCTCCCTGTGTCTGCGTGGGTTTCCTCCGGGTGCTCCGGTTTCCTCCCACATGCCAAAGACTTGGAGGTTGATAGGTTAATTGGCCATTATAAATTGCCCCTAGTATAGGTAGGAGACAGGGAAATATAGGGACATGTGGGGATGTGGTAGGGATATGGGATTAGTGTAGGATTAGTATATGTGGGTGGTTGATGTTCGGCACAGACTCGGTGGGCCGAAGGGCCTGTTTCAGTGCTGTATCTCTAAACTAACTGAAAACTGGCTTCTGTTTACCTGGTATTTGGTGCTTTTCTCTGAACAGTTGAGGTGGATGAGTGACGGGCAGTGCCACATAGCTGCCAATGAGGGCTCAATTGTGCCATTTTGTCAAGCTAGGTCAGTGCAGCAAGATCCAAAACATCCTGTATTCATCTTAATCGATCTGTTGAAAGGTGTGATTGAAAGAAATGGAGAATAAATGAACAGAATGCTAGTGGCTGAAAAGGAGCAATTACAGGAGATTGGCCATGTGCTGTGATCAGAAACGGCAGAATTTAAAACACGTGTGAAGGAAAGTAAAGAGTGATCTTGGATATAAGAAGATCACAAGAAAGTTGTGTCTGAAGTTATGTCCTTGAGGCAGGCTGCGTGTTGTCAGGAAACTGTTACAGTGAAGGCACAAGCAACAACAACTTATATTTATATAGCACCCTAAACAGAAAGCAAAATTTGACACTGAGCCACATAAAGAGATTTTCGGGCAGAAGACCAAAATCTTGAACAAAGAGACAGGTTTTGAGGAGAGTCTGAAAGGACGAAAGTGAGGTAGAGAGACGGAGACGTTTAGAGAGGGAATTCCACAGCTTAGAGCCCAGGCAGTTGAAGGCATGGCCGCCAATGGTGGAGCGATTAAAATCGAGGATGCTGAAGAGGCCAGAATTAGAGGAGTGCAGATATCTCGGAAGTTTGTGGGGCTGGAGGAGATTACAGAGATAAGGAGGGTCGAGGCCATGGAGGGATTTGAAAACAAGAAGGAAAATGTTAAAATCCAGACGCTGCTTGACCGGGAGCCAATGTATGTCAGCAAGACCAATTTCTGCTGATCCAGTACTGGATGTCGGACAAGGAGTCTGACAATTTAACAAGGGTGGAAGAGTCGAGAGAGGTGATGGTGAGGGAGAGCTGGAATTTAGAAGAATGAGAGGTGAAGATATCTTTGGTTGTGGCGAAATGCTGGATGTGGAGGAAATAATGAAGGATGATCCATTGAATATGGAGCTGGTGGGGTGGAAGGTGAGGCCAAAGGGAATCCTATCATGTCTCTGGGGAAGAGGTGAATGGCTGAGAGAAGAAACATGGTTAGTCGGACCGACACGGTTGAGGTCCCTCTTAATCACAGTGGGAGAATTCATCGGTTGAGGAGAAAGGAAGACATATCAGAAACACTGGTATGGAAGGTTACATCTTCAGAACAGATGCAATAGAGAAAGAGAATCTGGGAGAATGGAAAGGAGTCCTTACAGGAAGCATGGTGTGAAGAAGTGTAGTCAAGGGAGTCAGTGGGCTTATAATAAATATTTTTATAAAGCCTATCCCCAGAAATGGAGACAGAGAAGTCAAGGAAGGGAAGGGAAGAGTTGGAGATGGACCATGTGAAGGTGAGAGAAGGGTGGAAATTGGAAGCAAAGTTGATTAAATTTTCCAGTTCAGGACAAGAACAGGAAATAGAACTGATAGAGTCATCAATGTAGCAGAAAAAGAGGTGAGGGAGGGGGCCCGAGTCATACTGGAACAGGGAATGTTCCACATATCCCACAAAAAGCAGACATCAATGGGACTCATGGATAATTCTAGCTCTGTGACATCACCTAATTTCACACGTGTTTCAGCTCATAGAATCATAGAACATTTAAGGCACAGAAAGTGTTCACTTGCCCCATCGTGTCTGTGACGGCCGAAAAACGATCCACCTATTCTAATCCCACCTTCCAGCATTTGATCTGTAACCCTGCAGATAATAGCACTTGAGGTGCATATCCAGACTGCTTTTGAATGAGTTGAGGGTTTCCACTTCACCACTTCTCCGTATTTTCCCATTAATCGTGTATTCCTTTGCCTTATTTGCTCTCCCCAAATGCATCACACACTTCTCCAGCCTGAATTCCATTTCCCACTTATCTGCCCATCTGACCAGACCATATATATCTTCCTGCAGCCTACAGCTATCTTCCTCACTATCTACCACACAGACAATCTTTGTGTCATTTGCAAACCTCTTGACCATGCCCACAACATTTATGTCCAAATTGTTAATACATACCACAAAAAGCAGGGAACCCAATACTGAGCCCTGCGGAACATCACTGGAAACGGCCCTCCAGTCGTTAAAAACCCGTCAACAATAACCCTTTGTTTCCTGCCACTGAGCCAATTTTTGTATCCACCTTGTTTCTTCTAACATCCTGGGGTACATTTCATCTGGTCCTGGTGATTTATCAACTTTCAAGTAGGCGAGCCCCATTAATACTTCCTCTCTCCCTATGTTTATCACATCCAATACTTCACACCCCTCCTGCTTAACTACAATATTTGCATCAGCCACCTCTTTTGTGAAGACAGATGCAAAGTATTCATTAAGAACCATATGAATATCTTCTGCCGTTATACATAGGTTATCTTTTTGGTCTTTTATGGGCCCTACTGTCTCCTTAGTTATCCTCTTACTCTTAATGTATTAATAAAACATCTTTGGGTTCACCTTGATTTTGCTTGCCAATATTCTTTCATGCCCTCTCTTTGCTTCCCTAATTACCATTTTGATTTCACCCCGCCACTTTCTATAATCCTCTCGGCTTTCTGCAGTATTGAGATCTCTGTGTTGGACTTAAGATTTCATTTTCTGTCTTATCTTACCTGTCGGCTCCTTGAGATCCATGAGGCTGTAGATTTGACTGTCTCACCCTTTTTCTTTGCGGGAACATGTTTACTCTGAACCCCTTGTATCTCCCCTTTGAATGCCTCCCACTGCTCTGACACTGATTTACCTCATCTGCTGCTTCAACCCTCATTCATGCCTTTGTTACCTCTAGAATTGACCATTCCAATGCATTCCTGGCAGATTTCCCACATTCTACTCTCCTTAAAGTTGAGGTCATCTAAATCCCTTCTGCCCATGTCCTAACTTGCACAAAGTCCCATTCCCCTATCACCCCATGTGCTCGCTGATCTATATTGGCTCCCAGTCAAGCAACATCCAGATTTTAAAATCCTCATCCTTTTTTTTAAATCGCTCCATCGCCTCACCCCTGTCTATCTCTGTAATCTCCTCCAGCCACCAAACCCTCCAAGATATCTGTGCACTTCCAATTCTGGCCTCTTGAGCATTCCCGATTTTAATCACTCCACCATTGGTGGCCATGCATTCAGCTGCCCATGACCTAAGCTCTGGAATTCCCTCCCTAAATATCTCCACATCTGCAGCTTACTTTCCTCCTTTAACACACTGCTTAAAATCTACCTCTTCATGCAAGCATTTTGGTTCAATGAAGAGTGCAGGAGGGCATGCCAGGAGCAGCACCAGGCATACATAAAAATGTGGTGTCAGCCTGGTGTAGCTACAACACAGGACTCCTTGCATGCAGAACAGCGGAAGCAGCATGCAATAGAGAGGGCTAAGCAATCCCAAACCCAATGGATCAGATCAAAGCTCTGTAGTCCTGCCACATGCAGTCATGAATGGTGGTGATCAGTTTTTCAATTGTCCAGAGGAGGAGGCTCCACAAACATCCCCATACTCAACGATGGGGGAGCCCAGCACATCAGTGCAAAAGATAAGGCTGAAGCATTTGCATCCATCTTCAGCTAGAAGTGCCAAATGGCTGATCCATCTCACCCTCCTCCTGAGGTCCACAGCATTACATATGCCAGTCTTCAGCCAATCCAATTCACTTCATGTGATATCATAAAACAACTGAAGGCACTGGATCCTGTAAAGGCTATGGATCCTGACAACATCCGGCAATAGTACTGAAGACTTGTGCTACAGAAATAGTCAAGTCACTAGTCATGCTGTTCCAGTACAGTTGCAACACTGGCATCTACCCAACAATGTGGAAAATTGCCCAGGTATGTCCTGTGCACAAAAAGCAGGACAAATCCACCCCAGCCAATTACCACCCTATCAGTCTACTCTCGATCATCAGCAAAGTGATGGAAGGGGTCGTCGACAGTGCCATCAAGCGGGACTTGCTCTGCAATAACTTGCTTACTGATGCTCAGTTTGGATTCTGCCAGGGCCACTCAGCTCCTTGGTCCAAACATGAACAAAAGAATTGAACTTGAGTTGAGGTGAGAGTGACTGCCCTTGACATCAGGGCAACATTTGACCGAGTATGGCATCAAGGAGCCTGAGCAAAACTGGAGTCAATGGGAATCAGGGGGAAAACTCTCCACTGGTTCGAGTCATACCTAGTACAAAGGAAGATGGTTGTGGTTGTTGGAGGTCAGTCATCACAGTCTCAGGACATCAGTGCAGGAGTTCCTCAGGGTAATGTCCTTGGCCCAATTATCTTCATCAATGACCTTCCCACCATCATAAGGTCAGAAGTGTGAATGTTATCTGATGATTGCACAATGATCATCAGCATTCTCTATTCCTCAGATATTGAAGCAATCCATGTCCACATGCAACAAGACCTGGATAACATCCATGCTTAGGCTGATAAGTGGCAAGTAACGTTTTCGTCACACAAGTTCCAGGCAATGATCATCTCAAACAAGAGAGAATCTAACCATCTCCCCTTGACAGTCAATGGCTTTACCAATGCTGAATCCCCCACTATGAACATCCTGGTGGGGTTACCATTGACCAGAAACTGAACCGGACCAGCCATATAAATGCTGTGGCTACAACAGCAGTCAGATGCTCAGAATTCTGTGCTGAGTAACTTCACCTCCTGTCTCCCCAATGCCTATCTACCATCAAGTCAGTCATGTGTTGGAATACCTTGCGTGGATAGGTGCAGTTCCAATAATGCTCAAGAAGCACGACACCACCCAGAACAAAGCAGCCCATTTTATTGGCACCCCATCCACCACCTTCAACATTCACTCCACCACTGGCGCACACTGACAGCAGTGTATATCATCTACAAATGCACTGCAGCAACTCACCAATATTCTTTCAACAGCACCTTCCAATCTTGCGACCTACTACCAGGACAAGAGCAGCAAATGGATGAGCACACCACCACCTGCAAGTTCCCCTCCAAGTCACACACCATCCTGACTTGGAAGTCTCTTGCCGTTCCTTCACTGTCTCTAGCTCAAAATCCTGGAACTCCCTTCCAAACAGCACTGTGGGTGCACCTAACTGTAGCGGTTCAAGAAAGCAGCTCAGCAATACCTTCTCAAGGGCAATTCGGGATGGGCAATAAATGCTGTCTGAGCCAATGATGACCATCTACCCCGAATGAAGAAATCTGACCTTATATCTGCTTATGTGGCTCGCATTAAATGCTGTTTTGAATGCTCCTGTGCAGCGTCTTTTGAAGGTTTATTATGTTGGAGCTGCGATACAAATGTAAATTGTTTCTCGACATTCATTTTATCATTCCATACAGGAGGAGTCTGTGCTGTCTCCATGAAAGAGAGATTCAATTGTAACCTCTCGGCTGCTATTCCCCCATAGCCAGGCAAATATCTCCTTTTCAATATATATCCACTTTTGTTGGAAAGTTACTATTGGATCTGCTTCCTACTTTCTCAGATACTGCAGTCCAGCTCACAACAAATCATTGCATTAAACTTCTCCTCTTATTCTCTCTGGTTTGTTTGCCAATTGTCCTAAATCTGTGTCATCTGGTTATTGACTCTCAAGCAGCATTGAACAAATATTTTGTGTCTGTCTTCACAGTAGAAGACACAAGTTCCATACCAGAAATAAGCAGAAACCTCGGGGCTAAAAAGAGTGAGGAAATTAATGATATTGATATCAGCCAAGAAAACGTATTGGAGAAACTTGAGGGACTAAAATCTGACAAATCCTGGGACCAGATGGCCTACAGCCGAGGGTTCAAAAAGAGACAGCTACAGAGATAGTAGAGGTGCTGACTATGATTTTCCAGAGTTCCTCAGATTCAGGAATGGTCCCGTCAGATTGGAAGTTGGCAAATGTTACGTCGCTTTTCAAGAAAGGAGGTAGAGAGAAAACAAGGAACTACAGGCCAGTTAGCCTCACATCAGTCATTGGGAAGATGCTGGAAACTGTTATTAAAGAAGTCTCAACACTGCAATTAAAAAAATCATATTATGATTAGAACAAGTCAGCATGGTTTTAATAAAGGGAGATTCTGTTTGACAAATTTAATAGAGTTTTTTGAGGATGTAACTAGTAACGTAGATAAAGGGGAACCAGTAGATGCAGTATACCTGGATTTTCAAAAGGCATTCGATGAGGTGCCACATAAAAGATTCTTCTTCTTTTTCTTTGGCCTCCTTGTCTCGAGAGACAATGGGTAAGCACCTGGAGGTGGTCAGTGATTTGTAAAGCAGCGCCTGGAGTGTCTATAAAGGCCAATTCTAGAGTGACAGACTCTTCCACAGGTGCTACAGACAAAATTGGTTGTCGGGGCTGTTACACAGTTGGCTCTCCCCTTGCGCTTCTGTCTTTTTTCCTGCCAACTGCTAAGTCTCTTGGAGTCGCCACACTTTAGCCCCGCCTTTATGGCTGCCCGCCAGCTCTGGTGGCCGCTGGCAACTGACTCCCATGACTAATGATCAATGTCACAGGACTTCATGTTGCGTTTGCAGACGTCTTTAAAGCGGAGACAAGGACAGCCGGTGGTCTGATACCAGTGACGAGCTCGCTGTACAATGTGTCCTTGGGGATCCTGCCATCTTCCATGCAGCTCACATGGCCAAACCACCTCAAGCACCGCTGGCTCAGTAGTGTGTATATGCTGGGGATGTTGGCCACCTCGAGAACTTCTGTGTTGGAGATACGGTCCTGCCACCTGATGCCAAGGATTCTCCGGAGGCAGCGAGGATGGAATGAATTGAGACGTCGCTCTTGGCTGACATACGTTGTCCAGGCCTCGCTGCCGTAGAGCAAGGTACTGAAGGCACAGGCTTGATACACTCGGAATTTTGTGTTCCGTGTCAGTGCGCCATTTTCCCACAGTGGAAGCCTTTCCCATGCGCTTGTTGATTTCTACATCGAGAGACAGGTTACTGGTGATAGTTTATTTTATTTTTATTTTTATTTATTTTTATTTTATTTAGAGATACAGCACTGAAACAGGCTCTTCGGCCCACCGAGTCTGTGCCGACCATCAACCACCCATTTATACTAATCCTACATTAATCTCATATTTCTGCCACATCCCCACAATTCCCCGACCGCCGACCTATACAAGGGACAATTTATAATGGCCAATTTACCCATCAACCTGCAAGTCTTTGGCTGAGGGAGGAAACTGGAGGACCCAGCAAAAACCCATGTAGTCACAGGGAGAACTTGCAAACTCCACACAGGCAGGACCCAGAATCGAACCCGGGTCACTGGAGCTGTGAGGCTGCGGTGCTAACCATTTTGAACCACTTCCAGAGCGTGTTCGCCGATATTGATGGTTGGAACATTTCTGACATCCTGTCCCATGATGTTCATTTTCTTGAGGCTGATGGTTAGGCCAAATTCTTTCCAGGCAGCTGCAGTCCTGTCGATGAGTCTCCGCAGACACTCTTCAGTGTGAGATGTTGATGCAGCATCGTCAGCAAAGAGGAGTTCCCTGATGAGGACTGATCTTGTGTGGAGGAAAATTCTTTCTTCAGAAGAATTGAACGCATATGAGAGCAGCAGGGACAAGGAGATCCCAAACAGTGTAGGTGCGAGAACACAGCCCTGTTTCACGCCACTCAGGGTAGGAAAGGGGTCTGATGAGGCGCCACTATGCTGAATTGTGCCTTTCATATTGTCATGGAATGAGGTGATGATACTTCGTAGCTTTGGTGGACATCCGATCTTTGCTAGTAGTCTGAAGAGACCACGTTTGCTGACGGGTCAAAGGCTTTGGTGAGATCAATGAAAGCAACGTAGAGGGGCATCTGTTGTTCACGGCATTTCTCCTGTAGCTGGCGAAGGGAGAACAGCATGTCAATGGTGGATCTCTCTGCTTGAAAGCCACACTGTGCCTCAGGGTAGACACGCTCAGCTAGCTTCTGGAGCCTGTTTAAAGCGACTCGAACGAAGAATTTCCCCACTATGCTGAGCAGTGAGATTCCACAGTAGTTGTTGCAGTCACCACGGTCACCCTTGTTCTTATAAAGGGTGATGACACTGGCATCGCGCTTCTCCTGTGGGACTGCTCCCTCGTCCCAGCACAGTCAAAGCAGCTCGTACAGTGCTGAAAGTAAAGCAGGCTTGGCATAGTTGATTATTTCAGGGGTAATGCCGTCCTTCCCAGGGGATTTTCCGCTGGCTAGAGAATCAATGGCATCACTGAGTTCCGATTTTGATGGCTGGCAGAGACTGGGCTGCACTGAGGGCAGTCTCAGTGACAACATTCTCCCTGGAGTACAGTTCTAGGTAGTGCTCCACCCAGTGGTCCATTTGCTTGCATTGGTCAGTGATTGTGTCCCTTGATTTAGATTTGATGGGGGCGATGTTCTTGATGGTTGCCCCAAAAGCTCTCTTAATGCTATCATACATTCCTCTGATGTTTCCGGTGTGAGAGGTCAGCTGAATATGACTGCATGGGTGTTGCCAGTAGTCATTTGCGCAGCGCCTGGCTGTTCTTAGTGCAGTGCTTCTGGCTGCTTTAAGTGCTACAGATGTTAACTCGCTGGGGGCTTTCTTGTAGTTCAGCAGTGCAATGCGCTTAGCGGCTATGACAGGTTCCAGCTCTTCAAAGTGAGATTGAATCCAGTCTGCATTCCGCTTCACACGTTTGCCATACGTGGTCATTGCTGAGTCATAGATGGCGTCTCTGATGTGGGCTCAAATGGTCTCTGCATCCCCTGTAGGAGTGTTTTGAAGGGCTTTTTCAAGTGAATTTAGAAACTTATGTAACAGCTGTGGATGAGAAATTCTACCAGTGTTGATGCGCGGGCGGCCCTTCTGCTTGGAGTGATGCAGCTTCTTTGGTTTGAGTCTAACCTTGCTGCACACCAGGGAGTGGTCACTGTCGCAGTCCGCACTGTGGAAGCTGTGTTTGATTTTAACGCTGTTTAAAGAGGCTCGCCTTGTGACGATGAGGACCAGCTTGTGCCAACTACGTGATCTTGGGTGCCTCCAAGAAACCTGGTGACAGGGTTCCATATGAAAGAACGAGTTGGTGATGCAGAGGTTATGATAGGTACACAACTCAATTAGTCTCTGTCCATTCTAATTCATCCTTCCAATGCAATAGCGCCCAAGGCAGGAGGGCTATGAATCATGGTCGGCCCCAACCCTGGCATTAAAGTCCCCCAGCAGGAACAGGTGCTCAGTATCGGAGATGCTACTAATGATATTATGGAGTTCCTCATAGATCTGGTCTTTCGCTTCAGGTGGGGAGCACAGTGTTGGAGCATAGATGCCCAGTAGGTGGACTGGACCAGAGGCGGTGAACAGTCGGATGGACAGTATGCGTTCCGAGCCATTTGAGGGTGGCTCTGTCATGCTGAGCAAAGGGTTTCTGATGGTGAAGCCCACTCCATGCTGTCTTGGCTCTTCAGGATCCCTACCCTGCCAGAAGAAGGTGTAGTCTTGCTCTCTTCGAGATCCGCTCGCAGGGAGACGTGTCTCCTGAAGTGCTGCAATGTCCACGTTGAGTCTACTGAGCTCGTTGTTAATGATGGCGGTCTTCCGAGAATCGTTGCTTTGTGTAAGGTCATCCGACAGGCCAGGACACATAGTTCTGACATTCCAGCTTGCAAAACGATGGGTTGTTACCTTCGTTCCTTTTTTTGTCGTGCTGTTTGGTGCGGTGTTACAGTCCACTTGTCAGGCAATGACCCTGAGCTCCAAGCACCCATTGAAGCAGGTGGACTGTGGCGGGACAGAAGCTTACTGACCGGGGGATGCCCGGTTTGAGGCGGGCGGTAGCTGTCCAGTGAGATGCGATGATCTCTCCCACCGACAAAGGCAACCCATGGCGCCCAATCTCGACGCCAATTGAGCTGGATTTATAACCCGTAACTGCTGCCTTTCATGTTGTTTTGCTCGCTGTGAGGCGACTATGGAGTGACCTCTCCATGGCGCATGCCTGGGTGGATGTATGGAGGTTGTGAGTTGTCCAAGCATCAAAACGCCCCTCTCAGCCTTCCTGGTGGGGTCCAAAGGAGTGCACAGTATGGCTGCAGGAACTGCCGGAAACATGCCAAAGGTGACACATGACCGCCTTCGGGGTTCCGCACCGGATTTTCTGTTAGGGTTTACTCCCTTAGCCTTGGTCTCTCCCGAGACGCCACAAGGCAGTGGGGTTGTTAGGGCCCCTGCTCAGGTGCAGGTGGATGCCGGTGGGAGGAGGTGAGGGAAGTGGGTGCGGGAGGAGAGGGGTGGAGGGAAGGGGGTGCGAAGGGGAGCTGGGGAGGGTGCTGCTGGGGGGTAGGGGAGGGGGTGCAGGGGAAGGGGGTGTGAGGGGAAGATGGTGCGAGGGGGGAGCTGGGAAGGGGGTGTGAGGAGGTGGGGGAAGGGGGTGCGAGGGGGTGAGCTGAGAGGGGGGAGCGGGGGGGACGGGGGTGGGGGAAGGGGGTGCGAGGGGGGTGAGCTGGGAGGGGGGAGCGGGGGGGATGGGGGTGGGGGAAAGGGGTGCGAGGGGGGTGAGCTAGGAAGGGGAAGTGGGGGGAAGGGGGTGGGGGAAGGGGGTGCGAGGGGGGTGAGCTGGGAGGGGGGAGCGGGGGGGACGGGGGTGGGGGAAGGGGGTGCGAGGGGGGTGAGCTGGGAGGGGGGAGTGAGGGGGGAAGGGGGTGGGGGAAGGGGGTGCAGGTAATAAAACATTTCATCAGCTCTTTTTGCAGTGAAATGCTGCAAGTAACCAGAGTCAAGGCTACAAACTGGATTTAGGCAGGTTTAGTAAAGGCTTTAAAAAGTAAGAGGTTGAGGAGCCGCCTAAACCCTGGGGTCACCTCTGGGCGCTACATTTACCTCATTCTCATATACCTGGATAATTAAAATCTACAAATTCATACTTTCTTTCCACTGATCAGTCGACTATAACATGCTCCCAGAAATGTGACTAGCTCTGGAAGTACGTTTTTACTCTTTGTCAGCTCAGTCCAAAAGTTGCATTCTTAACGTAAGACTAAGTTACCAATATTACATTGTAGGACTGAAGTTGTAAATGACTAATTGGTACAGTTATAGTCCTGGCTCGAATAAGAAGTCTCAAAACAACAGGGCCCTGACAGTATTCCACAAAGTGTATGCAAAGCAATGGGAACCAAGCTCCGCATGCCCTTTTACTGGTACATCTCAAAGCTCACTAAGATTGTTCCCATGCACTGGGCAGAGGTGTTGTACTAATATTACAAAGGCAATGAGAGAGAACTGGGAAGTTACAGGCCAGTAACTTGACTTTAGTAAAAAACAAATTGCACAGTGGGGTCATTTCAGATGCTCTGCATAACCACCTGAATAGAGGAGGTGTTGCAAGAGAGTTTCCCATTCACCTGGTTGATTCCTTCTCGGTGGTAGAGGTCATGGGTTTGGAAGGTGCTGTCAAAGGAGGCTTGGCAAGTTGCTGTAGTGCATCTTGTAGATAGTACACACCACTTCCACTGTGCACCGGTGGTGGAGGGAGTGAATGTTTAAGGTGATGAATGGGGGAGATGATCAGGCGGACTGCTTTGTCCTGGATGATGTTGAGCTTCTTGAGTGTTGTTGTAGCTGCACTGATTTCGGCAAGTGGAGAGTATTCCATTACACTCATGACTGGTGCCTTGCAAATGGTGGACAGGCTTTCAGGAATCAGTAGGTGAGTTACTTGCTACAGAATGTCCTTTAGGGAAGGAAATCTGCTGTACTTACCTGGTCTGGCCGACATGTGACTCCAGAGCCACAGCAATGTGGTTAACTCTGACATGGCCTCTGAAATGGCCTAGCAAGCCATTCAGTTGTACCGAACCGTTACAAAGTCATTAAAAAGTAATTAAACCGGACGGACCACCCAGCATCAACCTAGGCACCGGAAACGACAACGGCAAACCCAGCCCTGTCGACCCTGCAAAGTCCTCCTTACTAACATCTGGGGGCTTGTTCCAAAGTTGGGAGAGCTGTCCCACAGACTAGTCAAGCAACAGCCTGATGTAGTCATACTCACGGAATCATACCTTACAGACAATGTCCCAGACACCGCCATCACCATCCCCGGGTACGTCCTGTCACACCGGCAGGACAGACCCAGCAGAGGTGGTGGCACAGTGGTATACAATAGGGATGGAGTTGCCCTGGGAGTCCTCAACATCGTCTCCGGACCCCATGAAGTCTCATGGCATCAGGCCAAACATGGTCAAGGTAACTTACTGATTACCACCTACCGCCCTCCCTCAGCTGATGACTCAGTACTCCTCCATGTTGAACACCACTTGGAGGAAACACTGAGGGTGGCAAGGGCAGAAAATGTACACTGGGTGGGGGAACTTCAATGTCCATCACCAAGAGTGGCTTGGTAGCACCACTACTGACCGAGCTGGCCGAGTCCTAACGGACATGGCTACTAGACTGGGTCTGCGGCAGGTGGTGGGGGAACCAACATGAGGGAAGAACATACTCGATCTCGTCATCACCAATCTGCCTGCCGCAGATGCATCTGTCCATGACAGTATTGGTAGGAGTGACCACCGCACAGTCCTCGTGGAGACGAAGTCCCGCCTTCACATTGAGGATACCCTCCATTGTGTTCTGTGGCACTATCACCATGCTAAATGGGATAGATTTCGAACAGATCCAGCAATGCAAAACTGGGCATCCATGAGGCGCTGTGGGCCATCAGCAGCAGCAGCAGCATACCTCAAAATAAGGTGTCAACCTGGTAAAGCTACAACACAGGACTATCTGAGTGCCAAACTGCGTAAGCAGCATGCGATAGACAGAGCTAAGCGATCCCAAAACCAACGGATCAGATCTAAGCTCTGCAGTGCTGGCACATGCAGCCGAGAATGTTGGTGGACAATTAAACAACTAACTGGAGGAGGTGGCTCCACAAATATCCCCATCCTCAATGATGGGGGAGCCCAGTACATCAGTGCGAAAGAGAAGCCTGAAGCATTTGCAACAATCTTCAGCCAGAAGTGTCGAGTTGATGATCCATCTCGGCCTCCTTCTGAAGTCCCCAGCATCACAGATGCCAGACTTCAGCCAATTCGATTCATTCCACGTGATATCAAGAAATGACTGAAGGCACTGGATACTGCAAAAGCTATGGGCCCTGACAATATTCCGGCAATAGTACTGAAGACCTGTACTCCAGAACTTGCCGCGCCCGTAGCCAAGCTGTTCCAGTACAGCTACAACACTGGCATCTACCCTGCAATGTGGAAAATTGCCCAGATATGTCCTGTACACAAAAAGCAGGAAATATCCAACCCGACCAACTACCGCCCCATCAGCCTACTCTCAATCATCAGTAATGTGATGGAAGGTGTCATCAACAGTGCCATCAAGCGGCACTTGCCTAGCAACAACCTGCTCAGTGATGCTCAGTTTGGGTTCCGCCAGCGCCACTCAGCTCCTGACCTCATTCCAGCCTTGGTTCAAACATGGACAAAAGAGCTGAACTCAAGAGGTGAGGTGAGAGTGACTGCGCTTGACATCAAGGCAGAATTCGACCGAGTATGGCATCAAGGAGCCCTAGCAAAACTGTGGTCAATGGGAATCGGGGGAAAACCCTCCGCTGGCTGGAGTCATACCTAACTCAAAGGAAGATGGTTGTGGTTGTTGGAGGTCAATCATCTGAGCTCCAGGACATCACTGCAGGAGTTCCTCAGGGTAGCGTCCTAGGACCAACCATCTTCAGCTGCTTCATCAACGACCTTCCTTCAATCATAAGGTCAAAAGTGGGGATGTTCGCTGATGATTGCACAATGTTCAGCACCATTCGTGACTCATCAGATACTGAAGCAGTCCGTGTAGAAATGCAGCAAGACCTGGACAATATCCAGGCTTGGGCTGATAAGTGGCAAGTAACATTCGCACCACACAAGTGCCAGGCAATGACCATCTCCAACAAGAGAGAATCTAACCATCTCCCCTTGACATTCAATGGCATTACCATCGCTGAACCCCCACTATCAACATCCTAGGGGCTACCATTGACCAGAAACTGAACTGGAGTAGCCATATAAATACTGTGGCTGCAAGAGCAGGTCAGAGACTTGGAATCCTGAGGCGAGTAACTCACCTCCTGACTCCCCAAAGCCTGTCCACCATCTACAAGGCACAAGTCAGGAGTGTGATGAAATACTCTCCAGTTGCCTGGATGGGTGCAGCTCCAACAACACTCAAGAAGCTCAACACCATCCAGGACAAAGCAGCCCGCTTGATTGGCACCCCATCTACAAACATTCACTCCCTCCACCACCGACGCACAGTGGCAGCAGTGTGTACCATCGACAAGATGCACTGCAGCAATGCACTAAGGCTCCTTAGACAGCACCTTCCAAACCCGTGAAGTCTACCAACTAGATGGACAAGGGCAGCACATACATGGGAGCACCACCACCTGCAAGTTCCCCTCCAAGTCACACACCATCCTGACTTGGAAGCATATCGGCGTTCCTTCACAGTTGCTGGGTCAAAATCCTGGAACTCCTAACAGCACTGTGGGTGTACCTACCCCACATGGACTGCAGCATTTCAAGAAGGCAGCTCACCACCACCTTCTCAAGGGCAATTAGGAATGGGCAATAAATGCTGGCCTGGCCAGCGATGCCCACTTCCCATGAAAGAATAAAAAAAATAGAATTCCAAAACCTCTGACTAGCTCTTGTAGCCACAGTATTTATATGGCGGGTACAGTTAAGTTTCTGGTCAACGGTGACACCCACACAGGGGATTCAGCAATGGTAATGCCATTGAATGTCAAGGGGAGATGGTTCGATGGCTTCTTGTTGTGGATGCTAATTGCTCAGCACTTGTGTGGCACAAATGTTACTTGCCATTTATCAGCCCAAGCCTGAATGTTGTCCAGGTCTTGCTGCCTGCGGTCACGGACTCCTTCAGTATCTGAGGAGCTGTGAATGCTACTGAAAACTGTTCAGTGTACATCCCCACTTCTGGAATTTGCTGCATTGACATGACAGGCCAAATTCTGTGCTGTAACCATTCTATGATTCTATGATGGAGGAAAGGTTAATTTATGAAGCAGCTAAGATGATTGGGCATAAGAACTTCTGGAGCAATGCCCTGGGGCTGAGATGATTGGCGTCCAACGACCACAAACATCTTCCTTTGTGCTAGGTGTGACTCCAGCCAGTGGAGAGCTTCCTCCTGATTCCCATTGACTTCAATTTTGCTCGGCCTCCTTGATGCCACACTTGTCAAATGCTGCCTTGATGCCAAGGGCAGTCACTCTCATCTCACCTCTCCTCTGGAATTCAGCTCATTTTTCCATGTTTGGACCAAGGCTGTAATGAGGCTGGGAGTCTAGTGCCCCTGGTGGAACCCAAACTGCTCATCAGTGAGCAGGTTATTGCTGAGTAAATGCTGCCTGATAGCACTGTCGATGACACCTTCCATCATTTTTCTAATGATTTGAGGGTAGACCAATGGAGTGGTAATTGGTTGGATTGGATTTGTCCTGCTTTTTGTGGACAGGACATACCTGGATAAATCAATGTTGTTGCTGTACTGGAACACTTTGGCTACAGGTATGACTTGTTCTCGAGGACAGGTCTTCAGACCACAGCCTGGATGTTGTTGGGAACCATATCCTTTGCTTTATCCAGTGCACTCAGTCATTTCTTGATATAAAGTGCAGTGAATTGAATTGGCTGCAGAATGGCCTCTATGATGGTGAGAACCTCAGGAGGAGACAAAGATCGATCATTCCTTTGGCACTTCTGGCTGAAGATGATTGCAAATGCTGCAGCCTTTTCTTTTGCACTTGTGCTGGCCTCCACCATGTTGAGGATGGAGATGTCTATGCAGCTTTGTCCCTGTTAGTTGTTTAATACCCCTCCTCCCCCAGTTAGTGGTTTAATACTGTTGATACAAAGGTTAGTTGCCAGTGTTAGGTCTAGATGACGAAATAGAATAGTCAGATATTGATGCAATGTGGCAACAGGCCTGCATCTGCTTGGTATCATTCAATACAGAGAAATGTAGTATTATGCACATTAGCAAGGCCAATGTCAAACATGTGTACACCATGGAGGCTGAACGGGAGAGGAACCTAGGTGTTATCATACATTAATCTCGGAAGACCTATGGCCTTGTGCTAGATGACAACTGCATAAGCAAATATTGTTAGGTTGGACTGCCAAGGCAATCAAATACACAACAAAAAAAACTACACTGTGTTTATGTAACAACATGGTTCGGCCTCCTTTAGAACACGGTGTCTAGTTTTTGTCCCCACACTTGGTGTTTTTTTTTATTCATTCATGGGATGTGGGCGACGCTGGCCAGGCCGGCATTTATTGCCCATCCCTTATTGCCCTTGAGAAGGTGGTGGTGAGCTGCCTTCTTGAACCGCTGCAGTCCATTTGGAGTAGGTAGACCCACAGTGCTGTTAGGAAGTGAGTTCTAGGATTTTGACCCAGCGACAGTGAAGGAACGCCGATATACTTCCAAGTCAGGATGGTATGTGACTTGGAGGGGAACTTGCAGGTGGTGATGTTCCCATGTATGTGCTGCCCTTGTCCTTCCAGTTGGTCGAGGTCACGGGTTTGGAAGGTGCTGTCTAAGCAGCCTAAGGATAGAAAAGATTCAGAGGAGAGCCACTAGATTGATACCAAGTTTAAATGCCCTTAGTTCCCATGATAGGCTTCGAGAGTGAGCTTTTTGTTTGCGAAAAGCAAGGGCTTTGGGGGAGGTTTGATTCACATCTTTAAAATCATTAAAATATTAGATTTTTTGTTTGGCTTGGAGGACCAGGGGACAAGATTATAACTTACATAAGCATAGACTAGGTTAGATGCTAGGAGGCCGTTCTTTTCAGAGTCATCACCTATGGAACAAGTTGCCAGCTCATTAAATGAGTGTGGATTCGCTGCATATATTGTGAAGGGATGAGTTCCTGAGTGTGACCAACATACTGTGTAGGTGGGTAGGCATGGAGCAATGCATCACCGTGATCTCCTGCAAGTTGTTTAAATTGCTTGTAGGGGTTAAAGTGGAATTTCCCAGAGTTCTCCATCCTTCATTGACCTATGGATAAATACTTGAACCAGAGGATACAGGATTATCGGGAAATCCCTGGGTGGTATTAGTTTTGGATTGAAACAAGGCCATTTGGAGAGAGTGGGGCAGAGGGATGACTTTTGGATTGCTCTGGCTTAGAGTTGGCAGAGTCAAAAAAGACCAAATCGGTGACGCCTGTACCATAAAATTGAAAATACCCCAGCTTTAATGCAATGAATAAAAAGTATTACAATCGGCTGAAGTACTCTTGTACAAAAGCATTCCAAACTCCAACGGAGAAAATGCCATAAAATATACGGCAAACTAAGTAAGTCTGCAGAGCCTCACCAGATGGAAGCATGAATCACAGGGTTTGCAGTATAATACCATAGACCTACCACTCCCACCCATAGAATGACTGTGCTACAGGACAGCTGTTGACTGCACTGTGGCACTTTATTTATCCGGTGCATTGCTTTCTTTCAGTATTTTGCGACATCTATCTTTCTTGTTGGAATCATGGTTAATAGTCAACAGTGTATGCAGCTGTGCCAAATTCTGGGGCAGGGATTTTGTCTGGGCCCCTGAGGCAGGAGGGGAGGGGGAGGCACGGAGTATCATGATGGGTGGCCAGGGGTGGGAGGGCGGAAGGCCCGTCGCCTCCCTGTCGCCAAGTGATCTTCCCGTGGTGGGAAAGGTCGACGACGGCCTTTCCGCCCAGAGGCCAATACAGACCCGTAAGTGGCCTATTAACGGCCTCTTCCCAATACAAGATAAGAGCTCATGGTAATATATTAGCGTGGATAGAGGATTGGTTAACAGACAGGAAGCAGAGAGAATGGTGCATTTTCAAGTTGGCAGCAGTGAATAGTGGGGTGTTGAAAGGATCAGTGCTGGGGCCTCAGCTATTTACACTCCATATTAATGACTTGGATGAAGAGATAGAGAGTAATGTATCCAAGTTTGCTGATATAAAGCTCGGTGGAAAGGTAAACTTGGAAAGGTAAAGCTTGGTGGAAAGGTCTGGGAGTGTGACAGCATTTTAAGGGCTATGGAAATAGAATGATGTTTCACCCAGAAATGAGTGAAGAATATGCTCGGGGCTATACCACATGGTTTGGTCTCAGTGGCTGAGTTTAAAGTCCACCCTGTGAATTGGAGAGAAATTCTCTGAAATTACAGAACACATTATATCACAGAAATATCAGGAAACCGGTAAATAAATCTGTTCTCACTGCACCCAATGCTGTCAGACTGTGGATTTCACCCAGTCTGTTCTTCCCTGGACTCTGGGGAGATTCACTTTCCATTGTGCAATATCTGGCTAAATATAATTTATGATATTACAATGAGTTGTGTAAAAGACATTAATGACTTGGATGAAGAGATAGAGAGTAATGTAAAGACATTAACAGAATCTTTTTGTTCAGTCACTGTAAGTAATGTCAGTCTCCTTGGCTCATAATTATGCCAATGGAGATTTCTCCTGCCTGACATAAGGGTCTTCGCTCAGTTACAGAGTCAGTAAGTGTTTGGTCTCCAGCACAAACCGGGATTAACTTTCTGCAGAAATGGAAAGAATGAATCGTTTTAGTTCACTGGAATATTTGGTCTCTGGGATACTTCGTGATATACAGGAAATTTATTTTCCCACCCTCGCTGTTATTGCTGTCCCTGGTAAGTTTTCTGCCCTGGTATGAATACTGTAACCATGCAAACCCAATTCTTGACTCTCACTGTCAGTTGCAGTCGAGTTCCTTGTAAGTAACCATATCTCTATTTCATTGTGTAAATGATATTTAACTGTAAACACTGCCTTCATTATGCAAGTTTCCACATCCAACAATTCTATCTATTCAGTTTATTCTCCTTGCTGTGTGACTAAAAGTACATTGTTCCCTTGACAATGTTACTGGGTGATTTATTTGATGAACAGTCTGCTCTCTGCATTGAGTCTTGGGAGTAGATTTTACTCTTTACCATCTGGATGTTAAACAGCACCTGAAGCGGGCGGTGCAATAAAAAGTGATGAAGAAGGTTTGCACGTCCTTTCCAGAACCAGCCTGATATTCATTGCACTGAGTTTAAGAGGAGGATAATCAGGTGGGTTTTATTCCTGGTGAAGGGTCTGTTCCCCCACCCTGATTATCATTGTGCACACCGGGCAGAAGCTGCTTAATTGATATATGGTGTTGACATGGCTTTCAGGATAATTTAAGGTCTGCTGGATAAGATTAATGATATCAAGTTGCAATTGGTGATAAATCATTCCACCTGATTTTAATTCTAATTGATTGTAAATGAAGGAATGTGTGAAGTAGATTCCTTTCTCATTTTATTGATTGATATTCCCTCGGTTAAGTGGAAATCTATTCTGTTCTCACTCACAGGTGGAAAGCTCCAGAGTAATATTGTCCCACTTCCATCCTGATACATTCTCAAACCCGAGGGAGCAGATCTCAGCATCAGTTACAGCATCAGCCCCTTGATAGTGACTGTTCATCAGAATAGCTTTGTAATATAAGGGGAGCTTAAAAGATTGGTGCGAGAGAGAGATAGTTCGACAGATCGATAGATAGACTTTCACGTGTTTTCACATGATTCAGTTCTGTGAGAAAAGATGGAAACAGGCAGACAGGAGGGGAAATGTTCTCAGTCCATGAGCACACGGTGTTCTGCCTCAATCCTTTGTTGGGAGTTTAAATTCAAAAAACTCCCAGGTTGCTCAGCAGGTTAGTCATGTGACCAGCTCCTTATATAGAACAGTTGCTTCAATATCCTTTATTCGAAGTTCAAATCCAAAAGCTCCAGCCAACTAGACATGTGGCTCAAACTGGTTTGACCACTTCTGTGTATTGAAGGAACAGGGACTGGCTTCCTTTGTTTCCACATTGTCTGGTACTATGCAAATGTCCTTCCAGTCAGACATTGCAATTTTTTAAGTTTTAATGTTCATGTGGTGAAATAATGTGTACCTCAGTCTTGGCTGGTAGGGTTTGCCTGACAGTTGTAATAAGAGTATAAGCATGGGGCACGACTAGAGATATTAATTGAAGTTGATCGTTGAAACAGGGCACGAAATAGTTGGTTCAAAAAGTGAAGGTTTTTGTAAGAGAGGGTTTTGTTTCTATCATGGATGGGCATCTGTGATCTGTTGTTTACAATTCCCGTTTTCTGCAGGAACGCCAAGTAACTTCATGTGTCTTGGGCAACCATATGTGTAACTTCAGCTTGAGCTCAGGATTTGCGAGCTTGAGGGGCAGCTGGAATCACTGTGGAGCATAAGGGAGCAGGAGAGTTTCCTGGATTGTACATTGCAGGAGCTGGTCACCCTACAGGCAGTAGGAGTTCAGGATAGCAGTTGAGTGGCCATCTGGAAGAGGAGGAAGAGGCAGGAAGTGAGGGAGTCTTCGGGATGTGTGCTACTCACAAACTAGTACTCAGCTTTAGAGATTTCTGGGAGGGACGACACCTTGAAGGAGTGCAGTCTAGACAAGGAACCAACAGGCAAGGGACTGTACAGGAGGGAGCAATAAAGGGTAGAAATGAAGTTGTTCTGGGTATTTCCATCGTCAGCGGCTTAGATAGGCATTTCTTTAAATGTTATCGGGAGTCCCGCATGTCATCCTGCTGCCCTGGTGCCAGAGTAAAGGACATCATGGAGAGGGTGCAGGACATTCTGAAGGGGGAAGGGAATGAGCCAGAAGTAGCAACAACATAGCAAAGGCTGGTATTGAGGTCCTGTGGTCAGATCTTCAGGAGTTAGGGAGGAAGATAAAGAGTATTAGCTTGAAAGGTAATAATCTCTGGATTACTCCCAGTGCCACTGATTAATGAGAGCAGAAATGGGAAGACAGGGAAGATCAATGTGTGGCTTGAAGCATGGTGCAGGAGGGAGGGCTTCAGATTCTTGGAGTATTGGGACCATTTCTGGGGCAGAAGCGAGACCAAGGCGGAACTGTGAGGGGACAAGCACTGGTGAGCAGGAGTTCTAGCAGTTCAAAAGAGGCATGCTCTCACACACTCTCATAGGGACAGCGAGAGAGTTCCACGATTGACGTCACAGCTCAGAAAGTGACGCATTGCAAGGGGAAGCAGCTGATTGGTAAGTAGGAACAGGTGGGTATTTCTACCCTTTTTTACTACTTTCAGTCGCTGAAATAAAAGTAAAGGTAGGGATTTGTAGCAGGTAGTGTTTGGAGTGGAATAAGGTCCCTAGCGTAATTAGTACTCAAAATTAAAGGGAGTAACTAAGGAGCTTAGTCTAAGGGTAAGTAATGGTAGGAGAGATCAGCCCTGTGGCATGCTCCTCCTGTGCTCTGTGGGACATCAGGGACACTTACAGTGTGCCTGGCGACCTTGTGTGCAGGAAGTGTGTCCAGCTGCAGCTACTGGCTGACGGCATTGTGCAGCTGGAGCTGCGGATGGATTCACTGTGGAGCATCTGCGATACTGAGGACGTCATGGATAGCAATGTTTAGCGAGGTGGTCATACCGCAAGTAATGGCTGCAGAGGCAGAAAAGGGATTGGTGACCACCAGGCAGAGTAGTAGGCGCTGGCAGGTACTGCAGGAGTCCCTGTGACCATTCTCCTCTCAAACAGATATATGACTTAGAGTACTGTTGGGGGGAGTTGGCCTCCCAGGGGAAAGCAGCAACAGCCATGTTCGTGGCTCTGCTGCACAGGAGTGGGGGGTGCGGGGGAGACGGAAAGACTGGGAGAGCCATAGCGATTGGAGATTCAATTGGAAGGGGAGCAGCCAGGCCTTTCTCCGTCTGCAAACGAGACTCCAGGATAGTATGTTGCTGCGCTGGTTCTAGGGTCAAGGGTGAGGTCCTGCAAGATGAATTGAAGGAGTTAGGATATAAATTAAAAAGCAGGTCCTCAAAGGTAGGAATCTCAGGATTACTTCCTGTGCCACATGTTAGTGAGCACAGGAACAGGAGAACAGACCAGATGAATGCGCGGCTGACAAAATGGTGCAGGAGGGAGGGATTTAGATTCCTGGGACATCGGGACCTGTTCCAGGGAAGGTAGGACCTGTGCAAGTGGGACGGGTTACAACAAGGCAGGGCCGGAACTGATGTCCTCGCAGGGGTGTTTGCTAGTGCTGTTGGGGAGGATTTAAGCTCGAATGGCAGGGGGATGGGAACCTGAGCAGGGAGACTGAGGAGGAGGAAACAAGAATAGAAACAAAAGACAAGAAACAAAAAGACAAAAGTGGAAGGCATAGAAATAAAGGGCAAGAAACAAATAGAGCCATAGTGAAAAATAATGCTTAGATGACTAAGAATGTTAAAAAGACAAGCCTGAAGGCATTGTTTCTCAATGCGTGGAGTATTTGCAATAAGGTAGGTGAATTAACTGCACAAATAGATGTAAATGGATACAATATAGTTGTGATTATGGAGACATGTCTGCATGGTGACCAAGGATGGGAACTGAACACCCAGGGTTATTTAATAGTTAGGAAGGACAGGAAAAAAGGGACAGGAGGTAGAGAAGCGTTGGTAGTAAAAGAGGAAATCAATGCAATAGTGAGGAAGGATATTAGCTCAGAGAATCCTGATATGGAATCTGTATGGGTGGAGCTAAGAAACACCAAGGGGCAGAAAACATTGGTGGGGATTGTATAAAGACCACCAAACAGCAATGGTAATGTAGAGGACAGCATTAAACATGAAATTAGAGGTGCATGCAAAAAGGGTACAACAGTAATTATGGGTGACTTTCATCTACATATAGATTGGGCAAACCAAATTAGCAATAATACTGCAGAGGAGCAATGCCTGGTGTGCATATGTGATGGTTTTTGGACCAATACGTTGAGGAACCAAATAGCGAACAGGCTATTCTAGACTGGATATTGTGTAATGAGAAAGGATTAGTTTTCAATCATGCTGTGTGGGATCTCTTGGGGAAGAACAACCAAAACATGACAGAATTCTTCATTAAGATGCTGAGTGAGAGAGTTGATTCCGAGATCAGGCTCCTGAATCTTAATAAAGGAAACTATGAAGGTATGAGGCGTGAGTTGGCTATGGTAGATTGGGGAACGTTACTTAAAGGGTTGATAGTGGATAGGTAATGGCTAGCATTTAATGAGCCCATGGATGAATTACAACAGTTGTTTATTCCTGTCTGGTGCAAAAATAAAACAGGAAGGGTGGCTCAACCGTTGCTTACAAAACAAATTAAGGATAGTATTAGATCTAAGGAGGAGAACTATAAAATGGCCTGAACAAGCTACAAACCTGAGGATTGGGAGTAGTTTAGAATTCAGCAAAGGAGGAAGAAGGGATTGATTAAGAAGGGGAAAATAGAGTATGAGAGTAAGCTTGCAGAGAACATAAAAACTGACTTTGAAAGCTTCTATAGATATGTCAAGAGAAAAAGATTAGTGAAGACAAATGTGGGGCCCTTACCATCAGCAACGGGGGAATTTATAATGGGAAGCAAAGAAATGACTAACAAATTGAATACATAGTTTGGTTCTGTCTTCACAAAGGAGGACACAAATTACCTCCCAGAAATGTTGGGGAACATAGGGTCTAGTGAGAAGGAGGAACTGTATGAAATTAGTATTAGTAGAGAAATGGTGTTAGGAAAATTGATGGGATTGAAGGCCAATAAATCCCCAGGGCCTGATAATTTACATTCCAGAGGACTTCAGGAAGTGGCCCCAGAAATAGTAGATGCATTGCTGGTCAATTTTCAAAACTCTTTAGACTCTGGGACAGTTCTAATGGATTGGACGGTAGCTAATGTAACCCCACTATTTAAAAAAGGAGATAGAGAGAAAACAGGGAATTATCGACCGGTTAGCCTGACATCAGTAATGGAGAAAATGCTACAGTCCATTATAAAAGCTGTAATAGCAGAGCACTTGGAAAACAGTGATAGCATCGGACAAATTCAACATGGATTTACGAAAGGGAACTCATGCTCGACAAATCTACTGGAATGTTTTCAGGATGTAACTAGTAGAATGGATAAGGGAGAACCAGTGGATGTGGTGTATTTGGACTTTCAGAAGGCTTTTGATAAGGTTCCACATAAGAGATTAGCATGCAAAAATGCAAAATTAAAGCACATGGGATTGGGTGTAAGGTACTGACATGGATAGAGAACTGGTTGGAAGACAGGAAAAAAAAAGCAGGGATAAACAATTATACAAGGCCTTGGTGACACCACACCTTGTGTATTGTGTGCAGTTTTGGTCTCCTTATCTGAGGAAGGATGTTTTTGCTATGGAGGGAGTGCAGCGAAGGTTCACCAGACTGATTCCTGGGACGGCAGGACTGATGTATGAAGGGAGATTGGGTCGATTAGGCTTGTATTCACCAGAGTTTAGAAGAATGAGAGAGGATCTCATAGAATCCTACAAAATTCTAATAGGGCTGGACAGACTAGATGCAGGAAGGATTTTCCAGATGGTGGGGGAGTTCAGGACCAGAGGTCACAGTTAAGGGGTAAGCCATTTAGGACTGAGATGAAGAGAGATTTCTTCACCCATTGAGTGGTGAACCTGTGAAATTCTCTACCACGGAAAGCAGTTGAGGCCAAATCATTAAATATATTCAAGAAAGAGTTAGATATAGTTCTTGGGGCTAATGTGATCGGGGAGAAAGTGGGAACAGGGTACAGAGTTTGGATGATCAGCCACGATTGTATTGAATGGCGGAGCAGGCTTGAAGGGTCGAAAGGCCTACTCCTGCTCCTATTTTTCTCTGTTTCTGTTTAAAAGAGACACCTTGTGCCTCAACAGGACTGGGACCAAAGTCCATGAAGGGAGATTCAATGGTGTGGTTGGGGAGGGTTTAAACTAAATTGGCAGGGGGATGGCACCAGCATATAGTAGTCAGAAGGAGGAATAAGGTGCATAATGTGAGAGTGAACTAGAATAGGGAGTAGTTCTGTATTAGATGAGAGTGGACTGAGAAGGACTATGAGAATACAAAGACAGGATTACAATGTTGAGTGTAAATGCATTAAGTGTGCTAATTAAAGTTCGTAAGTTACAAGCACAAACAGCAGTATGGGAATATGATGTAGCCCCAAAAACGGAAATGTGGATTAAAAATGGCAAGGATTGGGTGCTCAATGTACCAGGATATTGTTATGCCAATGTGGTTTGTTGAATGATAATATTTTTTAATCCACTGACTGGAGATCTGAATTTATAATTTGTTTAAAAGACATTTGAAAAGCCCAGCTAAAAGGATGACTTTGTTGGCAGCTTCAGATGATCGCCTAGTTTGTAACATTGTATCCTGCACTGCAAAGGACTGTGAGGAGGGAGATGAAGTGGCTGCATTTCCCAGAAAGAACAAAGACCCAGGAAGTTTAAGGGAACTGTTTGTTCTTTTTCTTTTCAACAAGAGAGAAATACTGCTAACTGCTATGTTTTGAATCACTGAGTGATTGTCATGTGACAAGTCCTCCCCATCTGGGGTTTTAAGCTTGTGTCTTTCTGCAGTAGAGAAGCAAGAAGCAAATGGACTCTGACACATGCAGACCCAAGTGGGAGGTTCTCCTCCTTCTCTCTCCATTCCAGCTAGAAAACTTTCAAATCCTGCCTGGTGACTGTCCACATTTGCATACTGCGGCTCCAACCAGAAACGCATTTGGAGGAAAACATCCACATCGCTGTCTCCAAGAGACCCACCAAACCAGTCATCTATCTCTTCAAACTAAAAGCCTCAGGACCACTGAATTCAGCTAAAAGCAGCCATATCATCAAACTTCACAGACTGTATACCCCTTTTTTCTATGGACTCTAACTCAACCAATCTACCTTTCCCCACTCTGTAACTATTTGTGCATGTGTAAACCTCTTGTGTAAGTGTGTGTGTGCATGCGCTGTTTATGATTTTATTAGTTCAGTTTAGGTACAATAAAGTTAATCTCCTTCCTTGTTAACTCAAGAAAACCTTTCCAGTTGAAATGAGGGATAGAAATGGCAAGATTAGGGAACCATGGATGACAGATGAAATTGTGAGACGAGCTAAGAGGAAAAAGGAAGCACACATAAGGTCTAGGAGGCTGAAGAAAGACGAAGCTTTGAAAGAATATCGGGAATGTAGGACCAATCTGAAACGAGGAATTAAGAGGCCTAAAAGGGGTCATGAAATATCTTTAGCAAACAGGGTTAAGGAAAATCCCAAAGCATGTTATTCATCTATAAGGAGCAAGAGGGTAACTAGAGAAAGGATTGGCCCACTCAAGGACAAAGGAGGAAAGTTATGCGTGGAGTCAGAGAAAATGGGTGAGATTCTAAACGAGTACTTTGCATCGGTATTCACCGAGGAGAGGGACATGACGGATGTTGAGGTTAGGAACAGATGTTTGATTACTCTAGGTCAAGTCGGCATAAGGAGGGAGGAAGTGTTGGGTTTTCTGAAAGGCATTAAGGTGGACAAGTCCCCAGGTCCGGATGGAATCTATCCCAGGTTACTGAGGGAAGCGAGAGAGGAAATAGCTGGTGCCTTGACAGATATCTTTGCAGCATCCTTAAACACGGGTGAGGTCCCGGAGGACTGGAGAATTGCTAATGTTGTCCATTTGTTTAAGAAGGGTAGCAGGGATAATCCAGGTAATTATAGACCGGTGAGCCTGACGTCAGTGGTAGGGAAGCTGCTGGAGAAGATACTGAGGGATAGGATCTATTCCCATTTGGAAGAAAATGGGCTTATCAGTGATAGGCAACATGGTTTTGTGCAGGGAAGGTCATGTCTTACCAACTTAATAGAATTCTCTGAGGAAGTGACAAAGTTGATTGATGAGGGAAGGGCTGTAGATGTCATATACATGGACTTCAGTAAGGCGTTTGATAAGGTTCCCCATGGTAGGCTGATGGAGAAAGTGAAGTCGCATGGGGTCCAGGGTGTGCTAGCTAGATGGATAACTGGCTGGGCAACAGGAGACAGAGAGTAGCAGTGGAAGGGAGTTTCTCAAAATGGAGACGTGTGACCAGTGGTGTTCCACAGGGATCCGTGCTGGGACCACTGTTGTTTGTGATATACATAAATGATTTGGAGGAGGGTATAGGTGGTCTGATTATCAAGTTTGCAGACGACACTAAGATTGGTGGAATAGCAGATAGTGAAGGGGACTGTCAGAGAATACAGCAGAATATAGATAGATTGGAGAGTTGGGCAGAGAAATGGCAGATGGAGTTCAATCAGGGCAAATGCGAGGTGATGCATTTTGGAAGATCCAATTCAAGAGTGAATTATACAGTAAATGGAAGAGTCCTGCGGAAAATTGATGTACAGAGAGATTTGGGTGTTCAGGTCCATTGTTCCCTGAAGGTGGCAACGCAGGTCAATAGAGTGGTCAAGAAGGCATACGGCATGCTTTCCTTCATCGGAAGGGGTATTGAGTACAAGGGTTGGTAGGTCATGTTACAGTTGTATAAGACTTTGATTCGGCCACATTTGGAATACTGCGTGCAGTTCTGGTCGCCACATTACCAAAAGGATGTAGATGCTTTGGAGAGGGTGCAGAGGAGGTTCACCAGGATGTTGCCTGGTATGGAGGTCACTAGCTATGAAGAGAGGTTGAGTAGATTAGGATTATTTTCATTAGAAAGACGGAGGTTGAGGGGGGACCTGATTGAGGTGTACAAAATCATGAGAGGTATAGACAGGGTGGATAGCAAGAAGCTTTTTCCCAGAGTGGGGGATTCAATTACTAGGGGTCACAAGTTCAAAGTGAGAGGGGAAAAGTTTAGGGGGGATATGCGTGGAAAGTTCTTTACACAGAGGGTGGTGGGTGCCTGGAACGCGTTGCCAGCGGAGGTGGTAGACGCGGGCACGATAGCATCTTTTAAGATGTATCTAGACAGATACATGAATGGGCAGGAAGCAAAGAGATACAGACCCTTAGAATATAGGCGACATGTTTAGATAGAGGATCTGGATCGGCGCAGGCTTGGAGGGCCGAAGGGCCTGTTCCTGTGCTGTAATTTTCTTTGTTCTTTGTTCAGTTGGATCTTGTTATGATCACAGCAAGTAAGGAATCAAACACTCACTGTATTGGCCAGTACATCCACCAGTTGTGGTGAAACAAGGAGAGGGAAAAGAGGGAAGCTTTTCGACCTCTCCTCACTTGACTGTAACAGAAATTTGGGGGTTCACATCTGGGATCAAACACAAAGACAAACGGGGAAATTGGAAGCGGGAAACTAAATTGATCCCTCGCAATAATTTAAACACTTCATTTCAGGTTTTCTTGTGGTTTTCAGTGCTTGAGTATTAACATGTCCATATTCGAGGGCAGTACCTTCCTCGAACAAAAGAAGGTGTATGATGCATGTTAGGTGAATTCTTAAAGTGAGAACCAGGCCAAATGCATTAAGTTGAGAGGCGAGGTGAAGAGGAAAATAAGACTGGCAAAGAGAGAATATCAGAATAGAATGGCAATTAACATTAAAGGGGACCCAAAAATATAAGCAGATCATAAGAGGTGGAGTGGGGCCTATTAGGGACAAAGAGTGTAATATATGCTTAGTGATGCAGGGCAAGGCTTATATAGTTAATGAGTACTTTGTATCAGGGTTCACTAAGGAAGTGGAATCTGACAAAATACAGGGGAAGCAGAGAGAGTACAGGATAAAAATTGAGACAGGAAGGCAGTAAAAAGGCTGACTATGCTTGGTTAGATAAGTCAGGATGACTTGCATCCCAGGTTGCTAAAGAAAGTGGAGATGGAGATAACGGAAGGATTGGAAAGTGACAAATGTGAAATCCTTATTCAAGAAATGGTGCAAGGTGAGTCCTAGCAACTACAGGCCAGTTAGTTTAGCATCAGGAGTGGAAAAGGTGTTAGAAACAATTATCAGGAAAAATTCAACATGTATTTGGAGCGATTCAAGTTAATTAGGGAAAGGCAGCACGGATTTGTAAAAGCGTAATCATGCTTGCCTAAATGAATTTTTTGATGATGTAACAGAGAAGGTTGATGAAGGGAATTTGGTGGATGTTGTTTGTATGGATTTTAAGAAAGTATTTGATGAGGTAGCACATAAAAGCCTGGCTAATAAAATTGAGGCTTAAAGAATAGGAGGGTCATTGTCCAACTGGATGAAAAAAAATTGGCTTAAAGACAGAAAACAACAAGTTGTAGCAAATGGCTATTTTTCAGACTGGAGGATGGTAGACAGTGGTGTTCCCTAAGGGTCAGTGCTGGGACAACTGCTCTTCTTATTATATAAATGATTTGGATCTTGGAATACAGAATAGAATCTCAAAATTTGCACATGACACCAAAATTGGAGTTGTGGCAAACACTGAGAATGATAAGAACCACCTGCAACAGGACATAGTGATAGGTTAGCAGAATGGGCAGAGAGGTGGCAAATGGAATTTAAAATTGACAAGTGTGAGGTGATGCATTTTGTCAGAAGGAAGAGTGAGAGGTAATATGAACTTAATGGTACAGTTCTGAAGAGTGTGGAGGAACAGAGGGACCTGCGGGTACATGTGTATTAATTTTTGAAGGTGACAGGACCTATTGAGAGTAGGTCCTGCATGGCAGACTGGTGCTCAAGGTGAAGTCACACAGGATCAGAGGTGAGCTGGCAAGTTGGATACAGTACTGGCTCGGTCATAGAAGACAGAGGGTAGCAGTGAATGGATGTTTTTCTGAATGGAGGGATGTGACTAGTGGTGTTCCGCACGGATCATTGCTGGGACCTTTGCTGTTAGTAGTATATAGAAATGATTTGGAGGAAAATGTCGCTGGTCTGATTCGTAAGTTTGCGGACGACACAAAGATTTGTGGAGTTGCGGAGAATGATGAGGATTGTCAGAGGATACAGCAGGATATAGATCGGTTGGAGACTTGGGCAGAGAAATGGCAGATGGAGTTTAATCCGGACAAATGTGAGGTAATGCATTTTGGAAGGTCTAATGCAGGTGGGAGGTTTACAGTAAATGGCAGAACCCTGAGGAGTATTGACAGGCAGAGAGGTCTGGGCGTACAGGTCCACAGGTCACTGAAAGTGGCAAGGCAGGTGGATAAGGTAGTCAAGAAGGCATACGGCATGCTTGCCTTCATCGGTCGGGGCATAGAGTATAAAGATTGGCAAGTCATGCTGCAGCTGTACAGAACTTTGGTTTGGCCACACTTAGAATATTGCGTGCAATTCTGGTCGCCACACTACCAGAAGGACGTGGAGGCTTTGGAGAGGGTACAGAAGAGGTTTACCAGGATGTTGCCTGGTCTGGAGGGCATTAGCTATGAGGAGAGGTTGGAAAAACTCGGATTGTTTTCACTGGAACGACGGAGGTGGATGGGTGACCTGATAGAGGTTGACAAAGTTATGAGTGGCATGGACAGAGTGGATAGTCAGAAGCTTTTTCCCAGGGTGGAAGAGTCAGTTACTAGGGGACATAGGTTTAAGGTGCGAGGGGCAAAGTTTAGATGGGATGTGTGAGGCAGTTGTTTTACACAAAGGGTGGTGAGTGCCTGGAACTTGCTGCCAGGGGAGGTGGTGGAAGCAGATACGATAGCGACGTTTAAGAGACATCTTGACAAATACATGAATAGGAAGGGAATAGAGGGATATGGGCCCCAGAAGTGCAGAAGGTGTTAGTTTAGGCAGGCATCAATATCGGCACAGTCTTGGAGGGCCGAATGGCCTGTTCCTGTGCTGAACTGTTCTTTGTTTTTTAGTAGGAACATAGGAACAGGAGTAGGCAATTCAGCCCATCGAGCCTGCCACGCCATTTAATGTGATCATGGCTGATCATTCACTTCAACACCTTTTTCCCACACTATCTTCATATCCTCTAATATCAGTTGTATTTAGAAATCTGTCAATATCTGCTTTAAACATACTCAACGACTGAGCTTGCACAGCCCTCTGGGGTAGAGAATTCCAAAGATTCACAACCCTCTGAATAAAGAAATTTCTCCTTATCTCTATTCCCCTTATTTTGAAATTGTGTCGCCTGGTTCTAGACTCCCCAACCAGGGGAAACATCCTAGCTGCATCTACCCTGTCTATCCCTTTAAGTATTTTGTACGTTTCAATGAGATCACCTCTCATTCTTCAAATCTCTCGAGAATACGGCCCAGTTTCCCCAATCTCTCTTCAGAGGACAATCCCGCCATTCCAGGAATAAGTCTGGTGAACCATCGCTGCACTCCCTCTATGGCAATAATATCCTTGCTAAGGTAAGGTGACCAAAACTGCACACAGTACTCCAAGTGCAGACTAGCCAAGGTTCTATACATTTGAAGCAAGACTTCACTACTCCTTGCATTCAAATCCTTTTGCGATAAAGGCTAACATACCATTAGCCTTCCTAATTGCTTGCTGCACCTGCATGTTAGCTTTCAGTGACTTATTGACAAGGACACCCAGGTCCCTTTTGTAAATCAATACTTTCTAATCTCTTACCATTTAAACAATACTCTGCACATCTATTCCTCTTGCCAAAGTGAATAACTTCACATTTCTACACATTATATTCCATCTGCCACGTTCTTGCCCACTCACTAAGTCTTTCCAAATCCCCTTGAAGCCACTTTGCATCTTCCTCACAACACACATTCCCACCTAGTTTTGTGTCATCCACAAACTTGGAAATGCTACATTTGGTCCCCACATCCAAATCATTGATCTTTATATTGTGAACAGCTGGGGCCCAAGCACTGATCTCTGCAGTACTCCACTAGTAACAGCCTGCCAATGTAAGAATGACCCAATTATTCCTACTTTCTGCTATCTACCTGTTCACCAATCCTTAATCTATGCCAGTATATTACCTCCTATCCCATGTGCTTTAATTTTGCTAACGAATCTCCTGTGGGGGCCTTTATCAAAAGCCTTCTGAAAATCCATGTACTCCGATTCCCCTTTATCAATTCTGTTCGTAACATCCTCAAAACACTCCAACATGATCATCAAACATAATTTCCCATTCATAAATGACTATGCCCAATCAGATCATAATTATCCAAGTGTCCATTTATCACATCCTCTGGACCAGATTCTACCATTTTCCCAACTGATGTAAGGCTAACAGGTAAACAGTAAAGCAGTTGGGATATTGGGCTTCATAAGTGGAGACAATGAGTAGAAAAGTAGGGAAGTTATGTTGAACCTTTGTCAAGCTCTTGTTCGGCTCCAACTGGAGGATTGCATCCAGTTCTGGTCACATACTTTAGGAAAGTGTGAGGGGCCTTGAGCGGATGCAGAGGAGATTTACCAGAATGGCTCCAGGGATAGGGGAACTTAGTTACAGGTTTTGGCTGCAAATGCTGGGATTGTTTTGCTTAGAACAATGGAGATTGAGAGAGAATTTATTAGAAGTGTACAAGATTATGGCAAGCTGCGATAAGTTAGACAAGGAAATATTGTTCTCTTTAACTAATAGTACAAAGTCTTGGGACACAGACTGAAGGATTTGGACAAGAGATGCAGGGGGGATCTGAGGAAGAACTTTTTTTCCACAGTGGGTGGCAATTACCTGGAACTCAGTGTCCACAAGGATGGTGGAAGTGGAGACAATCAATGACTTCAAAAGTAAATTAGATGAACACTGGAAGGAAATAAGCTTGCTGGGCTACGGGGATCGAGCAGGGGTGTGGGACTGACTGGATAGCTCCGTGGAGAGCCATCATGGACTTAATGGCCGAATGGCCTCCTTCTTTGCCATAAATGATTCTGTGTCCTGGGGTTGAGATGATTGACCTCCAACAACCACAACCATCTTCCTTTATGCCATGTTTGATTCCAACCAGTGGAGTGTTTTCCCCTGATTTCCATTACTTCTATTTTACTGAGACTCTTGATGCCAAACTTGGTCAAATGCTGCCTTGATGTCAAGGGCAGCTGCTCTCACCTCACTTCTCGAATTCAGCTCTTTTTTCCATGATTGGACCAAAACTGTAATTTTGTCTGAGCAGAGTTCCCCTGGCAGAACCAAACTGAGCATCAGTGAGCGGGTTATTGCTGAGTAAGTGCCACTTGATAGCACTGTCAATGACACCTTCCATCACTTTGTAGATGATTGATAGTAGACTGAAAGGCGGTAAATGGCCGGATTGGATTTCTCTTGCTTTTTGTGGACAGGATATACTTGGACAATTTTCCATATTTTTGGGTAGATGTCAGGATTGTACTGGAACAGCTTGGCCAGGGGCACAGCTAGTTCCTGAGCACAACTCTTCAGTAACACAGCCAGGATGTTATCAGGGCCCATAGTCTTTTCTGTACCCAGTGCCTTCAGCCTTTTTGATATCTTGTGCAGTGAATTGAATTGGCTGAAGACTGACATCTGTGATGCTGGGAACCTCAGGAAGAGGCTGAGATGGATCATCTACTCAGCACTTCTGGCTGACGATGGTTGCAAATGCTTCATCCTTGTCTTTTGCACTGATGTCTTGGTCTATAATCACAGCACCCCCCCCCCCATCCCCCACACCTCAACTTAGATACAGAGGTGAACTAAGAGACAGACAGACAGATAGGCAGAAAGTCAGACAGAAGGACAGACAGACAGGCAGACAGTTAGATGGATGATGTATTTAGCAGACTGACAGATACATCTGCAGACAGGCTGATGGATAGACAGATATGTGCATAATTGTCTCTTTGTGATAGTGTTAAACAAGCAATATAACCTCAGCCTCCCATAATACCGCTCTCACAGATTTATTTTAAATTGATTGCAATGGATAGTGAAATTTAACTTTGAGGGGGTGGCCCTGCCCACTGGCTGAAATGTTGGGGGAGAGCCCACCTCCACTGGACCTGGGGATCTCGCTGCTATTTTCGTGGCTCAGGCCCTTAATTGGCTTCAGTCAGGACTTCCACCCTCTGAGGCAGCAAGTCCCACTTCCAAGAGCTTCTGACCAATCAGAGACCCAGCAGCTCTTCAGTCCTAGCAATGCCATAGAGACTGGTGGCCACTGCTGGGGAAGAACCCAGCGAGAGGAGCTGCGATGGATGCTGGCCTGGGAGCAGGTAAGTGGGGCTGGGGCTTGTCGGAGTTAATTGCTAGACCCCGGTGAGGGGGGGCATGTGTCGGAGAGCAGGGCGAGGCATTAGTATTACCAGGGATGGGACGTACTGGCGAGGAGCCCTCCATTGGGCACAGGGTGCTCAGTCAGGAGGGCCATCCCCAGCCTGCAAGGATGTCACCAGGTATTACTGGGTGGGCTTCTCAGGTGCTGTAGTGTTTGACTCCTGCTGGTATTGCTGGAACAGGCCCTTAAGAGGCAATAAATTAGACAGTTAAGGGCCTCAATTGGCCTGGGGTGGCCATTTGCCACCTCCCTCCCCGCTGGTAAAATAGCAGTGGGGGGCGGACAGGTTACCAGCATGGCACCCCCACTACAACCCCACCCCCCCATCTCCCCCCACCTCCCACATGATTTCATGGCACTCCTGCCTTCCAGCACACGGCCAGTGTTGGGGTGAGGGGTGGGTGTTAAATTCCAGCCAACGGCTCATCCAATACCATCGAATTTATTTCATCAGCGGAAGTTGAAGGTTTCCCCAATATTCAATGTCGGAAATTGGACAGGGTGTAAAACGCTCAGCCAATCCATTGCTGCCATTTTCATGTCCGGGAGTAAAAGAGAATATTCTGCTATTATTTCCAGCACTGATTTTTTATAAAGGTTCTCCCTCTTCCTCTCTAGAAGGTTCTGTATCCTTGATGTGTGTTCACAAGACAGGTATCTTCATGTCCTACAGGTAATGACAGAATGTTCCCTTTTGGTCAATTTTGCCACTGCCCTTTCACAACGCAGATGTTTGCTGCACAGAAAGAGATGTTTCACCCTCTCCTCTCCATCTCAGCTGTTTGCTGGAATAATCCAGAAATGAATCCCCAGACCCACTCTCTCCTCATGGCCCGGTGTCTTCCTCTGATTCTTGTTTAGATTTCCTCCTTAGTTAGAAGTATATCCTTTGAGAGTGATTGTCGCTCTCTCCTCTTCCAACCCATCTCATTGCTGATGTTTATTTTGATGTATCTAATTTGTGGTTTTAATTCTCTGTTATTCTTTGCATCTAATTTCAGCCTAGATCTTAACCCAATGTCCCCTCGTACACCCCGGGCAGGAACTTGGTGAGTTCAGGACGGCCACCCGGTTTACAGCCCACCCGATTTTGCTGTCCATTGGCTTCAATGTTGCCCATAATTGGATGGGATGTAAAACAGACGTCCGCCTCGAGCCCGCCCCATTCATGCTTGTCGGGTTAGTTTTAAATCCGGGTTTATACAGGTTCCTTGCTAGATTTCAGTACTGGAGCCCACTCTCAACTTACCATTCATAAAGTTTGAAGTTGGGCAGAGGATGGAGAAGGTGATTTTGCCGTGGCACCTAACATGGCTGATTAAATCTTTTGCTGGTCCAACATTCAAGTAGACACTTGTCAGCAGCAGACACCGCACAGTGATCAGGAACAACACCCAGGGAATTACCCACACTGTGAGCTGAATTTAATGACCCCCGGAAATGGGTGCCGTTCCCATTTGTCATGTGGGCAGCTGTCCCATTGGGATTATGTGGCCGATGGCCATTTTGCTTACTGGAGGCACGGGGCACCCCCGGGGCACGGTGGGGTGGGAGACAAGATGCCAAATACGCTGTCAGATGACTCGGGAGGGCGGCACAGTGATGCTGTGGTTAGCACCGCAGCCTCACAGCTCTAGGGACCCGGGTTCGATTCTGGGTACTGCCTGTGCGAAGTTTGCAAGTTCTCCCTGTGACCGCGTGGGTATCCTCCGGGTGCTCCGGTTTCCTCCCACAGCCAAAAAAAGACTTGCAGGTGATAGGTAAATTGGCCGTTGTAAATTGCCCCTAGTGTAGGTAGGTGGTAGGGAATATGGGATTACTGTAAGGTTAGTATCAATGGGTGGCACAGACTCGGTGGGCCGAAGGGCCTGTTTCAGTGCTGTATCTCTAAATAAAAATAAAAATAGTGGTGCCACCATTTTTAAAGGCCTACCAACCCTACATTCACTCCTGCCTGTTTTGAAAGCGTGCCTTTCTGAATGCCCTTTGCTGCATCACGACCCATTCTACTGCCTTTGCTGCCTGATAGGCAGGGAGCTAAACCAGAGCCTGCAGCGACCATGAATCAAGGAAGACATCGGCTGACCCCATGGTTTAGCGCTGCCTCCCTCGAGATTCTCCTCCAGGCTGCAAGGGAAAGGTGGGAGGTCCTCTTCTCCAGTGATGCAAAGAAGAGGTCCTCCCACATGACCGAACTAGCCTGGATGGAGATTGTAGAGGAGGTCAGCAGCCATGGAGTCACCCACTGAACATGGGTACAGAGTCGCAAATGGGTCAACAACCTCATTCATTCTCCTTACCTCACTTGCATATGGCTATGTGACAGAGTGCCTAACATGGGAATTTAGTAAGTGTGGGAATTTCAAGGGTTGATCTCTTTCTAAAATCGAGTCAAGTTGCACTTAGCATTTAACTTAACTTTAACATTAAATTGGAATTCCTTTCAGTTTTAGTCAGCGGTAAACAAACTGCACAGTTGGTCCTAAAATCCACAAACAGGACTGTCCTGGCAGACCCATCGTTTCAGCCTGTTCCTGCCCCACTGAACTTATTTCTTCCCATCTTGACTCTATATTTCTCCGCTGGTCCAGTCTCTTCCCACCTACATCCGTGACTCTTCTGACGCCATACGTCATTTTGACAATTTCCAGTTTGCGGACCCTAACTGCCTCCTCTTCACTATGGATGTCCAATCTCTCTACACCTCCATCCCCCACCAGGATGGTTTGAGGGCTCTCCGCTTCTTCCTTGAGCAGACGCCCAACCAGTCCCCATTCACCACCACTGTCCTCCACCTGGTTGAACTTGTTCTCACATTGAACAACTTCTCCTTCAACTCCACTCACTTCCTTCAAGTAAAAGGTGTTGCTATGGGTACCTGCATGGGCCCTAGTTATGCTTGTCCTACTCATGCCCCCTCCCCCAACTTTTTTTTCTGGTACATTGGTGTATTGGTGCCGTTTCCTGCTCCCGCCCGGAACTGGAAAATATTATTAACTTTGCTTCCAATTTCCAACCTTCTCTCACCTTTACATGGTTCATCTCCAACACTTCCCTTTCCTTCCTCAACTTCTCTGTCTCCATCTCTGGGGATAGGCTGTCGACTAATATTCATTATAATTCCACCGACTCCCACAGCTACCTCGACTACACTTCTTCACACTCTGCCTCCTGTAAGGACTCCATTCCATTCTGTCAGTTTCTCCAACTTTGACGGTTCTGATGTCAAAACCTTCCACAGCAGCACTTCTGGCATGTCTTCCCTTTTACCTCAACCGAGGATTCCCCCACATTGTGGATGACAGGGCCCTCAACCGAGTCTGGCCCATTTCCCCCACATCTACCCTCACACCTTCCCCTCCCTCCCAGAACTGCGACAGGGTTCCCCTTGTCCTCACTTTCCACCCCACCAGCCTCCACATCCAGAGGATCATCCTCTGCCATTTCTACCACCTCCAGCTAGTGTCACCATTAAATGCATCTTCCCCTCCCCTGCCAGCATTCTGAAGGGATCGTCCCCTCTGCGACACCCTGATCCACTCCTCCATTACCACCGACACCTCATCCCTTTCCCACGACACCTTCCAATGCAATTGCAGAAGGTGTAATACCTGCACTTTAACTTCCTCTCTCCTCACTATCCAAGGCCCTTTCAGGTGAAGCAGCAAATTACTTGTCCATCTTTCAATTTAGTGTACTGTATTTGCTGCTCACAATGCGGTCTCCTCTACATAGGGGAGACCAGTCACAGATTGGATGATCATTTTGCTGAGCACCTCTGTTCAGTCTGAAAGCATGCCCCCGTGCTCCCGATTGCTTGCTATTTGAACACTCCCCCCTACTCTCATGCCAACATTTGTGTCTTTGGCCTGCTCCAGTGTTCCAGTGAATATCAACACAAACTCGAGGAGCAGCACCTGATCTTTCGATTCAGCATTCTACTGCCTTGCAGACTGAACATTGAGTTCAATAACTTCAGAGTATGACTGACCTTTGTAATATATTATTTTTTCACCATGTGCCTTCTTTTCATGTAATCAGAGCTGCTCATTATTCCGCTATGAACACTCTCTCTGGACTAATGTTTTGTCTTGAACCACAAGCATTAACACACACTTTGCCTTTGTCCCAGGATGGCTTTGTTATTTAATCTCTCCTGTCCTATCAAAAACTTTCCCCTTTGTTCTCTCCCCTACCCCCCTCCCTTTCACTTGCTTAAAATCTAATTCTTTTCTAAACTTTGCAAATTCGGATGAAAGGTCACCGACCTGAAATGTAAACCTTGCTTCTCTCTCCACAGATGCTGCCAGACCTGCTGTGTTTTTCCAGCATTTGGTGTTGTTGCACAGTTGGTTAATTATGTAGCTAGTTAGAACTGGTTCTCTCATAAGCAGGGCCTGACTCACGTCTTTGGTATTCAGCTGGTATGAATGCAGAATGTTTTGTTAACACACAAAGTTCTGCTCGACTGAGTGCTCTGCGACAGAGTGCATGTATGACTACCTCCCTCTTTCCATTTGCAGGACAAGAGGGTCCAGAACAGGAGGGTGACATCAGGGATTGGTGACTCAGGGAGTCATCCCAGACATCACGCCTCCCTCACGACTGAGGAGGAGGCACTTGAACTTGTGGCGAACCAGAGTGGAAGCTCAATAATGGATGTTGAAACTGGAGTCTCTGCACAAAAGATTGTCTTCCATCAACATACAGATCACTTCTGGATTCTCCCCACCATGTATGGTTGGCATGACGAGATCTGCTCATGTTTTTGCAGGTCAGCATCTGCAGGAGACTCTAGTGGAAGGGGGACATAATTCCATTTCTGGGGAGGATCCACAGTCAGAGGATGCACTGTCCCATGACTCTCCTGAACCTTCCACCAGTGCAGATACTTCCACCTCAGTGGGTTTCCCCTTGACTTTCGAATCAGGGTCACAATCTGGTGCCCGAGCAGCTAGCTGAGGCTGAGACAGCCAAGGCCTCTGACAGTCACAGGATTGTGGATGGCCAGGCACATGCTGAGCCCAAGGCTGATGATGAGCCTCTGGTGTCGACAACACTGGGCATGCTGGAGTTGCAGAGACAGGTGAGGTAACATCTGGCAGAGATGCCAAAGGCAATCTGCAGCCATAGAGGAGTCCATCCATGCTTTGAGTGCTGCTATATCTCAGGCATTTGACCACAACCCTCATGGAGAGCCAGACTCAGAGATGTGCGCAGACCTGCCCAACATCGCCTTGGCCATGGGCTCAATGCAGCACTGGCAGGTGTGGTGAGCAGGGAAGTTCAGGTAAGCCTTGAAAAAGAGGAGGAGTGACTATCCTCCACAGCTGGAGGCTCCCCTCAGGGTGCTCTGAGTGTGGGCAGTCGCTCCTCAGCCCCTCTGCCAGTGAGCCCAGCTCCAGCAGCTGTGATGCCTGAGGGGAGACCTGCACCAGTGCAGGAAAGCTTCAGGCAGACGGGGCCTTCCAGGCCTCAGGTAACCAGAGGACGGCTGCTAAAGTCATCACAGGGCAGCCTGATCAGCAGCCTGTCTCCAGCCCAGCTGCTGGCGATGGGTTCACACCTCGTAGAAGCACTCGCAATCGTAAAAAGCAAAGCACCTCGACTCACATGGGAGTTCACGGGTGTTTGATATCTGACATGTGATGCTTCAGATAAAGTTCTTTTGTTCAAGTCATTAATGTTCATTGTGTAAAAGTGATTATTCTATCATTCCCTAATTTTGAGCTGCTGACTTCCCCCTTCCCCCTTAGTGAAATGCCAATGTAAGCACAGCCTCATTTAAATATGATCTCCCATGGGCACTAGTGTGTGTTTCAGCTGGGCACTAGGCACAGAACACCAATGGAAAGGAGGCGACAGACTACGTGCATTGAGGTCAGTCTTCATTGTTTTTTCTGAGTAACCATCATGGTGGCTGGAGGTGGGTAAGTATGAGATTGTCTCTTGCCTCCTTGACGGGTCGCTCAATGTCCCTGGCCTCCGGTGCAAGGGGTTCACCATCCAGTGCTGCCTGTCCATCACCCTCCTCTCTGTCCTCCTCGTCAGTGGAGGAATGGCATTCTCATGGCCTCGTCATGCAAGGTCACCCCACTCTGAACTGCTAGAATATACAGAGCACAGCAGACCACCATGATACACAAGACCCTCACTGGGGCATACTGCAGGGCTCCACCGGATCGATCCAGGCAAAGGAATCTCATCTTCAGCAGCCCAATGGCCTGCTCAATGGTCACTCGGGTGGAGCCGTGGCAGGTGTGGTACCTCTCCTCTGCTGCTGTGCGAGATTTCCACATAGGCGTTGAGTAGCCATGTCTTCAATGGGTAGTCCTTCTCCCCGAGCATCCATCCCTGAAGGTGAACGGGGGCCTGAAAATCAGTGGTACCTGTGACTGTTGAAATATGTAGGCATCGTGGGTGCTTCTCGGGAAGTGGGCACACACCTGCAGGAAACATTTTTGATGGTCGCAGATCAGTTGAATGTTGATTGAATGGAAGCTCTTCCTATTGAAGGAGGAGGCTGGCTGGTTAGTTGGAGCCTTAATGACCACATGTGTGCAGTCGATCACACTTTGCACCTGAGGGAATCCAGCGATGGCCCCAAATCTGATAGACCTCTCGGCCTGACTGTCAGGGTGGTGCGGTAACGCACATAGTCACCCGCTCTCTTGAACAGGTCATTGGTCAACTCCTTGATGCAGAGGTGGACCATTTCCTGGGAGATGCCACACATGTCTCTGGTAGAGCTTTGAATGATCCAGAAACATAAATGTTAAGTGATTTTCAGGATAGGCTGCCCACCAAATCAAAAAGGTCGTAACTCGTCCGACAACAGGGAGCATAAATCAGTGACTGTCTCCCTGGGAAGTCATTGTCTTCACTGACAATACCACTTGGTCATTAGGAGGTAGCTGACTCGAGTCCGGTACACTCTCTGGAACAGGTTGGCCCTTCTTGGCATGGTCGGCTGCTGCTGCTCTTGTTGTGGAGCTTCACAGGCAGGTGAAGCTGCTTCTTGGCCCTCATTCTATTGGAGGCATTGCATCACACCATGGGGTCCAAATAGACAGGGTGTATGAGACCCAGGCCAGACGATAAGTTGGCCTCCAGAGTGCTGTCGATGCAGAGACAAACCTGCTTTGGCAGTTTTCCCTTGTAGATTAACTAATGGGCCTCAGTGTCCACCCTTGATTACAGCTGACCCTTTGACCCAGCAGTATGGGCACCTGATACTGCTACTCAAAACCCAGCCACCACCTCCCCCACCCCTCACAGTCCATCTGAGACCCTGCTGACCATTGCTCAACACCCGAGATCCTACCCCACCATGCAGAGTGTACAGCATTGTCGGCCAACAATGGTCTCTGCTCCCCCCTCATCCCCTATGCAGTGCTGATCATGAAAGCCCACCCGTCGCGGCACTGAGACTTGGTGTCTTTAAGGCAGAGGGTACGCAAGGAATGCAGTCGAATGCATCAGCAGCCTTGGTGCCAACTATTTAATTATAAAGATTGGCATTGTTTGTGATTGGATGTGATGTGCGAAAGCCAATGCAGAATGAATGATATTGATGCATGGATGCAATAGTTGTGATAGATCATTTGCAATGTCATTAAATCTGCACTGTCTGTTCCAGGAGAAATGAAGCCACAAACAGTGCAGCCATGCTTCATTACAATTGCAGAAATGAATAAGACTTCATGCAAAAAGGAATTTTGGGGGAATTGTTATCTTTCTCCTCCCAACATTCCTTGATGATTTGGCTTATTGTTGGCTGAAACATGCAAAAATTAAGTTCGGTCTGATGTCCCTTGCATGTCTCTCCATGGCCCTCATATCGATGATGGTATTATTGTCATTATTGTCCTCCTCCTCACCCTCTTCATAGTCATCCTCATCTGAGAGGATGGGTGTTCCTCCTGTTCCTCCGCCTGCAGAATGTTGCCACGTCAATATTGTGCAACGCACAACAGACAACGATTATTCGTGACACCCTCTCTGACACATTCTGAAGAGACCAATCAAAGCACTGGAATTGCATTTTCACCAGACTGATGGTGTGCTCAATGATGGCTCCGTTGGATGTGTGAGCCATATTGTATCTCTCTTCAGCAATATTTTGGGGATGGTGTACTGTTATCATCGACCATGTACAAAGTGGGTGACCCTTGCCATAAGAATAGAAGAACATATGAAATAGGAGCAGCAACTCGGAGTTCCTCAAAATCTAAGAGTCATGACAGCTCCCTGGGAAATGTACAATAACATTCATGATTCTTCTCCCGTGGTCGCAAATTAGTTGCACGTTTAAAGAGTGGAAGCCTTTGTGATTAGCCAACACAGCAGGCTGGTTCCAGGGTGCTCTAATGGCCACATGATAACAGTCGATCACCCCTTTGCACTCTAGGGAAGACAGCAATGGTGCCGAAGGCCGCAGACCTTGTTGCCTGGCTGTCCTCATCTGCAGATAAGTAGATGAAATCATTGGCACGTAGCGGTTATCTCTTTGATGCACCTGTGGGTCGCAGACTGTGAGATGCCACATTTGTCGCCTATTGATCCCCGGTAACAAAGAAATTGAGTGCAATAGTAACCTTTGATGGTAAGTGACACGGGGTTCCCAACGAAAACAAGTGGCTGCAGGTAATGCTGAAGATCGTGCTCACTTCTGTCACCATTGCAATTCACATCCTCGTGCCTCTCTGACATCTGAAGGTCATGTGTCCTTGTCCTGAGGATGCGATGACACACCAGTGCCCATCTTCAATAATGCCTGTCCTGAATGTTTTCATTCTGAGCAGCCTCACCCTCTTGTGCTGCCTGCTGCACCTGTTGAGGCATCATCTGTAATCACCAGGATCCCTCCTCAGCCTCTCCCTCTGTAATTGTTCACTTGTTAGAGGACAAATTGCATGTTTGAGACTCCTGTCTTTGCAGCTTTTCAATTGTTGAGATGAGAAGAGTGTTGTAAAACCGTCCTTCTTCTGCCATTCAGCAGAACCATGAAAGTCATGAGCAGATCACTGTTATGTGCCTTTCATTTGCATGTCGCAGGAGATCACACCCACCATCATTTGTCTCCTCCCAATAGACTTTCATTCCTTGATTGGACACGTGGTTTGCATTCTTCTTCCAGAAAATGTTGCGTCTGTGATACCAGACAAGTTTTCCTACCTTCCAACCTCCTCCTGCCACCTTCCAGCCTGCACCCAACACCCTTGACCCACCCAACTTAACCTTCACTCGTCCCCCTGTTACCATAGTACCTCTTCCATTACCAGGGACCAGCTCATCATCCCACCAGCCCGTCCCTACTCCGTCCCGCTGCCAACTCTTACCTGGACCCTCCAAGAATCCACCTTGATATAGTTACAGATTCCCAGTCCCCTCCCATTGGTCACCTGGAATGCCCAGCCCTAAGTCTTGAACTTCACCCCCACCCCCCACCCCCCACCATATACAGTTGCCCCCTGTGACTGTGACCATACTTTCTACCAGCCAGTACCCTGATGTGGACACACAGGACTCCAACAGTGACAGTGATCCTTCCTCCTTTGATCCCTCTCATGACCATCATTTTTCTGACAGGAACATATCAACCCACCCCCCCCCCCCTGCAACCGCACACAGCCAGAATCATCGTCAGAATCAGCAACTACACACCCTGGACTCTGCCCTCCTCCCTCCCCTGCTCCTCCACTCACCCAGTTACACATCATGGACTCAGCACTCCTCCCTCCTCTACTCCTCCACTTACCCGACTGCACACCTTGGATTTTGCCTCCTCCTTCCCTGCTCCAGCATGCACCCAAGCCCCTACCCTGTTCTGCCCTCCTCATTCTCCTGCCCGAAAGCCCACTCTTCCCTCTCCGACTACCCTCCTATGCTCCTCCATGCACCTGATCAACCCCACCTTGTCCTGGCCGACTACCCTCCCCTGCTCCTCCATGTAACCTCCGCCCATGCTGTCGCCTTCCCCTGAGATGTTTCAACCTTGCTGGTGCTGAGCCTGGAGGCAAACATCCATTCCAATCATGGTGTTAGTTTAGCAGCTGAGTGAAAGAGAGACGAGCACAGTCCTGAGACTCAACTGTACAAATCTGACTGTCACACATTACGTTGAAACATTCATGAAACAGGTGGCAGGGGAATAACTCTCACCGTTGAGTTAATCTAGTAGGTAGGACTAACTCCTAACTATGTGTAGGGTAATGAGTTTTCATGTCATGTAAATGAAAGCAAAGCTGCAATCCGCCAATGCACTGGGGGACCCACAAAATGCCGCAAACCCGTCGATGACATAACTCCTCTAAAATATCCCAGCATCGGGTATCTGAAAAACCACCACCTGCCTAATTATATCACTCGTACGCCACCAGATCCACTGCGGCAGACTGCATAAAGTTCTCCCTACGTGTTGTGCAGCTTAATTAATGCTCCCATCTTGTTGAGGCAGCGACACTGCCTTGGTGCTTTCCTACCACTGACTAAATCAGATGTCACAATGTTGGATTTCGAGGCGGACTCGTCCAATGCTATTCTCCAGCACCCCCGTCTCCATTCCCACTCCAAACGGCTGCACTATAATCGGCCCTGTATCCCAGTGTCACTGATTGGGAGCAGCAGCCAGGGAGACAATGGGTGACAAAAGAGGTGACAGATAACATAAAGCTAAATGAAAGAACACACAAAAGTGAAAAGAATAGAGTAGGTCGAGGAAAATGGCAGAAAGATAAAGAATAAAAAGGACAGTAAAATCTGCAAAAAGGTGATGTGAAAGATAATGAAAGTAAGGAAATTCCAGGCTTGTTGTATAATTGCTTTGTGTCAGTCTTCGCTGCAGAGCAAGAGAATAATATACCTCACATTCCTCAATGAATCAAGGACTGGAACTCACTAAAATTAGCAGAAGCGAGGTAAGAATATTAGAAAAAAATAATGGCACCAGAGACTGATGATCTCTAGAACCTCACAGTTTCCAGAACTGGATTTGAAAGATGTTCTTGAGGAAACTGCAAATGTTTTAGTTATTATTTTCAAAGGTCTCTCGATTCAGGAATTGTCTGTTTAGATTAGAAAATTACAAATTAATAAATTAAAACAAATAAGAAAGGTGAGAGAGAGAATCCAAGAAATTAGAGACTTGCTGGTGCAACATCTGTTGTGCAAATTTATTGGAATCTGCAGTTAAGGACAGAGTCACTGAACACTTAGAGCAATTTACGGTAATTAGAAAGAAACAGCATGGAATTTAAAAAAAAATTCATATAAACAAATCAAATTTATTTTTTGAGGAGCAAACTAAAATGTTAGACAACAGAATGTCTATGGATGTAGTTTATATGGACTTCCAGGAGGCAGTCACAGAGATTCCACTGAAGAGATTGTTCATGAAAAAAAAAGCTCTTGTAATTTAAAGCAAATGATTGACCTGGTTAGAAGATTGGTTATGCAGTAGAACATAAAGAGTTTGGATAATCGGAATGTACTTGTATTGGAAGGAAGTGATGAGCATGTGCCAAGATGATCTGTTCTGAGGCCTCAACTATTTATGATATATATTAATAAATTAGATAACACAATAATGAATTTGAGAGCTATATATCCAAGTTGGCCAAATAATCAACAGGTTGAATCTTAATTCACAAAAACAGGTGGGTTGGGGTCGTGCCAGAGATTAAATGCAAAGAATCTGAAACAGGAACCCAACCTGCATCAAATCCCATGGTCATGGATCAGCAGCTGAAGCCGGGGGGGTTAAAACCTCAGCATATCCAAGGGTCACTGATCAGGAGACGGACCCTGGTAATTGCTCCATCATATCCCAGTGGAACTGATTCCTATTGTAACTGACCAAACTGAGAAATTATCTCTTTTTTTTGCACGGCACCAGTCAGTGTGTTTACTCTCTGTGGACCAGGTGAGACCATATTTTAACACAGCACATTGATGAATGAGCATAAGCATGTTATTTTTCGTGCCTACTTTCCAATTCTTCAGACATGGACTACTCAAATACTGATACTTGGTGTGAAGCCTTATCTCTGTCATAAATTTCTGTCACATTGTATTCCATTGAGGTATGTAGTGAGCTTTCAATTTATTATACCCATTGATCCACCATATTGATATTCCTGCTCCCATCCTGATGTATAATGTCCCTGTTTTTCCTCTTCCTTACAGTTAACTTAGTGACGATTGTGATCCTGTCTCGGGGAAAGTGTGGTCTCTCCAAATGTGTCACTCGTTACATGGTGGCCATGGCAACGGCGGATCTACTGGTCATTATCTTCGATCTGATACTGAGGCAAATTCCCATTAGTTATCGTAGAATGTTTGACTTTCTGTTTGATATTCCAGTGTGTAATATCCACGCTGTCCTACTTTATGCAGCAACGGACTGTTCTGTCTGGTTCACTGTCGCTTTCACCTTTGATCGATTTGTGGCCATTTGCTGCCAGAAACTGAAAGCTAAATATTGCACTGAGAAATCGGCAGCTGTGATTATTGGAACAAAGTCTGTGTTGTTCTGCGTGAAGAACATTTTCTGGTACTTTATGCTTTCAAGCAGATATCTCCATTTTCGAGCCCCCTGGCTCTGCATTCTTCCCTGGAGTGTTCTGCTTTCACCAGTATGGACAGCAATTGAATTTCTACATTATATTTTCACCCCGTGTGTACCATTTATTCTGATTCTGATGCTCAATGTTTTAACTGTCAGACACATTCTAGTGACCATCAGCATTCGCAGGAGACTTCGGGACCGGGTCAGTGGGGAGAGTCACAGTGATTCAGAGACAATGAACAGAAGAAAATCAATCACTTCACTTTTTATAATATCGGGGAATTTTATCCTTCTTTGGGTTCTGCACCTGGTGACTACAATGCACACTAGAATTGCTCTACTGGGCCTGATTGATTCTGAAGGTCCGTCACCCATTGTAGAACACCTTGCGGTTGTACTTCAGCTCCTGAGTTGCTGCACAAACACTTTTATTTACGCTGTGACCCAGAGTAAGTTTAGAGAGGAACTGAAGAATGGGGTGAAATATCCCTTCACTGTACTTTCTCAGATTATAAAATAATGAGGAAAAAGGAAGATTTTCACACATAAACCACATGTGAACCCAGTTTCTCACCATTCAGTCTCTGTAATCAGGTTGTTTTAAAAGAAAACTGAGATGATTTGATTGAGTTTGCATTCAATGTAAGGTACTTTTTGTAAACGTCGAGCAACTGCCGTCTGCAGAAATTCCTTTACGCTAATCATACATTTAGAATTAAATTAAATTAATATGCAACATGTCCCCTGATCACTCCCCATGTCTATGTTTTATTGGATAAACCTACAGCTTCCCACTTTATCTCTCTCAGCATGCTCCACAGTGGACATCGAGGCACTCACTCATTACAAGAATCAATCCCAATTGCCCCATCCTAATCTTTCTCCAAATCTCCCACCCAGTGCACCCACTGAGGGATAATCTTCCAATATCTTTTTCATTCAACTCACCCCTCCCACTGCTGACCCTATGGACTCAGTCAATGGATCAGCTCTCACCACCCCTCTACACATCCTCCACCAGAATGTCCATTCAAGGCCCTTTCCATCCATGATGTTATTGCAAATGATTCCCATCGACATCATGGCCTCAATGGAAACCTGGCTGAGGGGTGAGGGCATTTTCCCCCTAAATGAAGCCTCCCCACCTGCCTATACCTTCCACCACAATTGCCATGAAGATTGACGCAATGGCAGTGTGGCACTTATCACCAGATCACACCTTGGCCTGACCCCCTACTCCTCTGGCACTTTTTCCTACTTTCAGCATCTCCTGTTGCTCCACTCCTCTCACCTCTCAATCAAAATCCTCGTTCACGACCGTCCTCCAAGAACGATGAAAATATTCTCACTGAGATATCTTCATTGCTTTGCTCCCTCAGCCTCTGCACTTAATGACTTCTCATCCTCAGTGATTTCAACCTCCATCTCAACTCATCATTCTCTCCCTCCTCTGAGTCTATTGCCCTCCAATTTTCCTTAAATGTCTCCCACCATGTAAAATTCCCAAAATATCTTCACGGCAACAACCTTGACCATGTTATCTCATGTGATCTTACTTCAATCAAAGCTAAGGCCATCTCTGATCACTTCCTTGTCTCACTCTCCACCCGCATCCCCCTTCCACTCCATAACTCTACTTCCTTCTATATCCGCCCCTGGAAAAAGGACCATCCCCCAATTCAATTACAACTGCACTGTCTAGCCTTTGGCCCTCCATTTTCCACAACATTTCCGCAGTTACTGATTTGCTGGACTGCACCCTCACACCAATTTTTGAAGCCCTTGACCCAAATAAATCCATTGCTCTCTCTTACTCTGGTCATTTCCCCTGCTTCAGCCTTCAACTCAGCTCCCATAAGTCCAAGGGATGCAGAATTGAAAAGATATGACAGACAACTTGTTTAGCAACACCGCTAGATCACATAAAGCTCTATTGGGTCTTGTTCTCATCTGCTGTAACTGCTCACTATTCCTCAATCATCCTGCAATGAGAGGACAGCCCCCGCCTTCTTTAATCTACTTCACACCATCTTCTTAACCTTCACTCCCCTGTATCTCACCCTTACCTCTAACAATAAGTGTGAGGACCTCATGGATTTCTTTGTCACTAAGATGAGACTAAGATGCCACTTCTCTTCCTTCCCCTAGCCCACAGGACCAATCCTGGTCTAAAGATCCCCCCTCCACCCTAACTCTGAACTCACATCTTTCTCTAGTTTCTCTCCTATCTTCCCTCATGCCCTCTCCGAGCTCATGTTGTCCACAAGAACCAACTCATTTTCTTCAAAACTATGCCCACGAAGCTGCTTCCTTCCTGGTCCCCATGTTAGCTGACATCGTTAATGATTCTCTGTCTTCAGGTTTTGTCCTTCTCTCCTTTAAATCTGCTGCCATCACCCCTCTCCTTAAAAATAACAACCCCACCATCCTTGCAAACTCCCAAATCCTTGCCAGTCTTTCCTGGAACTCCATGTTTGAATCCCTCCAATCAGGTTTTCTCTTTTGCCACAGTAACAAAATGGTCATTATCAATGTCACAAATGACATCCCATGTGACTGTGACAATGGTAAACCATCCCTCCTCCATCCTTCTCAATCTCTCTGCACCCTTTGACAGATTTGAGTACAGAACGTACTCCTCCAATGTCTCTCCACTGTCATCCAGCTGGTTGGGACTGCATTTCCCCAGCTCCGTTCTTTTCTATCTAATTGTTGCCAAAGTATCACTTGCAATGGCTTCTCTTCCCACTCCCGCACCATTATCTATGGTTTCCCCCGAGGATATATCCTTTACCCCGTCTTATTTCTCATCTGCATGCTGCCCCTCAGTGACATCATCCGAAAGCACTCATTAGTTTTTACAAGTATGCTGATGACACCCAGCTGTAACTGACCACCACCTCTCAACTCCTCCGCTGTCTCTATATTGTCAGACCTCTTGACCGACATCCAGTCCTGGATGAACAGAAATACCTTTGAATTAAATACTCGGAAGATTGAAGTCATTGTCTTCAGTCCCCCGCTACAAACTCCGTTCCCTAGTTACTCTTCCTGGTAACCTTCTGCGTCTAATCCAGACTATTCACCATGTTTGACCCCAAGGTGAGCTTCTGACCTCCTATCTTCATCATCACTAACACTGCCTATTTCCACCTCCATAACATCACTCAACTTATCCCAGCCTCAGCTCATCTGCTGCTGAAATCTTCACTCATGTCTTTAGTAACTCCAGGCTTGACTACCAACACACTCCCATTGGTCTCACACATTCATCCCTCTATAAAATTCAGGTCATCCTAAACTATGCTGCCTATTTCATTACTCACATCACAATAGCATGAAGTTACATTACTGGTGGCACTGGCTCTGGACAAGTTTATGGGCATTTTTGAGCCAGAGACAGACTGTCAGCTATGTTTCACCAGTCGGTTCTCGATAGAGATAACAATTGCAGTAACCAAGGTATGAATTATATCCCCCAGTCTGGAAAGGGGAAAGTTCCAGTCCCTGGCATCAGGAACCAAATCACACTTAATGAATATCTTCAATATGGCAGTTATGTAACACAGCAACATAGTCACACAGTAACTGGTTATGGAAGGAGACAACCTTCAATATATCGAGTCCACACATCCACGGTATTCTGTTGCAACATTTCCAATCGCCTCAAATCCCATTTGCTCACAAGCAACTGTTTAGCTCCTTATTGAAACATATTGATTTTTCTTGTTATTCCAGTCATGTCTGCAATCTGTTTCTTATACTTAATACCCTTTTACTACAACAAATCCTCCTGCATTTTCTATTTTATTTTCCTAAAGTTGTAAGAATGGTCCCTTATGCTGAAGTTGTGCACATGACAGTAAAAGCTGAAAATCCTGATCGGCCATTGCTCACAAAATTATTTATTGCTGATTCATTATGGTATGACAAGTCTTATTGTGAAAAAGACACCCAGAAATGTGGTATTTCCAACAAAACAACAGATGGAAACTTGTTTCTCATCCTCTCCTGTTATTTCACATCCTGTCTCAAGACTGCCCTGGTGATCTCGTTCCACAATGTGGCTACATAAAGAAGTAAAGGAATGCAAATCAGACATGCTGCAGTTTTGGGAAAAACTATTGAACAGCATCAGCTAAATTGTGCCCTGACACATTAAACCGTAAAGCATCCTGACAATGAACAACATTAACTATTTCATTATTTCTAGTTGCAGTATTAATCTACAAGCTGTCTATAAGTGAAAAGAAGCCAACAAATGTAATCATATCAGATTAAAACAAATGCCAACCCTATGTATGTATGTTATCATGACCAAGGCGGGAGTAATGCACTGTTAATCCAGTCCCGCGACTCCATAGGTCACAGCATATCAAGAAAGTTTTCTACCTACCTAAGAATAGCAAAATTAGACACTCTATTTGTCTGCCACAAGAAAGGACATCAAACCAGGTGCAATGTCGGGTTGACCTGTCAGTTTTAGGCATTCTGAACTCCAGCTGCTTTGACTTGGTTCAATTAAGTTGTTTTCCAGCATGTATCGGATTTCTGCTTTTACTTGGGCCTGTTTGTCTGGATTTCAGTGGTAAGGATGCTGTTTTATCGGAACGGTTCCCCTACATCCACATCATGTGCAGCAAAGGTTGTACACCCTGGTTTATCCCTACGGAGTCTTTTAAATGCTGTGAGTAGCCTTGTTAAGTCTTCTCGTTTTTCTGCATCTGAGTACGAAAGCATGTTGTCCAATTTTCCTCGACATTCTGTATTAACAACCCGGATAGTAGGAGGTTCAATTTGAGTATTGCCTAGGCCTCATCCTCACTATTCCTTTCATTCTTATCTGTCCCTATTATCTGACATACTTGGACTGGCTTATCCTCCTCCCTGCAATAATCTTGCTTTAACATATTGATATGACACAGCCGATTCTTTTTCTGGTGATCTGGGGTGTCAATCAAGTATTTTACTATACCAACCCTTTGACCACTTTATATGAATCACTGAACCATGCTTTTAATGGCTCACCCTGTAAAGTTAATAATACGAATACTTCATCCCCTGGTTGAAAAGTTTGGCTCTTTGCCTTTTTGTCTGCCCATTTTTTCATCATGGTTTGGGAAGCATTCATGTGTTCCTGAGCCACATTGCAAGCTTTCGTGGGCCTTTCCCGGAACATGGATACAGAGTCTAGTACTGGAGATTCATTCCTTTGTTCTAAGAACCTGTCTTTGATGAATTTAGAGGACCTCTTATCTCATGTCCGTAAATCAATTCAAAAGAACTAAAACCTGTAGACTCATTCGATGAATCACTCGTGGCAAATAAAAGAAATTCTAGCCCTTTATCCCAATCATGGGGATATTCATGACAGTATGTCCTCATCATTGTTTTGAGAGTTTGATGGTACCTTTCTAAAGCTTCCTGTGTCTGGGTCATATGCTAAAGATTTTAACTGTTTGATATCAAAATTGCCCATGGCTTCTTGAAATATCTTAGACATAAAATTGGCACCTTGATCCGATTGAACTTCAAGTGGTAATCCATATCTTGTCAAAAAATTGGATTAACTTCTCTACTTCTACTTTAGCAGTAATTGTCCTCAAAAGAATGGCCTCTGGAAATCGAGTAGCCATATCCATGATAGTCAGTATATATTGATATTCCACTTTTGTTTTTGACTAGGGTCCTATGCAGTCCACCAACACCGAACTAAATGGTTCCTCAATAATTGGTATGGCAATTAGGGGTGCCGGTTTTGTGGTAGGTTGCAGTTTTCCCACCATTTGGCATGTATGGCATATCCTACAAAATTGCCTCATGTCCTTTGTAAGGCCTGGTCGATAATAATATTTATTTATAAATGATTTGGTCTTCCGGATCCCCTCTGTCCGACTAGATGAATGTCATGTGCTATCCTTAATAATTCTCAGTGATATTTAGGTGGTACCACTACCAGTCGAACAACCATCCAGTCTTCATCTGCAGATCTATGAAGCAGTCTGCATTTCCTCTTCAGAACCCCGTCTTCAACATAATAGCCTTCTGGAATTCCTTTTGCCTCAGCTTCTGTCAGAGCTGACTGTATGATTTTATGTAACTCTGGATCAGCTTGTTGTGCTGCAATTATAGAAGATTTGTTAAACATCTCATTTGGATTATCTAAACTTGTTCCTGTAATTGTTCTGTTCCTTTAACTTCACTTGGTTTCTCTGTGTCTACAGGAGAAACTGATACTTTTGCTCCAGCCAAATCATTCCTTATGAGTATGTCAATTCCCTTCACTGGAAAGCTAAGGACAACTCCGACAGTTATTGTCCCAGACGTGAGGTCACACTCTAAGTGCTGTCGTACAAAGGTATGGCTATATACTTCCCACGAATACCATTAACTAAGATTTTAGCATTCAGTGCACTCTCTAGTGGAAATGTTATACCTTTCCCCAGCAAAAGAGTTTGGGTTGCTCCTGTATCCCTAAGTATAACGATAGGTTTGCCTGCCTCACTTGAGGGATATGGAGTTACTTTTCTGTTAAACAAGAATTCCCTATAACCTACAGGTATCTTATTCTCAACCCCTACACTCACTTTGGTTTTTGTATCTGGTTTTACAGCTGCTGTCAGTACCACAGCCTGGTCTGCTGTACTCTCAGTCAGAGCCCCTTTCTCTGCATTAGCTTTGTGTGCACCAACAAGTCCCATGGCTTTACTTCAAAACTTCCAGAATTCTGAATGAAGATGTCCCACCTTGTGGCAATGGTAACACTTTGACTTGTGGATCTCACTTCGACCATCAGCACCTTCCTGTCTGGCCTGAGGAGGGGATCCAGGGGTGTTCCCAGCTGTTCCTTCTTCTCCCCAGCTACTCGCCTTCCTTTCACTCCCTCACTTTCTATCCTTCTCAGGTTTGTGGGTTAATGGACAAAGTGTTTTGGCTGATTCACAAGCTCAAAATCATCAGCAATTTCTGCTGCTTGTCTGGCTATTAAAACTTTCGGGTTCTCTACATGAGTTCTCAAGACTGGAGGGATTGAATTTTTAAACTCTTCCAAGAAAATCAATTCTCTATGATTCACATACGTGGCTTCCACCTTTACTGCCTGTATCCAATTGTCATGCAGATCCCCAACTGCCAGGCATGAGGTATATTAATTTTGTCATATGAACATTGATTTTAAACAGTTGCTGGAGCGAGGAAATGACTTGTTAAACAGATCAGCCAGGGCTGGAAACAAACATTCATCTACTAACAGACAGTGATTGTGGAGACAAAGCACCATTCCCTGACACATTCGACCCACAATGGGCTTTGATCTCCAGCCATTGAAAGTGAGGAAGCTCATATTCCAGGATGATTGCTGAGATGGCCGAATCCGCAAACAGACATGGTCAAACCAGCTGGTCACAGAACTAACCTGGTGGGCAACATGAGTTTTTTTTTGAATTGTACAGGCAGTTTGAGAGCAAGAGAGACTGTTTGCTACTGGATTGTAAAGACTTCTCCTGGCTGGCTCGCCACAGCCTCTCCTGTCTGCTTCCATCTCTTTCTCACAGAACTCCAAATCCACTGAAGACATGAACCACAAGAGAGGAGTCTCCTACATCGAACAAGCTTTAAGAAGAATACTGGACCCCAATGAAAAGCAAGACCTACTACAATCAAGGACTGTACAGTGAGCTCGAAGAACAGCAACCAAACCATCTTCAGATATTGCCTCAAACTTTTCCACTTTATTTCTTCTGCTCTTTTCTGTCTCTATCTGCATGTGTGTATCCGTAGGCGTTAACCGAATTGCCGTGTACGAGAACAATGTTCTCCATCTGATAGTGATGGGACGGTCCCACCTTCGGGGTTACGATGGGAATCATTAGGACCATTCCTATCCCTATAGCATGTCCGCCCTTGCAATCTGGGAGCACAGGGTTAAGCCCCCTTGTTAAGCCCTTCAGGGTACAATTATCCAGCATTTCATGAATCCTGCTAATTGGGCTAATCGGGTGCTGTTAACCCAATCGGGTAGCTCCCCCTTTTGGATCTGAACGAGATTGTGTCTTATCTGACCCACCATCCACAGCCTGTATGCGTGGTACAACTGGCCTTGTCTCAGTTTTCCGGTGTGCTCCCATTCTCTGTCCATTAAATGATTGATCATCTTAGCATGTGCCTCTATCACCACTACCCCATCTAACTGTATATCCACTGTCTGCTGCCCCAGACTGGCTTGGTCTTTTCAGCTTGAATTATGAGCTCCTTTATAACCCTCCGGAGTCATTCCACATTCTTGTTTACCCCTTGTATATCTAAATGATTAAAGAAGTCCCAGTATTGATCCCTGTTACTGCGTCATTTAATATTTCTCTCTTGTATTTATGAAATGGGTTATGCCCCATTAACTGAGTGGCCCCTGTGACATCAGCAACTTGACATATCACAGCATCAGTTAACATATTATACATAGTCTTTGCCTGCTCTGAACACTGCTCCAGCATCCGGGTGCCTGAGACCTTGATCAGCAAAGACACAATTTCATGCTTAACATTATCGTACAAAATCTCTCCCTCATTCAACAGGACTATTCCATTGTTGGGTGCTTTTGCTATAAGAACAAAGAACAGTACAGCACAGGAACAGACCATTCAGCCCTCCAAGCCTGCGCCGATCATGATGCCTGCCTAAACTAAAACCTTCTGCACTTCCAGGGTCCATATCCTTCCATTCCCATCCTAGTCATGTATTTGTCAAGATGCCTCTTAAATGTCGCTATCGCATCTGCTTCCACCACCTCCCCTGGCAGCAAGTTCCAGATATTCACCACCCTCTGTGTAAAAAACTTGCCTCGCACATCCCCTCTAAACTTTGCCCCTCACACCTTAAACCTATGTCCCCTAGAAACTGACACTTCCACCCTGGGAAAAAGCTTCTGACTATCCACTCTGTCCATGCCATTCATAACTTTATAAACCTCTATCAGGTCGCCCCTCCACCTCTGTCGTTCCAGTGAAAACAATCTGAGTTTATCCAACCTCCACTCACAGCCAATACCCTCTAGACCAGGCAACATCCTGGTAAACCTCTTCTGTACCCTCTCCAAAGCCCCCACATCCTTCTGGTAGTGTGGCGACCAGAATTGTACGCAATATTCCAAGTGTGGCCTAACTAGGTTTCTGTACAGCTGCAGCATGACTTGCCAATTTTTATACGCTATCCCCCGACTGATGAAGACAAGCATGCTGTTTGCCTTCTTGACTACCTTATCCACCTGCGTTGCCACTTTCAGTGATCTGTGGATCTGTACGCCCAGATCTCTCTGCCTGTCAATACTCCTAAGGGTTCTACCATTTACTGTATACTTCCCACCTGTATTAGACCTTCCCAAATGCATTACCTCACACTTGTCCGGATTAAACTCCGTCTGACATTTCCCCGCCCAAGTTTCCAACCGACCTATATCCTGCTGTATGCTTTAACAATCCTCATAACTCTCCACAACTTCACCAACCTTTGTGTCATCTGCAAATGCTAATCAGACCAGCTACATTTTCCTCCAAATCATTTATATATACTACAAAGAGCAAAGGTTCCAGCACTGATCCCTGCCGAACACCACTAGTCACAGCCCTCCACTCAGAAAAGCACCCTTCCACTGCTACCCTCTGTCTTCTATGACCAAGTCAGTTCTGTATCCATCTTGCCAGCTCACCTCTGATCCTGTGTGACTTCATCTTTTGTACCAGCCTGCTATGAGGGACCTTGTCAAAGGCTTTACTGAAGTCCATGTAGACAACATCCACTGCCTTTCCTTCATCAATCATCTTTATCACTTCCTCAAAAAACTCAATCAAGTTAGTGAGACACGACCTCCCCTTCAGAAAACCATGCTGCCTCTCGCTAATAAGTCCATTTGTTTCCAAATGGGAATAAAACCTGTCCCGAAGAATCCTCTCCAATAATTTCCCTACCACTGGCGTATGGCTCACCAGCCTGTAATTTCCTGGATTATCCTTGCTACCCCTTCTTAAACGAAGGAACAACATTGGCTATTCACCAGTCCTCTGGGACCTCAACTGTAGCCAATAAGGTTGCAAAGAATTCTGTCAAGGCCCCAGCAATTTCCTCCCTTGCCGAGACATTTAAGTTCTTTAGGGGTTGTGGACAGTGTTAAAGGGCGAGGTGTTGTCGGATCAGGGGGAAAACATATGTACAATGATAAGGCTGGTGTTACCCTGGGCTCGATGTATCCACACACATCCATATTCCCTTCAACTTTCCTTATTGTCTGTTGCCCAGTGGGAAGGGCACAAACAATTCCAAAGACACAGCACTCAGTCACCCCTCCCCCTTTCTGTCTGGTCACGCAGTTAGCACGGTCATCCATGGAGCACGGTACACATACTACATCTTTGCCCGGATTCACTATAAGCCATGCATTCAAGTAGGTTCGGTCCCTATTTTGATCTTTACTTGCCAGTATACACTTCCCATCCAACATGTTGTGCAATGCCCCATAGTTCAGATAGTCCATATTAATATTAATCCATTGTACATTCGTCACTTGGTCATTGTTCTTCCTCTCCGGTCGTTCTCCCAAGCCTCTGGATATTAGCATCAGGCCCCACAGACACTGTAGTCCATTCCTTCCCATTCTCCACTCGTGGTTATATCTGTCATTTAAACACACCGTCCTGGTAGTCACCAGGTGTTAGTACTTGTCCATGTTGTGAGTGTCCCCTCACGACATATACATGTCTACCTGTGGGACAGAACACATCCTGTGGAATCCAGGAGTTATTTTATATTCTTATCATCTCTACTCTTTTGAAATTATCTATTTGGTCCCATTGTGCTTGGGCTTCTTTTCCCACAATCCTTGCCCAGTTAGTAGCCCATCTAATAATAATCCAAATGCCTATCAACACTACCATTATTCCCAGCCCCCTGAATAGTCCATTCTCAAGTGTATTCTTCCATTCCCAGTATCTCTTTGCATAACAGGTGGTGGTCAGTGTATATGTTATTTCGGGGTCTGTCACTTGCTGTTGTCTTTATATACCTTCAGTTGGGACCAATGTTTCTATCGGCCCTTCCCTTTCATATCTATACATGTGCATGTGTCACTGGTCATGATTATGTCATCGGGCCCTATCCACCATGGGGCAAATCCTATTCTTTCCGGGGTAACCTGTACAAAGACTTGATCATCTGCGATGTGGGTTTGTGAGGGTTTGGGTCCCCCTTTGACTCCAGATCTCTTATTGCTTGTTGGTCCCTTGCCTCCTGATGTAGATTCCGCAATTGCTGGTCTAGTTTTTTTTTTAGAGATACAGCACTGAAACAGGCCCTTCGGCCCACCGAGTCTGTGCTGACCAACAACCACCCATTTATACTAACCCTACACTAACCCCATATTCTCTACCACATCCCCACCATTCTCCTACCACCTACCTACACTAGGGGCAATTTACAATGGCCAATTTACCTATCAACCTGCAAGTCTTTTGGAGGTGGGAGGATCGAACCTGGGTCGCTGGAGCTGTGAGGCTGCGGTGCTAACCACTGCGCCACTGTGCTGCCCTAGTTGGGCCACATACTGCCTCATCTTATCCCTGTGGGATCCCATCTCAGCTCCCCCTACTATAATACTTTCAGGGAGCCTCATAGCTCTTCCTGTCATCAATTCAAAAGAAGTCAGGCCTGTTGTTCGGTTTGGGGTGGCCCTTAGTCTCATCAAAATGCCTGGGAGTAAGTCTACTCAGCCTTTTCCTGTCTCAGCTATCACCTTGGATATGGCGGTTTTGAGGATCCTATTCATTCGTTCCACCATTCCCGAACTCTGGGGGTGATATGGGATGTGGAATCGTTGTCGTATTCCCAGGAGGCCACAGGCCTTCTTCATAATACTTCCTGTGAAATGGGTCCCTTGATCTGAATCGATCTGTAGAGGCAACCCCCCATCTAGGGATAATGTCAAAGGCTAGAATGTGGGCCACGGTGTGTGCACTGCAGTCCCTGGTCGGGAATGCTTTGACCCACTGGGTAAACTGATCTATGATCACCAGGAAGTATTTCTTTCCCCAGCTGTTGGGCAGGGGTCTGGTGAAGTCTATCTGAATGTTCTCCCAGGGTCCCTTGGGACGTGGCTGATGTGCCATTCGGACCTTTATTGGTTTACCTGGGTTGTGCTGTGCACAAATAATACATCATTGGCAGTGCTTGGCCACATCCCTGCCAATTCTGGACAACCACCAATCTCAGAGGAGGCGGCCAAGCATACTGTCTCACCCATTGTGATCTGGTTCATGGTACAGTTTCAGGAGGGACTTTCGTATACACTCTGGTGTAACAACTAATGATCCCTTTCTCCACACCCATCATCGTTCTGGCTTGCCCCTTCCTGTTCCCATTTCTTTCTTTCATCTACAATTGCTTCTGCCTGCACTTTCTGTATATTCATCTCCTCTGGCCCCATCGCTGCTCCTTGGCCAATTGTTGGGACCACGTTTTCTGCTGCTTCTTTTGCGTCTGCGTCCGCTAACATGTACCCGTGCCGCACCTCCGTTTCTATCTCTCTGTGTGCTTTTATTTTAATAACGTTGCTTCCGCGGGGTCTTGGCTGCCTCCACTAGTTCCTGAATTATGTTTGTGTGTTTTATATGCCCTCCTCCTGAAGTAACAGCCCCGTCTGCTCCATGCTCCATATAGTCATGTACTACACCGAAAGCGTATCGAGTGTCTGTGTATATGTTAACCCTCCTCTCCTTTACTCATCACAGGCCTTCTGTGAGTGCTATTAGTTCTGCCACTTGGGCTGAGAAAGTCCCCTCCAGCCCTCCCTTTAAAACTGTTTTCCCAGTCTGGTCCACTCTGACCCACCCCGTCCGGAACTGTCCATTGATAAATCGTCTAGACCCGTCTCCATATAAAATTCAATTTGAATTGTCCAGGGGCTCATCCAAGATCCCTTCTGTTGCTTCCTGATCAATTTCTGTCTGACAATGGTGTGACTCTCCCTCGATAATCAGATTCTCTGAGGGGTTGTATTTGATATTCTGTATGATTCGAATTGACTTATCTTTTGGTAATAGCACTGCTTCCCACGTGGCTCTCCGAGAGTCTGATACTGTTTTTAACCTTCCTGTGTTGAGGAATTCCACAAAGGAATGCCGCGTATGTCACACTATCTGTCCGGACATGGTGACGGGCTCACTATCTTTCACTGCCCAGGCTGCACAGTCTAGCACGGCAATGCACCGATGGAGTCCCCGGACCACCGGGAATTCCTGTGTGGAGTAATTGGCTTTAGGTCGCTTGCCTCCCCCCGACTCTTGGGCTACTCCTGCGTTATAAAAATCCCCGTCGATGTTGTAATATATATGGAATGGTTTTGACATGTCCTGTAGTTTAATGGCCGGTGCGGTCATGAGACTTGCTTTTAATTCTGAGTGCGCTTTCTCTTGCTCTGACCCCCATTCTACCTTTCCTCACACTGGCTTTCCCCCTTTGACTAACATTTGAATGGGTTCCGCGGTGGCCACAAATTGGGGAATAAAATTACAGCAATAGTTAAATAATCCCATGACCTTCCTGACCCCCCCATTAACGGTGATTGGGCGGGGCATGTCTGCCTTAGCAGCTTTCCTGTCTTGGGGCAAAGTCTTACTATTCTGGCTTATGTCATGCTCTAGATATTAAACCATTCTCCGTCCCACCTGAGCTTTCCTGGGGTTAGCCTTAAATCCTGCCTCTTCCAAAGTCTGGAGGACCACTGATAGTGCCCCCAGGTGTCCCCTTTCGGATTCAGATGCTATTAAAATGTCGTCCACGTATTGGAGGATTGCAATCCCATACGCGGTCACGTTGCATGCCTCCAGCTGCCCACTCATTATTCGGTGGAAAATGTTGGGGCTGTTGTGGAAACCCTGGGGCAAACTTGTCCATCTATATTGCTTCCCTTTGGCAGCAAATGCGAATCTATCCTGTGACCTGGAATCGAGTGGTATTGGCCAAAACCCATTCACTATATCCAATACTGTAAAGATTTTATGTTCTGGTTTTAATCCGTTAAAATTCGTAGCAGGACTAGCCACTATAGGGTGTTCCTTGGGGATGACCTTATTTAGTTCAGTATAGTCGATGGCCGTACACCAGTCGCTAAGGGTAAGCATGCAGGTACAAAAGGCAAATGGTATGTTGGCCTTTGTGGCAAGAGGATTCGGGTACAGGAGCAGGGATGTCTTGCTGCAATTATACAGGGCCTTGGTGAGGCCACACCTGGAATATTGTGTGGCGTTTTGGTCTCCTTATCTGAGGAAGGATGTTCTTGCTATAGAGGGAGTGCAGCGAAGGATTACATAGAACATAGAACAGTACAGCACAGTACAGGCCCTTCGGCCCACCATGTTGTGCCGACCCTTTAACCTACTCTAAGATCAAACTACCTACATACCCTTCATTCTACTATCATCCATGTACCTATCCAAGAGTCGCTTAAATGTCCCTAATGTATCTGCTTCTACTACCACCGCTGGCAGTGCATTCCACGCACCCACCACTCTCTGTGCAAAGAACCTACCTCTGACATCTCCCCTAAACCTTCCTCCAATCACCTTAAAATTATGCCCCTGGTGATAGCCCTTTCTGCCCTGGGAAAAAGTCTCTGGCTATCCACTCTATCTATGCCTCTCATCATCTTGTACACCTCTATCAAGTCACCTCTCATCCTTCTTCGCTCCAATGAGAAAAGCCCTAGCTCACTCAACCTTTCTTCATAAGACATGCCCTCTAGCCCAGGCAGCATCCTGGTAAATCTCCTCTGCACCCTCTCTAAAGCTTCCACATCCTTCCTATAATGAGGCGACCAGAACTGAACACAATATTCCAAGTGTGGTCTAACCAGGGGTTTATAGAGCTGCAGCATAACCTCGTGGCTCAAACTCAATCACCCTGTTAATTAAAGCCAACATCCCATACGCCTTCTTAACAACCCTATCAACTTGGGTGGCAACTTTGAGGGATCTATGGACGTGGACCCCAAGATCCTTCTGTTCCTCCACACAGCCAAGAATCCTGTCTTTAAGCCTGGATTCTGCATTCAAATTCGACCTTCCAAAATGAATCACTTCACACTTTTACAGGTTGCACTCCATCTGCCACTTCTCAGCCCAGCTCTGCATCCTGTCAATGTCCCGTTGCAACCTACAACAGCCCTCCACACTATCCACAACTCCAGCAACCTTTGTGTCATCGGCAAACTTACTAACCCAGCCTTCCACTTCCTCATCCAAGTCATTTATAAAAATCACAAAGAGCAGAGGTCCCAGAACAGATCCCTGTGGAACACCACTGGTCACCGAGCTCCAGGCTGAATACTTTCCATCTACTACCACCCTCTGTCTTCTATGGGCCAGCTAATTCTGTAAACAATCAGCCAAATTTCCCTGTATCCCATGCCTCCTTACTTTCTGAATGAGCCTGCCATGGGGAACCTTAACAAACGCCTTGCTAAAATCCATATACACCACATCCACTGCTCTTCCTTCATCAATGTGTTTTGTCACATCCTCAAAGAATTCAATAAGGCTTGTGAGGCATGACCTGCCCCTCAGAAAGCCATGCTGACTATCGCTAATCAATCCAGACTGAATCCTGGGATGGCGGGACTGACATGTGAGGAAAGATTGAGTCGCTTCGGATTATATTTGCTGGAGTTCAGAAGAGTGAGGGGGGATCTCATAGAAACCTATAAAATTCTAACAGGACTTGACAGGGTAAATGCAGGAAAGATGTTTCTAATGGTGGGAGAGTACAGAACCAGGGGTCATAGTCTAAGGATACGGGGTAAACCTTTCAGGACTGAGATGAGGAGAAATTTCTTCACCCAGAGAGTGGTGAACCTGTGGAATTCGTTACCACAGAAAGCAGTTGAGGCCAAAACATTGTATGTTTTCAAGAAGGAGTTAAATATAGCTCTTGGGTCGAAAGGGATCAAAGGGTATTTGGTGAAAATGAGAACAGGCTACTGAGTTTGATGATCAGCCATGATCATAATGAATGGCGGAGCAGGCTCGAAGGGCCGAATGGCCTACTCCTGCTCCAATTTTCTATGTTTCTATGTTTCTAGGTAATTAAGTGTGTCTTTATTACTTTATGTATTGGCTGTCATGTTAAATTTAAAAAACTTGTGTCATATTTACCTTGGCAATGTTACAAATAACCATCTTGATTTGTCTATGCTTTGGTTATCAGGCCCAATTAGCCAAGTACATGTCAATAAATTCCCCTGAGTATTGTTTTCAAATCCAATCTAACAATTTACTGTAACAATATAACCTGTGTCATACTTATCAAGGTCAATATAACAATTCAGTGTTGATTCATTCCTCATTACAATCATTAACAGGTCCAACTGAACAATTAACTGTCACTTCACTAACCTGTGTCATAGCTGTCAAGCCCAATTAAAGAATTGACCAACTTTATTCCCCTATATAATAATTATCATGTCCAATTTAATAATTAACTACAACTTTATTCCCTGTGCATTGGTTATCATGACCAATTTAACCATTAAATGTAGTTTTATAGTCTGTGTACCAGTTTTCAAGCCCAATTTAACAATTAACTGTAACAATATTCCCCTTTGTCTGCATCATCATCTCCAATTTAACAACTAACTGTAGTTTTCTACCTCATACGCTCGTTTTCAAGAACAATTTAGCAATTAACTACTTTTATGAGCCAGTGTATTCATTACATTCATTTGACCAATTAAGTGCAAATTTATTATCCTGTGCATTTTTCTCAAGCTTAATTTAATAAGTAACTGTAACTGCATAGCCTACGTATTGTGTATCAAGTCCAATACAACAAGTAACTGTAAATTTACACCTTGTGTATAAAAAATTAGCTTCAAAACCATACCCTTGTGAATTAAGTATTGTGTACAATTTAGCAATTAACTGTACCTTTGTACCCTGTGCACTTGATATTACAAACAATCTGAAAATTAATATTAATAGCACTGTATTAGTCATCAACCACAACATAAGAATTAATTTAACTTTATTATTCTGTGGATTAGCTGTAACCTTATATCCTCAGTAATGGCGATAAAACCCAAATTAATACTCAGCTGGAACATTATACATGTGTACTAGTTATCATGTCCAACTGAATGGATCGGCGCAGGCTTGGAGGGCCGAAGGGCCTGTTCCTGTACTGTAATTTTCTTTGTTCTTTGTTCTAACTGGAACATTATTCACCTGCTTATTGCTATCAAGTCCAATACAACAATTAATTGTCAATGTATACTCTGAATATTCATTATCGAGCCAAATGTATCAATTAGGGCTGGATTTTATTCCACCGGGTCCTTGGCAGAGGGTCAGGAGGCAGGGAGCCAATTAACTGCCTGCCATTGGGGATGCCGTCCCTTTAAGGGACGAGTGCCCGCCTCCAGAGCTGCTGGCCAATTGGAAGGCCGGCAGCTCTGCAGTACTGGCAGCGTCACTGGGAGCAGAGGCCACTGCCAGTACTGTAGGAGCCCATGCAGCAACGAAGACAGGAGGAGACTCCAGGACAGGTAAGTGGGGTGAGGGTTGCCGGGCCCATTCAGACAGGCCCCGGCGACTGTGTGTGGTTAGTGAGGCTGGGGTGGGGTCTTCCTGATGGGGTGGCCATTACCACTGGCAGGCTTTCCAGGGACTCTGGTTTACCCCCAAAGGAGGGACTCCTCCCCCAACCCCACTAGGATGCTTTAACTGGTGGCATCCCCATGCAGTGGAAGTCCCCTCTGCCTTCAATAAAATTGAAGAGGAGGTGAGAAGAGGCCCTTAAGTGGCCATTAATTGGCCATTAAAGGGCCTCAATTGGCCTGGGCAGAAAGATCGCCAGGCAACATCAGGAACAGCGTCCCCTGCTGCTTTATTTGCCCCACCACCTCTGTACCCATCTCCAAGGTCAGAATAAACCCTGCCCTTAGATGTAACATTTTACTCTGCATACCTGTTATCTTTTCCAACACAACAATTAGCTGTAACTTTATTCTCCTGTGTATTGACTTCATGTCCAATTAAACAATTAACTGTAACTTCATCCTCGGTGTATTGATAATCAAACCCAGTTAAAGAATTATTTGAAAATATATACACGGTGTATTAGTGATCAAGGCGAATTTAACAATTTTAACAAATTAATTAATGAAATATTGTACACTTGTTGTCATGTCAATTTTAATAATTAACTGGAAATGGACTGCCCTCCATATTGGGTATTAAGCCCACTTTAACAATGAACTGTAATAATGCTTGTCATGGCAATGTAATTATTAACTGTAACTTTATTTCCCAGTGCATTGGTAATCAGGCCCAATTAGCCAATTAAATATCAATATTTTATCCTCCATATAGTTTTCAAATTCAATATAACAATTTAATGTAACAATATAAACTGTGTTTTAGTTATCAAGACTAATATAGCAACTAAATTCAACACTGTATTAATTATCAAGGGAAATTAAACAATTAAGTGCAGATTTTTACCCTTATGTATTGATTATTAGGTCAATGGCACAACTAACTGTGACATTGCTATGCCTTTGTAATGGCTATCAAGCCCAATTTAACAATTAACTGTAACTTTATTGCATAAAAATATAAGAAATAGGAGCAGGAATAGCCACTTAAGCCTGCTGGGCCATTCAATAAGATCATGGCTGATCAGATCAAGGCCTTAACTCCAATTTTCTGACTGTTCCCCATAATCCTTGACTCCAGTATAGTTCAAATATTTGTCGATCTCAGCCTTGAATATATTCAATGACTCAGCCTCCACTGTTCTCTGGAGTACAGAATTCCAAAGATTCATCACCCTCTGAGAGGAGAGGTTCCTCTTCATTTTTGTCTTAAAAAGGAGACCTGTTATTCTGAAACTGTGCCCCCCAGTTCTCGATACCCCCATGAGGGGAAACAACCTGTCAGCATCTATCATGTCAAGCCCCCTCAGAATCTTATGTTTCAACAAAATCACCTCTCATTCATTTAAACTCCAATGAGTATAGGCCCAACCTGCTCAACCTTTCCTCATAAGAAAGCCCATTTATCCCAGGAATTAACCTAGTAAACCTTCCCTAAACTGCCTCCAGTGCAAGTATATCCCTCCTTAAATAAGGAGACCAACACTGTATGCCATACTTTAAATGAGGTCTCAGCCATGCCCTGTGCAGTTGTTGCAAGACTTCCCAGCTTTTATACTCCATCCCCCTTGTCATCAAGGCCAACATTCCATTCCTTCCTAATTACTTGCCTTACCTGCAAGCTAACACTTTGGGCTGGAATTTAAAGGCTCTCTGACACGGAGAATGGTGATAGAGGGGGGAATGAAGATTGCAACAGATGAGGACTGCCACCGACCCCGGCAGGGTCTGTACCAATCTCAGCGGTGGCGGTGAGGCCTCGTGGCAACTCCCCTGCTGCTCGGCGATGGACCCGCATTAAAATATGCAAATAGTACTTACCTTTCATTAACATTCCAGTTGCAGTGATTCTGAGGGCAGGGTCCGATCTTCATTCCGGCCTGCAATGCCGTGCCTTCGAATCCCTGTTCGGGGAAACGAGGCGTGACTCCTGTGGGGAGGGGGGAGGAGGAACATTTCTCAATGTGGGAGAGGGTCAAACTCCTCGGATTGGTTGGGGGAGTGATGGGAAGGGGTAAAGGACAAAGGTTCTGAACTTTGGAGTGGGGGTGGGGGGAAGGTCATATTTTCACAGCAGGTATTCTGGGGGGGAAGGGCAGGAATGATGTGTAATGCCATTGGGGGTGTGGCAGACGGCATGAAAAGATGTTTTTATTCATTTCTATGATCTGTAATATAACTGGCCCTTTAAAAATTTAAATTGTGATTTAGGGCCCTTTAAAAATGGTGCCGGTGCCTGAGCATTGGCGCCGGACGCCGTTGCCAGGGACGGCTTGCCCGCACCCTCCACGTCATGGGGGATGGGGGTGGCTGTCCCTGCCATGCAAATCAGCCACCGCGTTTGGAATTGTGGCATTCTGCAAGATGTGTCCCGTGTGTGCAGGCTGCAAATTTTTCCGTCCGCTACCTATCTCGGTGGCGGGCTTTTAAAATGCAGCCCTTTGTGTTTCATGTTCATGGACACCCAGATCCCTTTGTACAGGAGCATTCTGTAATCACTTTACACTTAAATCATGTTTTTCTTTTCTATTCTTCCGACCAAAATGGAGAACTTCACATTTTATTCCATCTGCCACATTTTTGCCCTCTCACTCAACCTCTCTCTATCCCTTTGCAGACTCTTTGTATCCTCCTCACAACTTGCTTTCCCACCTATCTTTGTATTGTCAGCAAATTTAGCTGCAGTACACTTAGTCCCTTCATCCAAGTCATTAATATAGATTGTAAATAGTTGAGGCCCCAGCACTGATCCCTGTGGCACACTACTAGTTACAGTTTGACAACCCAAAAAAGGCCCATTTATCCCGACTCTCTGTTTCCTATTAATTATCCCATCCTCTGAGCGTGCTAATATATTAGCCGAACTCACTGTGGCACCTTATCAAATGCCTTTTGGAAATCCCAATACATTACATCTACTGGTTCCCCTTTCTTCATCCTGTTTGTTACATCCTGAAAGAACTCTAATAAATTTGTCAAACATGATTTTCCTGTCACAGAACCATGTTGACATTGACTAATTGCATAATGATTTTCTAAATGTCCTGCTACCACGTCCTTAATAATAGATTCCTGCATTTTCCCAATGACAGATGTTAAGCTACAGACTGATGGTCACAGACCTGAAACATTAATTCTGCTTTTCTCTCCACAGATACTGCCAGACCTGCTGCGTATTTCCAGCACTTTCTGCTTTTATTACAGATGTTTGTCTAACTGGTTTATAGGCCAGAATTTAACATTGAGGCAGTGGCCCTGCCCACCAGCTGAAATATTGGGGGAGAACCTGCCGCCCCAGGCCTGGAGGCCATGCTGCTATTTTACATGGGCCCAGGCCCTGAATTGACTTCAGTCAGGACTTCCGCCCCTCTGAGATACCAAGTCCCGCCTCCAAAAGCTGCCAACCAAATAAAGAGCCAGCAGCTGTTCAGGCCAAGCAGCGCCACAGGGACTGGTGGTCACTGCTGGGACTGCACTCAGCGAGAGGCGACACAATGGATGACGGGCTGGGATTAGGTAATTGGGGTTGGGGCTCGCTTGGGACAATCGCTAGGCCCCAGCAAGTTGGGGGGAAGTGAGTCAGAGAGCAGGGCAAAGGGGTTAGTTTTAGCAGGAGCAGCCCATGCTGCTGGCAGGGCTAATGTGGGGCCTAATCAGGAGGGTCCCCCAGCCTGCAAGGAGTCCGGCAGGTATTACTGGACGGCCTCCTCACATGCTAAAATGCCCATCTGCTACTGGTAAAATACCAGTGATGGCGGGAGGAGGCCCTTAAGTGGCCACTTAAGGGACTCAATTGGCCTTGTGCGGGCGGGCCATTTGCCACCTTTTCTGCCATTGGTAAATAGCAGCAGGTGATGGTAGGTAATGCACCCCCTCCTTCTCGCTCACACCTGTGTGGATGCATCAGATTCCAGCCATAGTTTCCCGCTTTCTGTCTTTCCTTTCTTGAACATGGGTGTGACATTTGTGGTTTTCCGATCCACAGGGATCTTTGCAGAATTCAGGGATTTTTGAGACATGGCTGCATTATGGTCAGGACTGGGAGCTAAATATACACAACATCTGCAGGAAAGATAGGGAAAATGGTCGAGGGGGAAGAATAGCCTTATTGATGAAGGATGATATCACTTCAATGATAAGAGGGGATATAATGAAGGGTAAGCAGGCAGTGCAGAATTTGTGCATGGAATTAAGAAATAGAAAATGATTAAAGATTAGTGGGAGTTGTGTACAGATCCCTGGAAGTATCTGTGGAATGGTAGCTTGTAAATGCAGAGATTAGACAAGCATGTAGCAAAGGCAGAGTGGGTTTAATGGAAGATTTGAACTTTCATTTGATTGGAATAAACAGACTAGCACGTGTCAGAAAGAGACAAATTCGTTCAGTGTGTCTGGGATTGTTTTCTGCAACAACCCATCCGAGAACCAACAAGGGGCAGAGCATGTTAGATTTAGTAATGAGAAATGAACCTGAATTAGTTAAGAGCCGATTGATGTGTGAACATTTATCTTATAATGATCATAATATGATTAAGTTCAACGTAGTGTTTGAAAGGAAGAAATGTAAAACTAAGATTTTAGATTTCGGTAAGGCTGACTTTAATGGGATGAGACAGAGACTGTCCACAGGAAACTGGGCAAATCTGTTAATGGGTAAAATGACAGAATATCAGTGGGAGGTGTTCAAAAAGAATTTAATATGATATAGAACCAGTTTGTACCCCTAAAAAGTGAGATCTCTCCTTGTCAGAAAACAATGACCAGCCATGGACAACTAAAGATGTAAGGGACAACATTAAAGTTAATGAAAAGACACACAAATATGCAAAAGAAAAGCACAGATGCTGGCGATTGGTAAAGATGCAAAAACAGCAAAGGGTGACAATACAGATAGCAAGAGCTACAAAAAGAGAGTATGAAAAAGAAACTTGCATGGGATATCAAAATCAACAGAATTTTGTTTACAGTTAAATTCGGGAAAAGAGGGTGTTCAGGAGCAATGTGGATTCTTTGAAAACTGAGAATGGTAATATTGTCAATGAAACTAAGGAAATGGCAGACACGTTGAAAAATAACTTTGCGTCAGTATTTACAATAGAGGCAGAGGTCAGCATGCGTGACATAGCAAGGAAATTGGTATTGAATCAGGGACAGTGTTTCACCAAAATTTACTGCAGCAAAATAACAGAAATTAAGAAAATAATGACACTAAAGAGTGACAAATCCCCAGAATCAGATGGTTTGCATCCCAGGATTTTCCAGGAAGTAGGTGAGAATATTTCAGATGACCAAATTATAATCTTTCAAAGTTCTCTCAACTTGGGAACCATTCCTTTAGGAAAGTTGATGGTGTGTGAGCTTTTGTTGCAAAGGGATTGGAGTATAAGAGTGAAGAAGTCTTACTACTTTGCTGAGACTACACCTGGAGTACAGTTTTGGGCTCCTTACCTAAGGAAGGTTACGCTTGGACTAGTGGGAGAACAACAAAGACTGGTTCCTGGGATAAGGGCATTATTCTATGAGGAGAGATTGAGTAGACTATGCCTATATTCTCAAGAGTTTCGAAGAATGAGATGTGATCTAATTGAAACACATCAAACTTTGAAGGAGATTGACAGGTTAGATGCTGAGAAAATGTTTCCTGTAGCTGGGGATTTTAGAACATGGGTCACAGTCTCAGATTAAGGAGTTGTTCATTTGGGACTAAGATGAGGAGAAATTTCGACTCTCACACTTATGAATCTTAGGAATTTTCTACCGCAGAATGCTGTGAATGCCCTGTGCTTGAGTATATTCAAGAGGGAAATCATTAGATTTTTGGGTACTAAGGGAATTAAGGATGTCAGGATCAGACAGGAAGGTGTAATTTAGTTTGAAGATCAGCCATGGTTGTATTGAATGACAGAATAGGCTCGAGGGGCTGAATGGTCTACTCATTGTATTTCTTATGCTGTTATGTTGATTTGAAAATTGTGCATGTCACTCTACTGGTTAAGAAAGGTGAGAGAGGAAAAAGAGGGAATTATAGACTGGTTAATCTAACATTTGTTGTCAGGAAATTACTAGAGTACTTAAGTGTCTAATTGGCAGGTAATGCGGCGGGCCTTCACACAAAGAGGTGACGCAGGGCTCTCGCTGGTGCTTCAGCTGGTGGCCAAGACCCCGTCACCAACATAAAATTCACCCCCCCATCTATTTGTGTTTATGTCATTAACCATTATTTTTATATGTGTCTGCGTTCTGGATAAATGTAATTTTTATGTAATTTAAAAGTAGCATTTTGAGGAATGCAGAACATCCAAAATTCATTTGAAATAAAGACAGCTGCACCCCAATTGATGATTAAATATTAGGGATTCATATAAATAAATCAGTAATCTGCAGGGCCATGAAATGCAGTTACAGTTCAAACAAGTCCGAAGTAAAAGTGCATCCAATATGAATAGACACATCAAATAATCACAAGAGCTGTTACAGCTTTTCCTGGTGATCTCGAGTTTACTATCTGATGCTATCACTGCTGTGGCCCAGGTTTGATTATCAGTCAGTAAAATGATTTTTATAACACAGTTTCAGTAGAGCCATTGGGTTGAATTACTTACATGCATCCAATGTGAAAAAAGCAATTGTTTTAATCACCATTAATCAAGCCATAAGCTTCTTTTGCAGAATGGAGCAAATTCTTACTGAAGGAGAGTCGATCCTTTCATGATTTGATTTGTACTTTGCAGGTGATAAGCTGTTTCCTGTAGCTCATTTTACACTGGTTTAAGAAGTTGTTTGCCGAAGACACCAGGAATCTGGTGGAACTTTTGTTAAATGTAATGGGGTTGTTTATTTCAGAGGAAAAAAAAGATTCTAACTTAATTCTTTTGCCTGAGTTTGATCTGGGGGATTTTAGCATTAGCAGTGATCGTGATAACTGCTACACTACTGAATCCATGCAGTTGGGTTCCTCATGGACAAATTACTTCAGAGAAAATGCTGAATTCCTCTACCTTGTAAACAGGGGAGCGGAGTCAACTCCCCCTTGGCTCCTTTACTCCCCCCGCCCACTTGGTCCTGGCCGTCACGTGGGACTAAGTCCTCTTAATTCAGGCTCAGGCTGGGTGATTGGGATATCGGGGTTACAGGAGAGCCGCCCTCCACCTAATCCACCGGCTACGGTTATTGGCTTAGTACAAAGAGGAGGAAACTCAGTCCTTTCTTGAACTAACAATTTACTTTATTCACATTGTTATACAATGTAAGAATAAAGCTTATACACTTGGTTAGACAAAAGCTTGCAACTCAAACTGGTTTATACAGTTTATGACAAAACTAGAATCGATACACACACCCACTAGGTTCCTCTGACATTTCCTGACCTAGTCACAGAAAATAAAGGCTAATACCCGAAAAGGGGAGAGCTGACGCTGGCCAGGCATTCCGTTCTCTCTCTCTTTCACGTCGTCTCTGCATTGCTGATGCAGGGTCTTCCACTTCCGCGATGGTTGGTCTCCGGAGTTTCTCGCTGGCTCTATGCCCGTGATTCTCCGTACTTATTCTCTTTCTTATCTCTTTGAGCTGTGCTGTCTCTTTCCCGTTGGTTTAGGCCTGCTCACCTTGTTCGTATCTTCTCCTTATTGGACCAGGCCCAAGGACCCCGGTATCACTCCTTGTCCAAATAAGGCTCCATTCTTGTGATATCTCCCTTGTTTTTCACATAACTTAATTAATTCAAACTGGTTTTTACCAGCACAGGTTAGTGTCTGAACTCAGGTTACTTTAGTTCACAAGCTGTTTTTCATACATGTCAGCAGTTCGTAACAGACTCAGTAGTTCTTGCAATCCCTGGCCAACAACCTCAACAACATCTGTCGTGAACAGAAAATTCCAGGGTGCACATTTTCAGTTTCATAGCTGTCAGCTTTTAATGAAATCCAAATAATTTTACAGTGAAATGAGTAGGAAAGTAGGTGTTAATTGAGTTAGAATCATAGAATCATAGATTGGCTACAGCACAGAAGAAGGCCATTTGGTCCATCGTGTTCTTGATAGCTCTCTGCAAGAGCAACTCAGCTAGTCCCACTCCCCCCTGCTTTCTCCATAGACCTGCAATTTTTTCCCTTCAGGTTTTTATCTAATTCCCTTGAAAGCCCTGATTGAATCTACGTGTACCACACTCTCAGGCAGTGCATTCCAGATCAAAACCATTCACTGCAGAGAAAAAGTCTTTTTTCTCATGTCGACGTTAGTTCTTTTGCCAATCACTTTAAATTCCTGTCCTCTTGATCTCGACCCTTCCACTAATCTTGAACAGTTTCTCCCTATCGACTCATGCAAACAGACAAACATACAAATTAGGAGCAGAAGTAGGTCATTCGGCCCTTCTAGCCTGCTCTGCCATTCAATAAAATCATGACTGATCTGTTTGTGTCTTTAATTCCACACTCCCAGCTACTCCCGATAACCTTTGATTCCCTTGCCTAACAAGAATCTATCTATCTTGTAGGACTTTCTACGTGCTGGCTCAAAAAGTTGTCCTGTCTGCATTTTAAGAATTCCGCCCCCTTTAAGCCTTTTGCACTAAGACTATTCCAGTTAATACTGGGGAAGTTGAAATCCCCTACTATTATTCCCCTATTATTTCTGCACCTCTCTGAGATTTGCCGACATATCTGCTCCTCTATCTCTCCCTGACTGGAGGCCTGTTGTACATTTCCAGTCAAGTGATTTGCCCCCTTTTTGTTATTAAGTTCTATCCATATGACATCGTTTTAGGAAGCTTCCAGGATATCATCCCTCCTTACTGCAGTAATTGACTCCTTGATCAACAGTGCAATGCCACGTCCTCTTTTACAACCCCCTCTGTCACGCCTGCAGATTCTATACTCTGGAATATTGAGCTGCCAGTCCTGCCCCTCCCTCAACCATGTCTCTGTGATAGCAATAATATCATATTCCCATGTGTTAATCAATGCCTCAATCCATCTGCCTTACTACTAAGACTCATTGCGTTAAAATAGATGCAATCCAGCCTTGCATTATTCGCTTGTGCCTTAACAGGTCTATATTTGCTCTGCCTTCCAGATTGACTCAGTTTCTCTTCTATATTTGACTGTGTACCACCCCCTACTGTACCTCCACTCTGTATCCCATCCCCCTGCCAAATTAGTTTAAACCGCCCCCCCCAACAGAACGAGCAAACCTGCCAGCAAGCATGTTGGTCCCATTCGGTTCAGGCGCAACCCGTCCAACTTGTACAGGTCCCACCTTTGCCTGAAACAGACCCAGTGATCCAGGAAACTAAAGCCCTCCCTCCTGCACCATCTCTTTAGTCACGCATTCATCTGCTCTATCTTTGGATGCTGTTGGGGGAGATAGCTTCTCTGGGGAATGCAGTGGGCGTCTCAGTGGTGCAGTGGTTAGCAGTGCAGCCTCACAGCTCCAGGAACCCGGGTTTGATGCTGGGTACTGCCTGTGCGGAGTTTGCAAGTTCTCCCTATGACCCCTTGGGTTTTTGCCGGGTGCTCCGGTTTCCTCCCACAGCCAAAGACTTGCAGGTGATAGGTAAATTGGCCATTGTAAATTGCCCCTAGTGTAGGTAGGTGGTAGGGAATATGGGATTACTGTAGGGTTAGTATAAATGGGTGGCTATTGGTTACCACAGACTCGGTGGTTCGAAGGGCCTGTTTCAGTGCTGTATCTCTAAAAACTCTTCAAATTCCTATACTCACTAGCACTGGGAGTAATCCAAAGATTATAACCTTTGAGGTGCTGCTTTTTAATCTGCTACCTAGCTCCCTGAATTCTTGTTGCAGGACCTCATCCCTCTTTCTACCTATGTTGTTAGTACCAATGTGTACCATGATCTCTGACTGTTCAGCCATCCCCTTCAGAATATCCTGCATTGGCCCCATGACATCCTTGACCCTAGCACCAAAGAGGCAACATATCATCCTGGAGTCACCTTTGCGGCCACGGAAATGCCTATCTGTACCCCTTACGATAGAACCCCCATCACTAAAACTCTCCCACTACTTTTCCTCCCCTGCTGTACAGCTGAGCCACCCATGGTGCCACAGACTTGAGTCTTGCTGCATTCCCCTGAGAAGCTATCTCCCCCAACAGTATCCAAAGCGGTATGTCTGTTTGAGAGGGGAATGGCCACAGGGGACTCCTGTACTACCTGCCTGCGCCTACTACTCAGCCTGGTGGTCATCCATTCACTTTCTGCCTGAGCAGTCTTTACCGACGGTGTGACCACCTCCCTGTACGTGCTATCCACGATGATCTCCACCTCGCGGATGCTCCACAGTGTCTCCAGCCACCGCTGCAGATCTGAAACGTGGATTTCAAGTAGCTGCAGCTGAAGACACTTCCAGGTGTTTGCCCTGGAGACTGGCAGTGCCCCTTACTTCCCACATTGCACAAGAGGAGCATTCCACGCTGACGAGCTGCCGTGCCATGAAACAAGGCTACGGGCCAAGTGCTGGAAAATAGGATTAGAATAGATAGGTGTTTGATGGCTGGCACAGAGACGATGGGCTGAAGGTCCTGTTTCTGTGCTGTAGAACTGTATGACTCTATGAGTCTATGACTTACCCTAAATTTACTCCTTTAAATTACCCAAAAATTAGATTATTTATACTAGGAACCTTGAATCCCCCCAAAAAACTACCTACTATATATAAAAAAAACTGTAGACCTTTCTCTTTTCTTTGGTTACTTACCCAGCTATTTAGAGTTATTCCCTAACAGTAGTTACTCACCAACCAATCACCTTGCAACTTTCATATGATGTCACTGTTGACTTTTTGCCTTCTTTATTTCAAAACTCCGGTGCGTCTGGACTGCTCTCCGCTGCCGGAAGGGAAGTGTCCAGGTCATGGTTCTCGGGTTCTATTTATCCTCTTCTCTCGCTCGGCGTTCTCCCCACAGGTCCACTCCTCTCCACTCTGCTCCCGGACAGTAAGTGTCTAGGCCATGATCCTCAGGTTCTATTTATCCTCTTCTCATGCTCAGAGTTCTCCCCGCAGGTCTGCTCCGCGCCCGTAAGGTTATCAATGTACCAGAAAAAGAGGTGAGGGAGGGGGCCCAAGTCAGACTAAAACAAGGAATGTTCCACATATTCCACCAAAATGCAGGCATAGCTAGGACCTGTGGCTATTTCCACTTTATTTATTTAGAGATACAGCACTGAAACAGGCCCTTCGGCCCACCGAGTCTGTGCCGACCATCAACCACCCATTTATACAATCCTACATCAATCCCATTACCCTCTCATATCCCCACCTTCCCTTAATTCTCCTACCACCTACCTACACTAGGGGCAATTTACAACGGCCAATTTACCTATCACCTGCAAGTCTTTGGCTGTGGGAAGAAACGAGAGAACCCGACGAAAGCCCACGCAGTCACAGCAGGAACTTGCAAACTCCACAGAGGCAGTACCCAGAATCAAACCCGGGTCGCTGGAGCTGTGAGGCTGCAGTGCTGACCACTGCGCCACTGTGTCGCCCACTTCTGTGACATCACCTGATTTCACCCCTGTCTCAGCTCATCTGCCACTGAAACCCTCATTCATTCCTTTGTTACCTCAAGACCTGACCATTCCAATGCATTCTTGGCAGGTCTTCTACATTTTACTCCCCTTAAACTTGAGTTCATCCAAAACCCTGCTGCCTGTATCCTAACTCGCACCAAGTCCTGTTCCCCTGTCAACTCTGTGCTTGCTGATCTACATTGTCTCCCAGTCAAGTCAAGTTCGATTCCTGGTACTGCCTGTGTGGAGTTTGCAAGTTCTCCCTGTGTCTGCGTGGGTTTTCTCCGGGTGCTCCGGTTTCCTCCCACAAGCCAAAAGACTTGCAGGTTGATAGGTAAATTGGCCATTATAAATTGTCACTAGTATAGGTAGGTGGTAGGGAAATATAGGAACAGGTGGGGATGTTTGGTAGGAATATGGGATTAGTGTAGGATTAGTATAAATGGGTGGTTGATGTTCGGCACAGACTCGGTGGGCCGAAGGGCCTGTTTCAGTGCTGTATCTCTAATCTAATCTCATCAAGCAATGCCCTGATTTTAAAATTCTCATTCTTGTTTTCAAATCCTTCCACTGCTTCACCCCTCCCTATCTCTATAATCTCATCCATCCCCAAAAACCTCCAATCTGGCCTCTTGAGAATCCCCAATTTTAATCACTCCACCATTGGTGACCATGCATTCAGTTGCCAGGGCCTAAGCTCTGGAATTGCCTCCCTAAATCAATCTGCCTCACCACCTCACATTCCTCTTTTCAGCCACTTGTTAAAACCTACCTCTTTGTCCAAGATTATTGTCATCTGACTTAATATCTCCTGATGTGACTCGGTGTCAAATGTTGTTTTAAATGCTCCTGTACAGTGTCTTGGGATGTTTGATTGTGATTAAGGTGCTATACAAATGTAAATTGTTTATAGACAGTCATTTTATTATTCCGTACAGAAGGAGTCTGTGCCGTGTTTTTGAAAGAGAGATTCAATTATTACCTCTCTGCTGCTATTCCCCCATAGCCATGCAAATATCTCCTTTTCAATATATATCCACTTCCTTTGGAAAGTTACTATTGGATCTGCTTCCTACTTTCTCAGATACTGTAATCCAGCTCACAACAAATCACTGCATCAAATTTCTCATCATATCCTCCCTGGATTTTTTGCCAATTGTTCTAAATCTGTGTCATCTGGTTATTGACCCTCCTGCCAGTGGAAACAGTTTCTCCCTCTCTATTCTGTCAAAATCCTTCATGATTGTGAGCATCTCTGTTAAATCTACATGAGCCATTCTCTGTTCCATTGAAAACCATCCCAGTTTCTCTAACTGGTTAAAATTCAGGAATTAGGACTTTGTCTGGTGGAGATCTCTGGAAATGTGAATTATTTGCACTCTGCCTCTGGAAATGAGAGAATAAGTATAAGAAACACTTGACAGTGAGATCTTTACAAGCGTTTACAGGAACAGTTAGTAATTGTGGATTGTTTCCCAGGAATTGTGCCAGCATTTTGAGTAAGTCCGATGTAATTGTAAGGATTTATTCCGTTACCAGTGATTGCATCACCATTTATAGAGATTGGGCGCTTGGAATCTAATCACATGGGTCTCTGGATGGGAGTCAATACTTGTGGGGAAACCTCGGGAATGTTTCAATGTTGAGAGCAGCTACATGGCCACATATGACTATGTGTCGGGTCAATGGTTGTGTATTTTTTGGACTGATTCCAGATCACGTGTGCCCGATCTTTAGGGTCTGGGAGTGTGACAGCATCTTAAGGACGATGGAAATAAAATGATGTTTGATCCAGAAATGAGTAAAGAATATTCTCGGGGCTATATCACGTGTTTTGGTCTCACTGGCTGAGTTTAAAGTCCACCCTGTGAATTGGATAGAAATTCTCTAAAATTACAGAACACATTATATCACAGAAATATTGAGCAACCTGTAAATAAATCTGTTCTCACTGCACTCAATGCTGTCAGACTGCAAATTTCACCCAGTCTGTTCTTCCCTGGACTCTGGGGAGATTCACTTTCCATTGTGCAATATCTGGCTAAATATAATTTATGATCTTGCAATGTGTTGTGTAAAAGAGATTAATGGAATCTTTTTGTTCAGTCACTGTAACTAATGTCAGACTCCTTGCCTCATAATTATGTCAATGGAGATTTCTCCTGCCTTACATAAGGGTCTTTGCTCAGTTACAGAGTCAGTAAGAGTTTGGTCTCCAGCACAAACTGGGATCAACGTTCTGCAGAAATGGAAAGAATTAATTGGATTAGTTCACTGGAATATTATGTCAGTATGGTGCTTCGTGATATAGAGCGTATTTATTTTCCCACCCTTGCTTTTATTGCTGTTCCTGGTAAGTTTTATGCCCCCTTATTAATATTGTAACCCACCTTAACTCACTTCTTGACTCTCACTGCCTGAAGAGGGTGTTGGAATAAAAAGTGATGGAGAAGGATTGCATGTCCATTACAGAACCAGCCTGATATTCATTGCATTATGTTTAAGGAAAGGATAATCAGGTGGGTTTTATTCCTGGTGAAGGGTCTGTCCCCACCCTTATTATCATTGTGCACACGGGACAAGAGCCGCTTAATTGATATGTGTAGACATGGTTTTAAGGATAATTGAAGGTCTGCTGGATAAGATTAACGATACAGAGTTACAATTGACAATAAATCATTCCAACTGAATTTAATTCTAATTGATTGGAAATGGAGTAATGTGTGAAGTAGTTTCCATTCTCATTTTATTGATTTATATTCCCTTGATTAAGTGGAAATCTATTCAGTTCTCACTCACAGGTAGAAAGCGCCAGATTAATATTGTCCCACTTCCATCCTGATAGGTTCTCAAACCCGAAGGAGCAGATCTCAGCATCAGTTACAGCATCAGCCCCTTGATCGTGACTGTTCATCAGAATAGCTTTGTAATATAAGTGTAAATTCTCCCATTGCATGAATTATTAGATGGGTAGATAGATAGATGGATGGATGAATGGATGGATGGATGGAGAGTGAGTGCGTTATGGTCAAGTGAGGAGGGGTCGAAGGACCTCCCTCTTGTCCCTCCTCTTGTTTGACGACAACAGGTTTTATTCTTTCTGTAAGTGGATGTACTGGCCAATTCAGTAGGTCTGTGATTACTTACTTGCGATGATCATAGCAAAACCAACCAGACAGGTTTTCCTACGTTTAACTAAGTGTTATGACAGTGCTTCCATTTTTGAATGTTTTTTGAGGATTTATACTTAAAACTGAAATGATTTGATGTATGTGTTTTTTACAAGGATCACTGAGAGGTCTTGCTTGAAAACAACCTTTACTAGAAATCACATGCCTTAAGCTCAATAAACAACAGAAACCTTGGTGACATGGGGAAGGTGTTTACCGAGCAGTGACATGTCAAGATGTATCATTGTCAGAACGTTCTGACTTGCTGTTTGTGGTTTCACTTCTGAGATATTGTTTAGGTTCAGTTGGTGTGTGGACTGTGTTTGAAGGCAGTTACAGGTCAGCCTGCTGAGACATAAGACACCAGCTCATCTTTCTTTAACTCTTTGACAAACCTGCTAATCCAGAGTGGGATAACTGAAACCCCTGATGTTACATTTCTCCTGGAAAGTCTACCAGACTATTGCTTGACAGCTCCAGAATGAACTGCTCCAGAAAAGATCCCAGTCATCAATCTCCATATACTTGGACACCAGACCAAAAAGGACAACTGATATCCTTCCATATCTTCTCTTTTTTCTTCAAGAATTAGCAAGTATTTCGCAAAAGTATTCTTTTGTTGTTTTTTGTAAAATAGCTCTGCAGAGAAAATTTCTACTTTTTAGTTAACCGATGTATGTGTGTGTGTGTGTGGAGAGAGTGGCTAAGGTAAAAAGGAATGTTTATATTTCAATCAGTGTGTTGATATTTTGCTTCATTTCTGGATAAGTCTTGTTTGTAATAAATTGATAGTTTTGTTGGTTATTAAAGAAATCTGGTTGATGCAATTGATTCGGGGGGAAAGAGTAGATTCTATCATTGACTGTATCAGAACCTGGATAAACATATAAATATATGTTGTGACCTGTGGAGAAGTGGAACTAGAAAATACAATGCATTCCTCACGCCCCGGATGTAACATATAATTGGGGGCTCTGTGCTGGATCAGCCAAAGCTGACGAGATGAAATTCTAAGTGGCGTAATAATAACTGAAAAGAGGAAAAGGGGAAAAAAAAGGTTTCTTGTGCATTCGAGTAAAGTTTACATTACCAGAATGGATTTGTCAGTTTCTATGACCTTTCTGGAGAAGGATGACTTTTATCCCTGAGTGTCATCGAGTCATAGAGTTTTCCAACCAAGGATAAACTAATAGCATTGGCAGCAAAATTGGGATCAGTGTTGAAACCAGGAGCTAAGAAAGCAGACATAATTGAAGTAATAGCATTTGAAATTGAAAGAAGAAAAAGGCAAACCAGATGATAATTCAATTGAATTAGCTAAAATTCAGTTGCAGATGAAGTAGCTTGAACTTGAAAGTGGAAAGAGAGGAAAGGGTGAAAGAGAGAACATTTCCGAAAGAAAGAGAATTGGAAATGAAAAACATTGAGCTTGAAAAGAAAAAGAAATGAAGAAACTTGAATGAGAATTTCAAAAAGAAAGTGAAAGAGAAGGAATGGAAATTGAATGAAAAAAGCTGAAACTAAAACAAAAGCCTGTCTTTGATTCCAGTGAAAGTTCTGAGGAAGAAGCTGATTCCAGCCGAGGACCCAGTGGAGAACGTTTTAAGTTTGTACAAGGCCTCCCAAAGTCTGAGGAAAGGGATGTAGACACATTTTTCATTTCTTTTGAAAGAGAGCGAGACAGATGAAGTGGCCGAAGGAAAGCTGGGCACTGCTCATGCAAAGCAGGTTGATGCGCAGAGCTCATGATGTTTCTGTTATGCTTTCTGAGAAGGCTTCTGCAGATTATAAGATGGCAAAAAAGGCTCATCTCGCTGCACATGAGATAGTCTCTGAAGCTCTGAAACCTCCGGAGACAGACTGGGCAGACTTATATAGAATGAGAGGGTAAAGCAAATCAATTTTGATCGTTTGATGTGGGCACTAAAGGTAGATACCATGTATGAGAAATAGTTCTCCTGGAAGAATTTTTAAAAATAACTTTCTCCATTAATAAGAAGCCATTTAAAGAACCTGAAGGTTTCAAAAGCCAGACAGGCAGCTGAGATTGCTGATGATTACGAGCTTGTTTACAAGCCCAAACCCTTTGTCTGTCACCCCCACAAACCTGAGAAGGACAGAAGATGGGAGGGTGAAAAGAAGGCAAGTAGCCAAGGAAAAGAGGGATAGCTGGGAATGCCCCAAGATCTCCTCATTAGGCCAGAAAGGAAGATATTGAGGATGGAAGTGCGGTCTGAAAGCCTAAGTGTTATCATTGACACAAGGTGGGACATCTTTGTGCAGAATGCTGGAAATTGTGGGGTAAACCCATAGAATCATAGAAAGTTGAAGGCACAGAAAGAGGCCACTTGGCCCATTATGTCTGTGCTGGCCAAAAAACAATGCGCCTATTCCAATCCCACCTTCCAGCATTTGGTCCATAGTCCTGCAGCTGACGGCACTTGAGGTGCATATCCAGACTCCTTCTGAATGAGATGAGGGTCTCTGCCTCAACTACCCTTTCAGACAGTGACTTCCAGACCATCACCACCCTCTGGGTGAAAAAGCTTTTCACATCTCCCCTCTAATTTTTCTACCAATCACTTTAAATCTATGCCCTCTCATCACTGAGTTATTGGGGCACACTAGGCCAACTCAGAGAAAGGGTCCTGACTGAGAGTATGACAGAGCAAGCTGTAGCTCTGACTGCAGCTGTAAGGCCAAGTATAAAAACTGCTGTGAGTGGGGGGGATGTGAGCAAGATACTTGAGAGTTATTGGGAATTCTTGTCAAGAAGAAAAATAACTCCTTATCCCTCAATTAACGCAGGTAAACCTTTAGTTATATGTTGGGATACAGGAGCCACACAAACTCTTTGCTGGGAAAGGCATAACTTTTCACCAGAGAGCACACTGAATGCCAAGGTTTACATTGGCGGAGAGTATCTACCTGTACCTTTGTATCGAGTGCACCTGGAGTGTGACCTCATGTCTTGAACGGTAACTGTAGGAGTTGTCCATAGTTTGATGGTAGATGGAGTTGATCTCCACCTGGGGAGTGATTCTGTCGGAGCGAAGGTAGTAACTTCTCCTGTAGTCATTGAAACACCAAGTGAAGTCAAAGAGACAGAACAGTTGCAGGACAAGGTTCCAGGAGTTTTTCCTCCGTGTGTAGTGACAGGAGCAATGACTAAACAAGTTCAATTGTCGGAGGTAAAATTGGCACCACAGACAGACAGCCAAATATCTGAAACTTTCTTTGGGGATTTGAATAATCTGAAGGAAATGTTTAACAAATCTTCTCTGATCAAGGGTCAGCAAGCCGATCCAGAGTTAAATAAAATGACACAATTGTCTCAAATGGAAACTGAGGCAAAGGGAATTCTGGAAGAGGATTAAATTAAAATTGGGATCCTGATGAGGAAGTGGAGACCTGCTGACAGACCTGCGGATGAAGCATGGCCCATGAAATTACTATGGTGGGACATGAGGGGATCCGGAAGATCCAATCACATCTATGGTAGCATTTTTACTGGCCAGGTCTTTCCAAGGATGTGGTGCAGTTTTAAAAAATGTGCCAGATGTGCCAGATTGTGGGAAAACCACAACCTGCCATCAAACAGGCACCTCTAATTCTCATATCAGTTTTGGGGGAACCATTATGTAGGGTGTTTGTAGACTGAGTAGGATGTTTACCAAAAACAAAAGTGGGACACCAAAATATACTCACAATCATGGATATGGATACTCGGTTCCCTGAGGCCATTCGCTTGAGAACAATTTCTGCAAAGGTAGTGGTAGAGAAGTTAACCAGTTCTTCATCAGATGTGGATTACTGATTAAGACAAGCATGCCAAGACTCGAACATTTCATCCCGGGGATGAGGTGTTAGTTAGTAACATATAAATGTGGTGTGAGGTTTTCAAGCATTGTAATTAATAGCAAAACTATCTTTCTTGTTAATTTGGGGTATTAGCTGCTTACAATGTGCTGTCTGGTTAATTGGGGATTTCTTTCTGTTTAGTTATTATAACAAGGGTCTCAAAACGTGAAATCTTGTTGTGTAATTCTTGAAATTGCTCTTGGGGTTCATATCTCATACGTTTTATGTTAACGATCTCACTGAGGTCAGAACAACTCGTTTTGGAATGAATTGACGACCAATCTGCCGAGATGATCTGTGGTGGAGCCTCAAGTATTAACAATATTTATTGATGACTTAGATAAGATAATAATGAACTTGAGAGCCATATATCCAAGTTTGCAGAAGACACAAAGGACTGCATTTTAATTCACAAAAACAAGTAGGTTGGAGTCATGCCAAAGATTAAATGCAAAGAATCTGAAACAGGAAACCAATTTATCATATCCCATGGTCATAGAACAGCAGCAGAAGCCGGGGGATTAAAAGCTCAGCATATCCAAGGGTCACTGATCAGGAGCGAGACTTTGGTAATTGTCCCATCATATCCCAGTGTAACTGATTCCTATTGTAACTGAGAATTGATCTCTTCGGTTTTCATGGCACCATTCAGTATGTATACTTTCAGTGTACCAGTGGAGACCATTATTCTACCCATGGATCCACCATATTGATATTCCTGCTCCCATCCTGATGTATAATGTCCCTGTTTTTCCTCTTCCTTACAGTTAACATAGTGACAATTGTGATCTTGTCTCGGGGAAAGTGTGGTCTCTCCAAATGTGTCACTCGTTACTTGGTGGCCATGGCAGCGGCAGATCTGCTGGTCATTATCTTCGATCTGATACTGAGGCAAATTCCCATTAGTTATCATAGAATGTTTCGATTTGTGCTTGATATTCCAGTGTGTAATATCCACGCTGTCCTACTTTATGCATCAACGGACTGTTCTGTCTGGTTCACCGTCGCTTTCACCTTTGATCGATTTGTGGCCATTTGCTGCCAGAAACTGAAAACTAAATATTGTACTGAGAAATTGGCGGCTGTGATTATTGGAACAATGTCTGTGTTGTTCTGTGTAAAGAATATTTTCTGGTATTTTATGCTTTCAAGCAGCTATATGGGTATGCGAGCCCCCTGGTTCTGCGTTCTTCCCTGGAGTGTTATCTTTTCACCAGTATGGGCAGCAATTGAATTTCTACATTATATTTTCACCCCTTGTGTACCGTTTATTCTGATTCTGATACTCAATGTTTTAACTGTCAGACACATTCTAGTGACCATCAGAAATCGCAAGAGACTTCGGGACCGGGTCAGTGGGGAGAGTCACAGTGATCCAGAGACAATGAACAGAAGAAAATCAATCACTTCACTTTTTATGATATCGGGGAATTTTATCCTTTTATGGATTCTGTTCCTGGTGACTACGATTCATTCTAGATTTGCTCTGCTGGGCCTGATTGATTCTGAAGGTCTGTCACTCATTGTAGAAATTCTTGGTTTTATGCTTCAGCTCCTGAGTTGCTGCACAAACACTTTCATTTACGCTGTGACTCAGAGTAAGTTTAGAGAGGAACTGAAGAATGGGGTGAAATATCCCTTCACTGTACTTTCTAAGATTATAAAATAATGAAGAAAATAAAAGATTCTCACATATAAACCACACGTGAACCCAAACTCTCTCCACTCAGTCTCTGTATTCATGTTGTTTTGAAGACAAACAGATTGATTTGATTGAGTTTACATTTAATGTAAGGCACCTTTTGTGTACATAGAGCAGAAAATCCTTTACATTAATCATACTGAATTATACTGAATTAAACAGGCTGATTGCATGTAATAGCAGAGCATTTGTGTCGTATCTCTTTGCTGCCCTTTCTGTTGAAAGGTGTAATTAAAGAATGTTCAAAATGTTTGCTCCCAGTTAAGACCTCATGTTAGTTTTATTCTGTGTCTGCAACACAGAAAGATGACGATGAAGGGATGGGACTGATTTTTCTTTACATCTCATTTGAGAGAATACAGTCTGAGAACATTCTGAAACATGTTTTGGAAATCCCAAAGTCGATTCTGAGGAAGTTTGAGCGATTTGAAAGGTTGCTTCATCGGCCTGTAATTCATATTCGGCTATAACTCATTGAGTGCCTAATTTTAAAAATATGGCACTGAAGACGTATTTTGGGACAATGGGGGAATTCAACCCTAACAATGAGGACTGGTGGAATTATGAACCCAAGTTACACATTTGGAACAAAATCGGAGATTAGGATAAAGTGAATGTTTTCCTCACCATGATAGTGCCAGATGTTTTCAAGGTGGTGTTTAACCAATGCTGCTCACGAGACCCCAGTACTTTGGACTAATCTGAAATAAGTGAGATTCTGGACTCATATTACATATTAAGAATGAAATTGCACCCTGAGTTGCATTTTGTGAAAGGAAGTAATTGCTAAATGATTCTGTTGCTGATTATATTATTAAATTAAAGAAATGGTTGCATCACTGTGGTTATGGTGCCAATTTAAAAGTCAACCGTAGAGACACGTTCATTGGAGGTCTGAAGAAAAACAAAATTCACTCTAAAGTTTTGAGTAAAGGCAATAAGCTGGCAGGGAAGGAGGACTGCGATGAGGCCACAGCCATGGAAATGGCAGGCGGAGATAGTTGCAGATTGCAACAAAGTTATTTTCTTGAGTTGGCAGAGGAAGTCCACCGGATTTCAGCAGGAACCAGGCAGCCAAGTTTGCAGACTCAGAATCAGAAATTTATTTGCTATCAAAGAACAAAGAACAGTACAGCACAGGAAGAGTCCATTCAGCCCTCCAAGCCTGCGCTGATCTTGATTCCTGCCTAAACTAACACCTTCTGCACTTCCGGGGCCCATATTCCTCTATTCCCTTCCTATTCATGTATTTGTCAAAATGTCTCTTAAACGTCGCTATCGTATCTGCTTCCACCACCTCCCCTGGCAGCAAGTTCCAGGCACTCACCACCCTCTGTGTAAAAAACTTGCCTCGCACATCCCCTCTAAACTTTGCCCCTCACAACTTAAACCTATGTCCCCTAGTAACTGACTCTTCCACTCTGTCCATGCCGGTCATAACTTTGTAAACCTCTATCATGTCGACCCTCCACCTCCGTCGTTCCAGTGAAAACAATCCGAGTTTTTCCAACCTCTCCTCATAGCAAATGCCCTCCAGACCAGGCAACATCCTGGTAAACCTCCTCTGTACCCTCTCCAAAGCCTCCACATTCTTCTGGTAGTGTGGCGTCCAGAATTGCACGCAATATTATAAGTGTGGCCTAACTAAGGTTCTGTACAGCTGCAGCATGACTTGCCAATTTTTATACGCTATCCCCCAACTGATTAAGACAAGCATGCCGTATGCCTTCTTGACTACCTTATCCACCTGCGTTGCCACTTTCAGTGACCTGTGGACCTGTACGCCCAGATCTCTCTGCTTGTCAATACTCCGAAGGGTTCTGCCATTTACTGTATACCTCCCACCTGCATTGGACCTTCCAAAATGCATTACTTCACATTTGTCCAGGTAGGTAAATTGGCCATTATAAATTGCCACTAGTATAGGTAGGTGGTAGGGAAATAATAGGGACAGGTGGGGATGTGGTAGGAATATGGGATTAGTGTAGGATTAGTATAAATGGGTGGTTGATGGTCGGCACAGACTCGGTGGGCCGAAGGGCCTGTTTCAGTGCTGTATCTCTAAACTAAACTACCATTTCTCGGCCCAAGTCTCCAACCGATCTATATCCTGCTGTATCCTCTGACAATCCTCATCATTATCCGCAACTCCACCAACCTTTGTGTCGTCCGCAAACTTACTGATCAGACCAGCTATATTTTCCTCCAAATCATTTATATATACTACAAACAGCAAAGGTCCCAGCACTGATCCCTGCGAAACACCACTAGTCACATTCCTCCATTCAGAAAAACACCCATCCACTGATACTCTCTGTCTTCTATGACCGAGCCAGTTCTGTATCCATCTTGCCAGCTCACCTCTGATCCCGTGTGACTTCACCTTTTGCACCAGTTTGCCATGCGGGACCTTATCAAAGCCTTTACTAAAGTCCATATAGATAACATCCACTGCCCTTCCTTCATCAATCATCTTCGTCACTTCCTCAAAAAACTCAATCAAATTAGTGACACACGACCTCCCCTTCACAAAACCATGCTGTCTCTCACTAATAAGTTTGTTTGTTTCCAAATGGGAGTAAATCCTGTCCCGAATAATCCTCTCTAATATTTTCCCCACCACTGACGTAAGGCTCACCGGCCTATAATTTCCTGGATTATCCTTGCCACTCTTCTTAAACAAAGGACCAACATTGGCTATTCTCCAGTCCTCTGGGACCTCACCTGTAGTCAATGAGGATACAAAGATTTCTGTCAAGGCACCAGCAATTTCCTCCCTTGCCTCCCTCAGTATTCGAGGGTAGATCCCATCAGGCCCTGGGGACTTATCTACCTTAATGCTTTGCAAGACACCCAACACCTCCTCATTTTTGATAATGAGATGACTGAGACTATCTGCACTCCCTTCCCTAGGCTCATCATCCACCAAGTCCTTCTCCTTGGTGAATACTGATGCAAAGTACTCATTTCGTACCTCGCCCATTTCCTCTGGCTCCACACATAGATTTCCATCTCTGTCCTTGAGTGGGCCAACCCTTTCCCTGGTTACCCTCTTGCTGTTTATACACGTTTAAAAAGTCTTGGGATTTTCCTTAATCCTGTTTGCCAATGACTTTTCATGACCCCTTTTAGCCCTCCTAACTCCTTGCTTAAGTTCCTTCCTGCTGTCTTTATATTCCTCAAGTGCTTCGTCTGTTCCTAGCCTTCCAGCCCGAACAAATGCTTCCTTTTTCTTTTTGACTAGGCTCACAATATCCTGCGTTATCCAAGCTTCCCGAAACTTGCCAAACTTGTCTTTCATCCTCACAGGAACATGCTGGTCCTGGATTCCAATCAACTGACATTTGAAAGACTCCCACATGTCAGAAGTTGATTTACCCTCAAACAGCCGTCCCCAATCTAAATTCTTCAGTTCCTGCCTAATATTGTTATAATTAGCCTTCATTGCCATGGTAACCGCCAACGATCCAAACGTTCCCATTTCCACTCAAGATGCAATGCCTGTGGAAACGTCAGTCATATCCAGACTGCATGTATGAGTAGAGGTCGCAGCAAAGTATCAGATCGAGGTCATGATAGACTTAAAGTCCAAATTCCTCCAGTCCCAAGTGAAAATCAGGAGGAAAGTGAAAGTCACAGCAAAACTGAAAGTTTTCCGGTATCACAGAGCCCACCACGAGAACAAAGTGAGTCAATGTCTTTGATTAAAACTAATAATCAATTTCACAGTTCAAACCATTAAGTGGAGTTGGTCGTCAAAGTCAAAGTTCAGAGTCGACACAGTCTGAGATGTTGGCAGAGCAGAGTCAAGCTAATGAAAATGGAAGAAGATTCCCAAACAGAAAGAGAAAGAAGCCAGATAGGTTAATTGAAAGTATGGAGGAAGGAAGAAGAAATAAGTTGTTCTTTTCATTACTTCTTGTCAGTGATGATATTTGTGTTAAAGACATACTGGTGTTAATGTAAAACAAATGATTACGTGGGGAGAGAGTGTAAACTGAATTAAACTGGCTGATTGTATGGAACAGGAGAACATTTGTATACTGCCTCTCTACTGCCCCCTCTGTTGAAAGGTGTAAATAAAGTGTGTTCAACATGGCTGCTCTCAGTGAAGACCTCATGTTCGTTTTACTCCCTAAAACACATACATTTAGAATAAAATTAAACTAATCTGGAACATCTCCTGTCTCTGTTTTATTGGATAAGTCTACAGCTTCCCACTTTATCTCTCTCAGCATCCTCCACAGTGGTCATTGAGGCACTCGGCGATCACTCATTACGAGCATCAATCCCAATTGCCCCATCCTAATCTTTCCCCGAATCTCCCACCCAGTGCACCCGCTGAGGGCTAATCTTCCAATATCTTTCTCATCAAACTCACCCCTCCCACTGCTGACACTATGGACTCAGCCAGTGGATCGGCTCTCACCATCCCTCTACACATCTCCCACCAGAATGTCCATTCAAGGCCCTTTCCATCCATGAAGATATTGTGGATCATTGCAGTGACGTCATGGCCTCAATGGAAACCTGGCTGAGGGGTGATAACACGTTCCCCCTAAATGAAGCCTCCCCACCTGGCTATACCTTCCACCACAATACCCATGGAGATTGACGCGGTGGCAGTGTGGCACTTATCACCAGATCACACCTTGGCCCGATCCCCCCACTCCTCTGGCACTTTCTCCCCCTTTCAGCATCTCCCGCTGCTCCACCCCTCTCACCTCTCAATCAAAATCCTCATTCTCTACCGACCTCCCAAAAACAATGAAAATATTCTCACTGAGATATCTTCATTGCTTTGCTCCCTCAGCCTCTGCACTGAATGACATCTCATCCTCGGTGATTTCAATCTCCATCTCAACTCATGATTCTCTCCCTCCTCTGAGTTCATCACCCTCCAATCTTCCCTAACTCTCACCCTCCATGTAAACTTCTCAATTCATCTTCACGGTTACAACCTTGACCATGCCATCTCACATAGTTGCGCTTCAATCACAGAGAAGGCAATCTCTGATCACTTCCTTGTCTCACTCTCCACCCACATCCCCCTCTCACGCCCCAACCCTACCTCCTTCTGTATCCGCCCCGGAACAAATACCATCCCCCAATTCACTGACAACTGCACTTTCAAAATCCCAACTGTCTAGCCTTTGACCCTCCATTTTCCACAACATTTCCGTAGTTAATGATTTGCTCAACTGGACCCTCACATCAATCTTTGATGACCTCACTCCAAATAAATCCATTTCTCTCTCTCACTCTGGTCATTTCCCCTGGTACAGGCCTCATCTCAGCTCCCATAATTCCAAGGGATGCAGAATTGAAAGGATATGAAAGACAACTTGTTCAGCAACATGGCCAGGTCACATAAAGCTCTATTGGGTCCTGTTCTCATCTGCTGAAACTGTTCACTATTCCTGGATCATCCTGCAATGAGAAGATAACCCTGTCTTCTTTTCTTTACCGAACACCGTCTTCTTAAACTTCACTCCACTGTCTCCTCCACCCTCCCCTCTAACAATAAGGGCTGAATTTTACCTGCTCTCCGCCATTCTCGACGGCGACATTGAAAAAAAGTGCACATCACACGTGACATCTCTACGCTGAGCCCCCGCGATATTATACCCGGGGCTGATTTAAATGGAGGAGGTGGAACGGCTGCCCCTGATGATGTAGAAGGGGGTGGCCACTGTATCCCAGCAACGGTGACCGGTGCCACCGCACAATCACCGGCGCCATTTTTAAAGGGCTTCGAGCCCTTCACTAGCAGTTTTAAATGGAACAAAAGTTCAAAATTAAACTTACACATTTAATCACATTTTCACTCCTCTCACCCACATTCCCCTTGGAAGAATCGATTTATTAAATAACCATTCCCCCCGGAAAAACTTTGATGCAGACTCCAGCCTTTCCCACCGACCTTTTGTTAACTTTAAACCTTAACCCCTTCCCACCATCACCCCACCAATCAAAAGACTGTTCCCAACAGCTTCCCCGTCTCCCCCCCTGAGAATTACACTCCTCCCCCCTCTCTGCCAGTGTCTCGCCTCAGTTTCCCAAATGGGGATCCGTAGGCATGGGAAATTCGGCCACTGTCCGGAATGCTGGCGTGCGACGGCCGCCCGGTCTAGGTCGGATTATTTACATTTATTGAATACATTTTGCAATGCAAATGATAGACCCGCCCCTTGGCAGCGGGGGGAGGGGTGGGTGCACCGAGGCCTCGCTGCCACTGGTAAAATGCAGCAGGGCCTTCTCAGCATTGTGGGTTGCAGCGGGCCTCGCCCACAAATATTTTACAGGCCCACCTCCACCCACAACCCATGATGTCGAGGGGCTGGTAAAATTGAGCCCTAAGTGTGAGGAGTTGAGAGAATTTTTTGTCACTAAGATGAGACGCTCTGATCTGCTGCCTCTCCACTGTTGTCCAGCTGGTTGGGACTGCACTCGCCTGGTTCCATTCTTATCTATCTAATCGTTGCCAGAGAATCACTTGTAATGGTTTCTTTTCCCACTCCAACATCGTTACCTATTGTATCCTCTGAGGATCTATCCTTGTCCCCTCATATTTCTCATCTGCATGCTGCCCCTCAATGACATCATCTGAAAGCACGTCATTAATTTTCACAGGTAGCAGGGATAAACCAGGTAACTACAGGCCGGTGAGTCCAACATCATCGTAGGAAAAGTATTGGAAAAAACTCTGAGGGGCAGGATTAAACTCCACTTGGAGAGGCAGGGATTAATCAGGGATAGTCAGCATGGCTTTGTCAGGGGGTGATCGTTTCTAACAAACTTGACTGAATTTCTCGAGGAGGTGACGAGATGTGTAGATGAGGGTAAAGACGTTGAGTAAGTCTGCACGGACTTCAGTCAAGCTTTTGATCATGGGAGATTGGTTAAGAAGGGAAGAGCCCATGGGATCCAGAGCAATTTGGCAAATTGGATCCAAAATTGGCTTTGTGGCAGGTGGCAGAGAGTGATGGTTGAGGGTTGTTTTCGTGAGTGGAAGCCTGTGACCAGTGGTTTACCGCAGGGATCAGTGCTGGGACACTTGCTGTTTGGAGCGTACATTAATGAATTCGACGTGAATATAAGAGGTATGACCAGTAAGTTCGCAGAAGACAGGTAAATAGTAAGGAGGAAAGCCTTAGACTACAGGATGATATAGATGGGCTGGTAAGATGGGCGGAGCAGTGGCAAATGGAATTTAATCCTGAGAAGTGTGAGATGATGTACTTTGGGAGGACTAACAAGGCCAGGGAATATAAAATGGATGGTAGGACCCTAGGATGTACAGAAGGTCAGAGGGACCTTTGTGTACTTGTCCATAGTTCACTGAAGGCAGCAGCACAGGTGGATAAGGTGGTTAGGAAGGCATATGGGATACTTGCCTTTAGTAGCTCAGGCATTTATTAGCTGAAGCATAGAATATAAGAGAAAGGAGGTTATGATGGATCTGTATAAAACACTAGTTTGGCCACAGCTGTGTACAGTACAGGGGCGGCACAGTGGCGCAGTGGTTAGCACCGCAGCCTCACAGCTCCAGCGACCAGGGTTCAATTCAGGGTACTGCATGTGTGGAGTTTGCAAGTTCTCCCTGTGGCTGCGTGGGTTTCCTCCGGGTGCTCCGGTTTCCTCCCACATGCCAAAGACTTGCAGGTTGATAGGTTAATTGGCCATTATAAATTGCCCCTAGTATCGGTAGGTGGAAGGTAAATATAGGGACATGTGGGGATGTGGTAGGAATATGGGATTAGTGTAGGATTAGTAAAAATGGGTGGTTGATGGTCGGCACAGACTCGGTGGGCCGAAAGGGCTTGTTTCAGTGCTGTATCTCTAAAATAAACTAAACTAAACTAAGTTCTGAGCTCCACACGAAAGGAAGGATGTGATTGCACTAGAGAGGGTGCAGAGGAGATTCACCAGGATGTTGCTTGGGCTGGAGAATTTCAGCTATGAAGAGAGGCTGGATCAGCTAGGGTTGTTTTCCTTTGAGCAGAGAAGGCTGAGGGGGGACATGATTGAAGTAAACAAAATTATGAGGGGCATTGATAGGATAGATAATAAGAAACGTTTTTCCTTAGCGGAGGAGTCAATAACTAGGGGGCATAGATTTAAGGTAAGGGGCAGAAGGTTCAGAGGGGATTTGAGGAAAAAGAATTTCATCCAGATGGTGATTGGAATCTGAAACACATTGCCTGAAGGGGTGGTAGAGGCAGGAACCCTCACAACATTTAAGAAATATTTAGATGAGCATTGAAATGCTATAGCGTACAAGGCTATGGGCCAAGGGCTGAAAATGGGATTAGAGTAGATAGGCTTGATGGCCGACACAGACACGATGGACCGAAGAGCCTGTTTCTGTGCTGTATAACTCTATGACTCAATGACATGTACACTGATAACACCCAGCTCTACCTTACTACCACCTCTCTCGACTCCTCCTGTCTCTATATGATCAGACTGCTTGATCGACATCCATTCCTGAATGAGCAGAAATTTCCTCCAATTAAGTACTGGGAAGATTGTCTTCACTTCCCTGATACAGAATCCATTCCCTAGTTACTCTCCCTGGAAACCTTCTGAGACTGATCCAGACTGTTCACAACCTCGGCACCATATTTGATCCCAAGTGAGTTTCTGAGCTCATATCTTCAACATCACTAACACCACCTATTTCCACCTCCATCACATCACCCGACTTTGCCCCTGACCCAGCTCAGCTGCTGCTGAAATCCTCATTCATGTCTTTCATAACTCTAGGCTTGACTATTCCAATGCACTCCCATTGGTCTCCCACATTCTTCCCTCTATAAAATTGAAGTCATCCAAAACGATGCTGCCTATTTCATTCCTCACATAACAATAGCATAAAGTTACATTACTGGTGGCACTGGCTCTGGAAAAGTTTATGGGCATTTTTGAACCAGAGACAGACTGTCAGCTATTTTTCACCAGTAGGTGACAGGTGGAGTTAATAGTCACAGTAACCAAGGTATGAATTATATCCCCCGGTCTGGAAAGGGCAAAGTTCCAGTCCCTGGCATCAGGAACCAAATCACACTTAATGACTATCTTCAATATGGCAGTTATGTAACACAGTAACATAGTCACACAGTAACTGGTCATGGAAGGAGACAACCTTCAATATATCTCGTCCACACATCCACAGTATTCTGTTGCTACATTTCCAATCGCCTCAAATCCCATTTGCTCACAAGCAACTGTTTAGCTCCTTATTGAAACATATTGATTTTTCTTGTTATTCCAGTCATGTCTGCAATCAGTTTCACATACTTAATAAACTTTTGTGACAACAATTCCTCCTGCATTTCCTATTTTATTGGTAAGAATTGTCCCTTATGCTTAAATTCTGGACATGACAGTGAAAGCTGAAGATTCTGATAGGCTGCTGCTCTCAAAACTATTTATTGCTGATTCATTATGGCATGACAAGTCTTATTGTGAAAAAGACACCCAGAAATGAGGTATTTCCTACTAAACAACAGATGGAAACGTGTTTCTCATCCTCTCCTGTTGTTTCACATCCTGTCTCAAAGACAGCCCTGGTGATCTTGTTTCACAATGTGGCTACATAAAGAAGTTAAGAAACACGAATCACACATTCTGCAATAAAAGCACGACCCTGCACAGTCCTCCTTACTAACATCTGGGGGCTTGTGCCAAAGTTGGGAAAGCTGTCCCACAGACTAGACATGCAACAGCCTGACATAGTCATACTCACTGAATCATACCTTACGGACAATGTCCAAGACACTGCCATCACCATCCCCGGGTATGTCCTGTCCCACCGGCAGGACAGACCCAGCAGAGGTGGTGGCACAGTGGTGTACAGTAGGGAGGGAGTTGCCCTGGGAGTCCTCAACATTAGCTCTGGGCCCCATGAAGCCTCATGGCATTAGATCAAACATGGACAAGGAAACCTCCTGCCGATTACCACCTACCGCCCTCCCTCAGCTGATGAGTCAGTACTCCTCCATGTTGAACAGTACTTGGAGGAAGCACTGAGGGTGGCAAGGGCACAAAATGTACTCTGGGTGGGGGACTTCAATGTCCATCACCAAGAGTGGCTTGGTAGCACCACTACTGACCAAGCTGGCCGAGTCCTAAAAGACATATTTGCTAGACTGGGTATGCAGCAGGTGGTGAGGGAACCAACAAGACGGGAAAATATGCTTGACCTTGTCCTCACCAATCTGCCTGCCGCAGATGCATCTGTTCATGACAGTATTGGTAGGAGTGACCACCGCACAATCCTTGTGGAGACGAAGTCCCGCCTTCAGATTGAGGATACCGTCCATCGTGTTGTGTGGCGCCACCACCATGCTGAATGGGATAGATTTCGAACAGAACTAGCAATGCAAATCTGGGCATCCATGAGGCACTGTGGGGCAGCAGCTGAATTTTATTGATTTTTTTATTTTAGAGATACGGCACTCAAACAGGCCCTTCGGTCCACCGAGTCTGTACTGACCAACAACCACCCATTTATACTAACCCTACAGTAATCCCATATTCCCTACCACCTACCTACACTAGGGGCAATTTACAACGGCCAATTTACCTATCACCTGCAAGTCTTTGGCTGTGGGAGGAAACCAGAGCACCCGGCGAAAACCCACACGGTCACAGGGAGAACTTGCAAACTCCGCACAGACAGTACCCAGATTCAAACCCGTGTCCCTGGAGCTGTGAGGCTGCGGTGCTAACCACTGCACCACTGTGCCACCCACTTGTACTCAACCATAATCTGTAACATCATGGCCCGGAATGTTCCCCACCCTACCATTACCATCAAGCCAGGAGACCAATCCTGGTTCAATGAAGAGTGCAGGAGGGCATGTTAGGAGCAGCACCAGGCATACCTCAAAATGAGGTGTCAACCTGGTGAAGCTACAACACAGGACTATCTGCGTGCTAAACTGTATAAGCAGCATGCGATAGACAGAGGTAAGCGATCTCATAACCAACGGATCAAATCTAAGCTCTGCAGTCCTGCCACATCCAGCCGTGAATGGTGGTGGACAATTAAACAACTAACTGGAGGAGGTGGCTCCACAAATATTCCCATCCTCAATAATGGGGGAGCCCAGTTCATCAGTACGAAAGATAAGGCTGAAGCATTTGCAACAATCTTCAGCCAGAAGTGCCGAGTTGATGATCCATCTCGGCCTCCTTCTGAAGTCCCCAGCATCACAGATGCCAGACTTCAGCCAATTCGATTCACTCCGTGTGATATCAAGAAACGACTGACAGCACCGGATCCTGCAAAGGCTCTGGGCCCTGACAATATTCCGGCAATAATACTGAAGACCTGTGCTTCAGAACTTGTCGCGCCCCTAGCCTAGCTGTTCCAGTACAGCTACAAGACTGGCATCTACCCTGCAATGTGGAAAATTGCCCAGGTATGTGCTGTACACAAAAAGCAGAACAAGTCCAATCCGGCCAATTACCGCCCCATCAGCCTACTCTCAATCATCAGTAAAGTGATGGAAGATGTCATCAAGCGGCACTTGCTTAGCAATAATCTGCTCAGTGACGCTCAGTTTGGGTTCTGCCAGGGCCACTCAGCACCTGACCTCATTACAGCCTTGACTCAAACATGGACGAAAGAGCAGAACTCAAGAGGTGAGGTGGGAGTGACTGCCCTTGACATCAAGGCAGCATTTGACCGAGTATGGCATCAAGGAGCCCGAGCAAAACTGAGGTCAATGGGAATCAGGGGGAAAACCGTCCGCTGGCTGGAGTCATACCTAGCGCAAAGGACGATGGTTGTGTTTTTTTTTATTTAGAGATACAGCACCAAACAGGTCCATTTTGCCCACCGAGTCTGTGCTGACCAACAACCACCCACATACATGAATCCTACATTCATCCCATATCCCCTACCACATCCCCACCATTCTAATACCACCTACCTACACTAGGGGCAGTTTACAATGGCCAATTTATCTAACAACCTGCAAGTCTTTGGCTGTGGGAGGAAAGCAGAACAGCTGGCAGAAACCCACACAGTCACAGGGAGAACTTGCAAACTGAGCACAAGCAATACCCAGAACTGAACCCGAGTCGCTGGAACTATGAAGCTGTAGTGCTAACCACTGTGCTACTCAGTTGTTGGAGGTCACGCATCATGAGCTCCAGGACATTACTGCAGGAGTTCCTCCGGGTAGTGTCATAGGCCCAATCATCTTCAGCTGCTTCATCAATGACCTTCCTTCAAACATAAGGTCAGAAGTGGGGATGTTCGCTGATGATTGCACAATGTTCAGCACCATTCGTGACTCCTCAGATACTGAAGCAGTCCGTGTAGAAATGCAGCAAGACCTGGACAATATCCAGGCTTGGGCTGATAAGTGGCAAGTAACATTCGCGCCACACAAGTGCCAGGCAATGACCATCTCCAACAAGAGAGAATCTAACCATCTCCCCTTGACATTCAATGGCATTATCATTGCTGAATCCCCCACTATCAACATCCTGGGAGCTACCATTGACCAGAAACTGAACTGGAGTAGGCATATAAATACTTTGGCTACAAGAGCAGGTCAGAGGCTAGGAATCCTGCGGCGAGTAACTCACCTCCTGACTCCCCAAAGCCTGTCCACCATCTACAAGGTACAAGTCAGGAGTGTGGTGGAATACTCTCCACTTGCCTGGATGGGTGCAGCTCCAACAACACCTAAGAAGCTCGACACCATCCAGGACAAAGCAGCCCGCTTGATTGGCACCCCATCTACAAACATTCACTCCCTCCACCACCGATGCACAGTGGCAGCAATGTGTACCATCTACAAGATGCACTCAGCAATGCACCAAGGCTCCTTAGACAGCACCTTCCAAACCTGCGAGTTCTACCAACTAGAAGGACAAGGGCAGCAAATGCATGGGAACACCACCACCAAATGCAAGTTCCCCTCCAAGTCACACACCATCCTGACTTGGAACTCCATTCCTTCACTGTCACTGGGTCAAAATCCTGGAACTCCCTTCCTAACAGCACTGTGGGTCTACCTACCCCAAATGGACTGCAGCGGTTCAAGAAGGCAGCTCACCACCACCTTCTCAAGGGCAGTTAGGGATGGGCAATAAATGCTGGCCTGGCCAGCGATGCCCACATCCCATGAATGAATAAAAAAACACTTACCTTTTACAAATGACCTTCGCCCTAAAACTGCAAAAAGTTTAAGATTTAACCCTTCCCACCATCCCCTACACCTATTCCGTGAATTTGACCCTGCCCCCTGCCCCACAACACTGATAAACTTATCTCCTCCCCCATCCCCACCAGTGTGGTGTCTTGTTTCCGTGGACTGGGATCTGAAGGCGTGGGAGTGCCGGACACCGCATCAAAGATTGCGGCGGGCCCTCAAGATCTCAGGTAAGTGTATTTAAATTAATTAATTTTATTGATTTGAATATTTAAATTGTGGTCCCTTTGCCCAGTGGTGGGGGTGGGGGGGTCGTCACAGAGCCTCCTCGTCACCGGGAGGATCGGGCCGGGCCCTGCCGCTGTCAAGGTCCGTGACGGCCTCATCCAGAGCCATCTTCAGGCCCCTCCACATCACGGATCATGACATCGAGGGCTTCTTAAAATCCAGCCCTTTATATCTTTAAGTCAAGCATTGTATCTCCATTAATGATCAAAACAATTTCTGGCCACACTCCAGTCTTCAACTGGATAATGTGACACCACCCAGTACTTTGATGTTTCTCTTTCCCAGTGTATTATAACAGAAGCAGAATGATACCTGGACTCCAGTGTTTAAATTAGGAGGAGAAATTACACAAACTACAGTTGTGTTCCCTCAAATTTAGAACATCTTAACGGTGATTTTATCAAATTTTTCAAGACATTAAGGGGAAGATAGGGTAGATAGAGAGAAACTATTTCTGCTGGTTGGTGAGTCTAGGACAAGGAGGCTTGTCAAATAATTGGAGCCAGACTTTCAGTCGTGAAATTAGGAAACACTTCTTCCCACAAAGGAATTCCAGAATGCTGGAACAGGTTCTCCTGTTTCTACATTCCTCTTTCCACAGCTGGGTTCAAATCCAAGTCCATATCCAAGTTTTTTTTAAAATGCAATGAGGATTTCTGCCTCTACCACTCTTTTCATCAGAGAGGGCGCAACCCGCACGGACCCTTTGGGTGACAACAAATCTCGTAAAGTGCTCTCCAGTCTTTCTGCTAGTTATTTTAAATCTGCACCCCGGTTACTGACCTCTCTGCTCAGTGAAATGGGACATTTTTACCCAGTCTGTCTGAGCACTTCATCATTCTGAACATCTCAATTGAATATCCCCTCAATTTCCTCTGTTCGAAACACAAGAACTCCAGCCTGTTCAATCTTTCCTCAGACCTAATATTCTCCATTCCTTACAACATTCCATAGATCTCCTCCGTGCCCTCTGTAGTGCATCCTTCCTGTAATGCAGTGACCAGAACAGTATGCAGTGCTATAGCTGCAGTATTACTAGTATTTTATACACTTCAACATAATATCCCTGCTTTATATTGTATGACCCAGTCAACAAAGTGAAGTGTCCCATATGCCTTCGTAATCAACTTATCTACCAGGCCTGCTACCTTCCGGGATCTGCAGGCATACACTCCGAGGTTCCTCTGTTCCTCTATAATTCTCAGTTTGCTACATTTGTTGTGTATTTGTTTGCCTTGTTTGTCCTCCCCAAATAAATCACCTCACACCTCCCTGGATTGAATTCCATTTTCCACTTTTCTGCCCACCTGACCAGTCCACTGATGTCTTCCTGCAGTCTACAGTTTTCTTCCTCATCATCATACAGTCATAGAGTCATTTACAGCACAGACGGAGCCATTCGTCCTCTCGACTCCATGCCAACTCTCCATGGAGCTATCCAGTCAGTTCCTTTCCCTCACTCAATCCCCGTAGCCCTGCATGTCTATTTCTTTCAAGTGGCCATCCAATTTTCTTTTGAAGTCATTGATTGTCTCAGCTTCCACAACCCTTGTGTTCCAGGTCATCACCAACTGCTGTGTGAAAAAGTTCTTCCTCATATTCCCCCTGCATCTCTTGTCCAATCTGTGTCCCTTAGTCCTTGTATCATTTGTTAATGAAAACAGTTTTATTTTCCTTGTCTAACCTATCTTAGCCTGTCATCATTTTGTACACTTCTATTAAATCTCCCCTCAATCTCCTTTGTTCGAAGAAGAACAATCATAGCTTTTCCAACCTAAACTTGTAACTAAAATTCTCCATCCCTGGAACCATTCTGGTAAATCCCCTCTGCACCCTCTCAAAGACACTCACATCCTTCCTGAAGTGTGATGACCAGAACTGGACACAATACTCCAGTTGGGGCCTAACCAGAGCCTTCGAAAGGTTCAGCTTAACTTTTCTGCTTTTGTACTAAATGCCTCTATTTATGAAGGTCAAGATCCCATCTGCTTTACAAACCACTCTCTTAATATATCCTGCCACCTTCAAAGATCAAGGCACATGCACCCCCAGGTCCCTCTGTTCCTGCACACTCTTTGGAACTGTGCTATTAAGTAGATATTGCCTCTCCCTATTCCTTCTGCCAAAATGCATCACCTCACACTTGTCAGTATTAAATTCCATCTGCCTTAATTTTGTTCATCATCCTTTTATGTGGTACCTTATAAAACGCTTTCTTAAAATCCAAATAAACAACATCCACTGCATTCCCTTCATCAACCTTCTCTGTTACTTCATCAAAGAATTCAATTAGATTAATTAAGCATGATCTCCCTTTTACAAATCCATGCTGGCTGTCCTTAATTAACTCGAACCTCTACAAGTCTGTGTTGATTTTTTCCTTGATTATTGTTGCTAAAACCTCACCCACCATTGATGTTAAACTAACTGGCCTGTACTTGCTCGGACTGTCCTTATGCCCTTTCTTAAATAAGAGCGTCACATTTGACACTGTCCAATCCTCGGGCACGTCCCCCCTATCTCGGGAAGATTGGAAGATTATGGCAAGTCCTTCCATTATCTCCATCCCCACTTCCTTGAGCAACCTGGGATGCAAACCATTCGGACCAGATGACTTATCTACCCGAAGCATAGTCAGCCTTTTTACCACCTCCCCACTCTCAATTTCTACCCCATCTACTCTCTCCTCTTCTACTGATATTTTGTCAGATTCCAATTCTTTAGTGAACACTGTTAAAACGTATTTATTAAGTATATCAGCCTTGCCCTGCACCTCTAAGCATATGTTACTCTTGTTATCCCTGATAGGCCTCACTCCACATCTTACCACCCGCTTACTGTTTATATGCCAGTAGAAGATTTTTGGGTTCCCTTTTATGTTGACTGCCATTTTATTCTCATATTCTCTCTTTGCTATGTCTAATTTTCCTCTTCACCTCCCTATCAATTTATTGTATATGGCCTGGTTCTCACTTGAAGAATTCACCTGACATACATCATACACCCTCTTTTTTTAGTTTCATCATAAACTCTATTTCCCTTTTCATCCAAGGAGCCCTGTTATTGGTTCCTTTACCTTTCGCCCTTGGTGGAATGTTCCGAGCCTGTACCTGAAGCACCTCTTCATTAAAGATATCCCATTGTTCTGATGCAGCTCTTCTTGTCAGATTTTGGTTCCATTCTACCCTTCTCATCACATTAAAATTAGCCGTCTTCTACCTGATATCTTATTTTGTTCCTTGCTTTTCTGCAATACGAGACAAAATATTATGATACGATGCAGTTCACCTGAACACATTTCAGAAATTCCTCCCCCTCCTTATCCTTTAGAAGTATTCCAACCGATATTTGGGTAATTAAATTCCCCCAATATCACTACTCTATAGTTCTTGAACAGCTCTCTGATTCCACTGCAGATTTGCTCCTCTATCTCTTTCTCGCTATTTAGAGGATTATGGAATACCCCGGGTTACGTGATCATATCCATTTTCCTTTTCAAGTCTAACCAAATGGATTCTGTCCTTGCCCCTCAAGGGCTTCATCCCTTTCCAACAATGCAATGTCTTCCCTTATCAATATTGCCACACCACCTCACTTTTTTCCTTCTCTATCTTTTCTGAACGCTTTATATTCTTGTATGTTAAATGCCCAGTCCTCGCCACATTTCTGTTATTGCCCCAACATCATATTCCTACACTGCAATTAGTGCTTGTAGTTCACCAACCTTATTCACCACACTTTATGCATTTACACACATGCTTTGTAATTCTGTCTTTACATTCCTTGTAGTCCTTCTCAGTTTGCTCCTATCTAATATGGACCGACTCCCTTCTCTAGTGTTGTCTAACACGCTCACATTATGCACCTTATTCCTCTTTTCTACTACTATATGCTGCTGCCCATCCCTCGCCAATTTAGTTTAAGCCCTCCCCAACCACACTAGTGAATGGCCCCGCGAGGGTATTGGACCCAGTCCTGGTGAGTTGCAATCTGTCCCTTTTGATTAGATGCCTCTTGCCCCAGAATTGGTCCCAAAGCCCCAAGAATCTGACCCCCCCTCCCATCCCCCGCACCATGTTCAAGCCACACATTGATCCTCCCTATCTTCCTAATTCTACTCTCGCTCACATGTGTAATCCAGTGGTTACTACCCTCAATGTCCTACTCATTAACGCCCTCCCTATCTACTGAAAATCTGACCCCAGGACCTCAATACCTGCCCTTGATGTGTCATTGGTACCAACGTGCACCACAACCTCTGGCTCTGTCCCTTCCCCCTGCAGAATATTCTGCACCCTCTCCGTGATGTCCTTTACCCTGGCACAGGGGGAAAAATCCTGCTCCCTCCGGAACAGTCCCATGTCCATGGTTGCCATTATCTGAGCTGCACTCCTTCAAAGTGTCGTCACTCCCAGCAGTCATTTTCATTTTCCAGTTGTCTCTGGTAACTGACATGGTGCCAGAGTACCGGATGACTGCAGCATTGTTTAAAAATAGAGGAAGGGATAGTGCAGATAATTACAGGCCAGTCAGCCTGACCTAAGTGGTGGGCAAATTATTGGATAAATCTCTGAGAGGCAGTATAAATCGTCATTTAGAAAGGTAGGGATTAATAAAGGATTTGGTAAGTGAAGGTTGTGTTTCACTAACTTGTTTGAATATTTTGCGAAGGTGACAAGAAGGTTGATGAGAGTAGCATGTTTGATGTAGTGTACATGGATTTTAGCAAGGCTTTGGACAAGGTTCCACATGACAGACTAGTCAGAAAATTGAAAGCTCGTGGGGTCCAAGGGAAACTGGCAAGTTGGAGGCAAAACCTTTTAGCGGCTGAAAGCAAAGAGTTATGGTCGATGGGTATTTTTTTTATTGGAATGTATTTTTTCACTAGGGTTCACCCAGGCTCAATACTGGGTCCCTTGTTGCTCGTGCTCCATGTCAATGATTTTGACTTAAATGACGGGGCGTGATTAAGAAGTTTACAGATGATGTGAAAATTGTCCGTGCGGTTGACAGCTGGAGAGAAGCAGCGGGAGCAGAGCGGAGATTTAAAAAGTGCGCCAAAAGATCAGAGGCTGGAGATAAAGCTGTGGGAGCAGAGCAGAAATTCAGATTCCAGATCAAAAATTGAAAATTGGCATCACATTCAACAGAGAGTGCGGGGAGACAGAAAGCCAGCCGGGGTGAGTATACCGATAATCTTTTAATTTAATCTAAATTTAATCTAAGTTTCTGGGGAAGATGGGACCTGTACAAGCGGGACGGTCTACATCTGAACCAGAGGGGGACTAACATCCTTGCTGGCGGGTTTGCCAGTGCTGTTGGGAGGAGTTTAAACTAATTTGGCAGGGAGAGGGGATGCAGACACCTCGCAGAATAGGGATACAGCTAAACACAGGAAAGCAAACAAGTCAGAGGGAACACAGTAGAAGTAAGTTTCAAGGGAGTAAGACCAGGATGGATGGCCTCTACTTTAATGCCAGGAGTATTACAGGTAAAATGGATGAGTTAAGGTCAAGGATTGACATGCGGAATTGTAATATAGTAGCCATCATGGAGACATGGTTGAGGGAGGGGCAGGATTGGCAGCTCAATATCCCGGGACATAAAATCTTCAGGCGAGACAGAGGAGGGGGTAAAAGAGGAGGGAGCATTGCAATATTAGTTAAGGAATCAGTTACTACAGTAAGGAGAGATGATATCTTGGAGGGGGCATCAAATGAAGCTTTATGGGTAGAGTTTAGGAATAAAAAAGGGACAGACACATTGCTAGGTGTTTATTATAGACCCCCAGATAGTCAGCGGGAAATTGAGGAGCAAATATGTGCGCAGTTCACAAAGGTGTGTAAAAATAATAGGGTAATTATATTAGGTGATTTCAACTTTCCCAACATTAATTGGGATAGTCATCGTATTAAGGGCTTAGATGGAGTGGAGTTCTTAAAATGTATACAGGAGAACTTTTTAGCTCAATATGTAGAGGATCCAACAAGGGAGGGTGCAGTGCTGGACCTAATTCTGGGGAATGAAGCCGGACAGGTGGTTGATGTGTTGGTGGGGGAACATTTTGGTGATAGCGACCACAACATGGTACAATTTAAGCTTGTTATGGAGAAAGAATTCGACAAGTTGCAAAAAAAGCTTTGGATTGGGGAAGAGCACATTTTAGTAAAATAAAGCAGGATCTGGCTCAGGTAGACTGGAAAGAGTTACTTGTCAGGAAATCTACAGAAGAGCAGTGGGGGGCATTCAAAAAGGAAATGGGGAGGGGACAGGCCCAACATGTTCCCTCTCGGGTAATAGGTAGGAGCAACAAGCCCAGAGAACCATGGATGACCAGAAACATTCAGGGTACAATGAGTCGGAAAAGAGAGGCTTTTAGCAAATATAAGGAGAGCAAATCAACAGAAGCATTAGTGGAGTACAGAAAGTGTAGGATGGAGCTTAAGAAAGCAATTAGGAGAGCAAAGAGGGGATATGAGAAAGCTCTGGCTGGTAAAAGTAGGGAAAATCCCAATATTTTCTATAAGTATATCAATGGGAAGAAGATAACCAGGGAAAGAGTAGGACCCATTAGGGACCAAGGGGGAAATCTGTGGGTGGATCCAGAGGACATTGGTAGGGTGTTGAATGAATACTTCACATCTGTCTTCACCCAAGAGAATGAGGAAGTAGAAATGGAACTCAGAGAGACTGTGAGGTTCTTGAGAAAATTGTCATAGGGAGTGACAAGGTATTGGAGGTTTTGGCAGGCTTAAAGATGGACAAATCTCCAGGTCCGGACGATCTGTGTCCCAGGATGCTGTGGGAGGCGAAGGTGGCGATTGCAGGAGCTCTGACCCTAATTTTTACTTCCTCTCTGGCCACCGGGGAGGTGCCAGAGGCCTGGAGAACAGCTAATGTGGTCCCACTATTTAAGAAAGGTTGCAGAGATAAGCCAGGGAACTACAGACCAGTGAGTCTCACGTCAGTGGTAGGGAAACTTTTGGAAAAAATTCTGAAGGAGAAAATCTATCTCCACTTGGAGAGGCAAAATTTGATTAGGAATAGTCAGCATGGCTTTGTTAGAGGGAGGTCATGCCTCACAAATTTGATTGAATTTTTGAGCATGTGACCAGGTGTGTAGATGAGGATAGTGCAGTTGATGTAGTTTACATGGATTTCAGCAAAACATTTGACAAGGTCCCACATGGGAGACTTATCAAGAAAGTAAACGCACATGGGATGCAGGGTAACTTGTTAAGGTGGATTCAATATTGGCTTAGCTGTAGGAGACAGAGAGTGATGACAGATGGCTGTTTTAGTGACTGGCGTACCACAGGGATCTGTGTTGGGTCCCCTATTGTTTATCATTTATATAAACGACATATATGACTATGTGGGGGCTAAGATCAGTCAGTTGGCGGATGACACAAAGATTGGCCGAGTGGTTGACAGTGAGGTTGAGTGTCTTCGGTTACAGGAAGATATACAATGGATGGTCAAATGGGCAGAAAAGTGGCAGATGGAATTTAACCCTGAAAAGTGTGAGGTGATATACTTTGGAAGGAGTAATGTGACACGGAAGCATTCAATGAAGGGCCTGACACTGGGAAGTTCCGAGGAACAAAGGGACCTTGGCCTGTTTGTCCATAGATACCTGAAGGCAGAAGGGCAGGTTCATAGGGTGGTGAAAAAGGCATATGGGACACTTGCCTTTTTCAATCGAGCCATAGATTACAAAAGCAGGGAGGTCATGTTGGAGTTGTACAGAACTTTGGTAAGGCCACAGCTGGAGTACTGTGTGCAATTATGGTCGCCACATTATAGGATGGATGTGATTGCATTGGAGGGGGTGCATAGCCGATTCACCAGGATGGTGCCTGAGATGGAACATTTAAGCTATGAAGAGAGGTTGGATATGCTTGGCTTGTTTTCGCTGGAGCAGAGAAGAATGAGGGGTGACCTGATCGATGTGTACAGGATTATGAGGGGCATAGACAGGGTGGATAGGGAGCAGCTGTTCCCCTTAGTTGAAGGGTCAGTTACGAGGGGACACAAGTTTAAAGTGAGGGGCGGGAGGTTTAAGGGGTATTTGAGGAAGAACTTTTTTACCCAGAGGGTGGTGACGGTCTGGAATGCCCTGCCTGGGAAGGTGGTAGAGGCGGGTTGCCTCACATCCTTTTAAAAGTACCTGGATGAGCACTTGGCACATCTCAACATTCAAGGCTATGGGCCAAGTGCTGGCAAATGGGATTAGGTAGACAAGTCAGGTGTCTTTAATGCATCGGTGCAGACTCGATGGGCCGAAGGACCTCTTCTGGGCTGTATTAGTCTGTGATTCTGTGATTCTGAAATTAATCTAATAAAAATGAGACTTTATCGATTCATTAGCATTCATTGGCTGAAGACTGGCATCTGTGATGCTGGGAACCTCAGGAGGAGGCCGAGATGCATCATCCACTTGGCACTTCTGGCTGAAGATGTTTGCAAATGCTTCATCCTTGTCTTTTGCACTGATGTGCTGGGCTCCTCCATCATTGAGGATGGGGATATTTGTAAAGCCTCCTCCTTTGGTTAGTTATTTAATTGTCCACCATCATTCGCGACTGCATGTGGCAGGACTGCAAAGCTTTGATCTGAACAGTTGGTTGTGGGATCGCTTCGGTCTGTCTATAGCACATTTCACAGTACATCCAAGTTTTGTCAGCTGCACATTTTGAAATTGTGCCCTGTACACCCAAGTGCAATTCATGAATAGAAACCACAAAACGCAATGGTCTGAGTACCTGTCCCTGGGGAACACCACTGTTTTCTTTCCTCCAATCAAAAAAAACAACCGTTCACCACCATCTCAGTTTTCTCTCACTTATCCAATTTTATATACATCCCACTGCAGACAGGCAGGCAGACAGATAGACAGACAGATAGGGAGGCAGGCGATCCAGCAGACAGGCAGACAGACAGACAGGTGCCCCTGTAGACAGACAGACAGACAGGGAGGCAAGTGGTCCCGCAGACAGGCAGACGGATAAACAGATATTGGATCATTGTATTTTGTAACCTGTGGAGTTGGTGTATTTGGATTTTCAGAAGGCTTTCAACAAGGTCCAGCACAGGAGGTTAGTAAACAGAATTAGAGCAAATGGGAATTGGGGGTAATATACTTGCATGGATTAAGAATTGGTTAATGGGCAGAAAACAGAGAGTAGGAATAATTGGATCATTCTCAGGATGGCAGGCTGTTACTAGTGGGGTATCGCAAAGATCAGTGCTTGGGCCACAGCTGTTCACAATCCATATTCATGATTTGGATATGTGGGCCAAATATAATATTTCCAAATTTGTTGCTGGCACAAAACTAGGTGTGAATGTAAGTTGTGAGGAGGATGCAAAAAGGCTGCAATGGAATTTGGACAGGATAAGTGAATGGGAAAGAACATGGCAGACAGAATATAATGTGAATCAGTGTGAAGTGATCCACTTTGGTAGAAAAAACAGAAAGGCAGAGTAATTGGCAAGGCGGTGGTGTATTCACCAAGGTACTGGAAACGACGACGTCAAACCCAGCCCTGTCGGCCCTGCAAAGTCCTCTTTACTAACATCAGGGGGCTTGTGCCAAAATTGGGAGAGCTGTCCCACAGATGCTAGTCAAGCAGCAGTCTATCATAGTCATACTCATGGAATCATAGGTCCCAGACACCACCATCACCATCCCCGAGTATGTCCTGTCCCACCGGCAGGACAGACCCAGCAGAGGTGGTGGCACAGTGGTATACAGTTGGAAGGGAGTTGCCCTGGGAGTCCTCAACATCGACTCTGGACCACATGATGTCCAGTCAAAAACGGACAAGGAAACCTCCTGCTGATTGCCACCTGTCCATCAGCAGCAGCAGAATTGTATTCAACCACAATCTGTAACCTCATGGCCCGGCATATCCCAATCTCTACCATTACCATCAAGCCGGGGGATCAACCCTGGTTTAAAGAAGAGTGCAGCAGGACATGCCAGGAGCAGCACCAGGCATACCTTAAAATGTGGTGTCAACCTAGTGAAGCTACAGTCCAGGATTAGTTGCGGCCAAACAGTGTACGAAGCATGCGATAGAGCTAAGCGATCCCACAACCAATGGATCAGATCTAAGCTCTGCAATCCTGCCACATCCAGTCGTGAATGGTGGTGGACAATTAAACAACTAATTGGTGGCTCCACAAATATCCCGACCTCAGTGATAGGGGAGCCCAGCACATTAGTGCAAAAGATAAGGCATTGGCAACAATCTTCAGCCAGAAGTGCCGGTGGATGATCCACCTCGGACTTCTTCCTGCATCTACCCTCTCAAGTCCTGTTAGAATTTTATAGGTTTCCATGAGATCCCCCCTCACTCTTCTCAACTCCAGCGAATATAATCCTAACCGACTCAATCTCTCCCCCATGCATCAGTCCCGCCATCCCAGGAATCAGTCTGGTAAACCTTCGCTGCACTCCTTCTATAGCAAGAACATCCTTCCTCAGATAAGGAGACCAAAACTGCACACAATATTCCAGGAGTGGCCTCACCAAGGCCCTGTATAATTGCAGCAAGACATCCCTGCTCCTGTACTCGAATCCTCTCGCTGTGAAGGCCAACATACCATTTGCCTTTTTTACCGCCTGTTGCACCTGCATGCTTACGTTCAACGACTGATTTACAAGACCACCCAGGTCTCGTTGCATATTCCCCTCTCTCAGTTTCTAGCCATTCAGATAATAATCTGCCTTCCTGCTTTTGCTACCAAAGTGGAAAACCTCACATTTATCCACATTATACTGCATCTGCCATGCATATGCCCACTCACTCAACTTGTCCAAATCACCCTGAAGCTTCTCTGCATCCTCCTCACAACTCACCCCCCCCACCCCCCCCCACCCAGTTTTGTGTCATCTGCAAATGTGGAGATATTACATTTAGTTCCCTCATCTAAATCATTAATGTATATCGTGACTAGCTGGGGTCTTGGCATCGATCTCTGCGGTACTCCACTATTCACTGCCTCCCATTCGGAAAAAGACCCATTTATCCCTACTCTTTGTTTCCTGTCTGCCAACCAATGTTTTATCCATCACAATACACTACCCCCAATCCCATGTGCTTTAATTTTACACAATAATCTCTTATGTGGGACTTTGTTGAAAGCTTTCTGAAAGTCCAAATAAACCACATCCACTGGCTACCCCTCATCAACTCTACTCGTTACATCCTCGAAGAATTCTAGTCGATTTGTCTGACATGATTTCCCTTTCGTAAATCCATGTTGACTCTGTCCGATTCTACCACTGTTCTCCAAGTGCTCTGCTATAAAATCTTTGACAATGAACTCTAGAATTTTCCCCACTACCGACGTCAGGCTGACTGGTCTCTAACTCCCTGCTTTCTCTCTACCTCCCTTTTTAAATAGTGGGGTTACATTAGCTACACTCCAATCTGTAGGAACTGTTCCAGAGTCTATAGAATCTTGGAAGATGACCACCAATGCATCCACTATTTCTCGGGCCACTTCCTTCAGTACTCTGGAATGCAGACCATCAGTCCCTGGGGATTTATCAGCCTTCAATCCCATCGATTACCCCAACACCATTTCTCTACTAATACTGATTTCCTTCAGTTCCTCTGTCTCACTAAATCCTCTGTTTCCCAACATTTCTGGGATGATATTTGTGTCCTCCTTTGTGAAGACGGAACCAAAGTATGTATTTAGTTAGTCAGCCATTTCTTTATTCCCCATAATAAATTCCCCTGTTTCTGACTGTAAGGGACCTACATTTGTCTTCACTAATCTTTTTCTCTTCACATACCTATAGAAACTTTTACAATCAGTTTTTATGTTCCTGCAAGCTTGCTCTCATACTCTATTTTCCCCTTCTTAATCAATTCCTTGGTCCTCCTTTGCTGAATTCTAAACTGCTCCCAATCCTCAGGTCTGTTGTTTTATCTGGCGAATGTATATGCCTCTTCCTTGGATCTAATGCTATCTCTAATTTCCTTTGTAAGCCATGGTTTGGCTACCTTTCCCATTTAACTTTTGTGCCAGACAGGAATAAACAATTCTTACAGTTCATCCATACGCTCTTTGAATGTTTGCCATTGCCTTTCCACTGTCGTCCCTTTAAGTAACGTTTCCCAATCCATCGTAGCCAACTTGCACCTCATAACTTCGTAGTTTCCTTTACTAAGATTCAGGACCTTAGTCTCAGAATCAACGATGTCACTCTCTATCTTGATGAAGAATTTTGTCATATTATGGTCTCTCATCCCCAAGGGGACTCGCACAACCAGCTTGTCAATTATACCTCTTTCATTATATAATACCCAGTCGAGGATGGCCTGTTCTCTAGTTGGTTCCTCAACATATTGGTCCAGAAAACCATCCCGTATACACTCCTCCTCTACGGTATTGTGACTAATTTGATTTGCCCAATCTTTCGGCAAATTAAAGTAACCCATAATTACAGATGTTCCTTTATCGCATGCATCTCTAATTTCCTGTTTAATACTATTCCCAACATCACCACTACAGTTTGGGGATCTATATACAACCCCCACGAACATTTTTTGCCCCTTAGTTTTTCTCAGGTCCAGCCATACAGATTCCACATCATCAGAACTAATATGTTTCCTCACTATTCTGTTAATTTGCTCTTTAACCAGCAATGCAACTCCACCGCCGTTTGATTTTTGTCTGTCCTTCTTAAATACTGAACATCCCTGGATGTTCATTTCCCATCACTGGTCACCTTGCAGCCATGTCTCCGTAATCCTGACTCTATCATACCCATTTACATCTTCTGTACTCTTTCCAATGTCCTCCCATCTTTCCTCAAGTTTGGCGCCCAGAATTGGACGCAACGCTCCAGCTGAGGCTGAACAAAGAACAAAGAACAGTACAGCACAGGAACAGGCCATTCGGCCCTCCAAGCCTGCGCCGATCTTGATGCCTGCCTAAAATAAAACCTTCTGCACTTCTGGGGTCCGTATCCCTCCATTCCCATCCTATTCATATATTTGTCAAGATGCCTCTTAAACATCTTTATGGTGCCTGCTTCCACCATCTCTCCCGGCAACAAGTTCCATGCACTCACCACCCTCTGTGTAAAGAACTTGCCTCGCACATCCCCTCTGAATTTTTCCCCTCTCACCTTAAACCTATGTCCCCTAGTAACTGACTCTTCCACCCTGGGAAAAAGTTTCTGACTATCCACTCTGTCCATGTCGCTTATAACTTTGTAAACGTCTATCATGTCGCTCCTCCACCTCCGTCGTTCCAGTGAAAACAATCCGAGTTTATCCAACTTCTCCTCATAGCAAGTGCCCTCCAGACCAGGCAACAGCCTGGTAAACCTCTTCTGTACCCTTTCCAAAGCCTCCACATTCTTCTGGTAGTGTGGCGACCAGAATTGCACGCAATATTCTAAGTGTGGCCTAAGTAAAGTTCTGTACAGCTGCAGCATGACTTGCCAATTTTTATACTCTATGCCCTGACCGATGAAGGCAAGCATACCGTATGCCTTCTTGACTACCTTATCCACCTGCGTTGCCACTTTCAGTGACCTGTGGACCTGTACGCCCAGATCACTCTGCCTGTCAATACTCCTAAGGGTTCTACCATTTACTCTATACTTCCCACCTGCATTAGACCTTCCAAAATGCATTACCTCACATTTGTCCAGATTAAACTCCATCTGCCATTTCTCTGCCCAAGTCTCCAACTGATCTATATCCTGCTGTATCCTCTGACAATCCTCATCACTGTCCGCAACTCCACCAACCTTTGTGTCATCCGCAAACTTACTAATCAGACCAGCTACATTTTCCTCCAAATCATTTATATATACTACAAACAGCAAAGGTCCCAGCACTGATCCCTGCGGAACACCACGAGTCACATCCCTCCATTCAGTAAAGCACCCTTCCACTGATACCCTCTGTCTTCTATGACCGAGGCAGTTCTGTATCCATCTTGCCAGCTCCCTTCTGATCCCGTGTGACTTCACCTTTTGTATCATTCTGCCATGAGGGACCTTGTCAAACGCTTTACTGAAGTCCATATGGATAACATCCACTGCCCTTCCTTCATCAACCATCTTCGTCACTTCCTCAAAAAACTCAATCAAATTAGTGACACACGACCTCCCCTTCACAAAACCATGCTGCCTCTCGCTAATCAGTCCATTTGTTTCCAAATGGGAGTAAATCCTGTCCCGAAGAATCCTCTCTAATAATTTCCCTATCACTGACGTAAGGCTCACCGGCCTATAATTTCCTGTATTATACTTGCTACCCTTCTTAAACAAAGGAACAACATTGGCTATTCTCCAGTCCTCTGGGACCTCACCTGCAGCCAATGAGGATGCAAAGATTTCTGTCAAGACCCCAGCAATTTCTTCCCTTGCCTCCCTCAGTATTCTGGGGTAGATCCCATCAGGCCCTGGGGACTTATCTACCTTAATGCTTTGCAAGACACCCAACACCTCCTCCTTTTTGATAATGAGATGACTGAGACTATCTACACTCCCTTCCCTAGGCTCATCATCCACCAAGTCCTTCTACTTGGTGAATACTGATGCACAGTACTCATTTAGTACCTCGCCCATTTCCTCTGGCTCCACACATAAATTCCCTTCTCTGTCCTTGAGTGGTGTCTTATACTAGTTCAGCATAACTTCCTTGCTCTTGTACTCTCTGCCTCTATTTATAAAGCCCAGGATACTGTATCCTTTATTAACTGCTCTCTCAACCTGTCCTAGCACCGTTAATGACTGATGCACATATACACCTGGGAAACTTCACGACAAAGCTTCCTCCAGCCCAAAAAACATCCATTAACCACTACACTTTGTTTTCTGTCACTCAGCCATGTTTGTACCCAGATTGCGACTGTCCCTTTTATTCCATGAGCTGCAAGTTTGCTCACAGGTCTGTTGTGTGGTATTGTATCAAATGCCTTTTGAAAGTCCATGTACACCACATCAACAGCATTGCCCTCATCAACCCTCTCTTTTACCACCTCAGAAAACTCCAGCAAGTTAGTTAAACATGATTTTCCCTGAAGAATTCCATGCTGGCGTTCCTTTATTAACTCACATTTGTCCATGTGACTATTGATTTTGACCCGATTTACTGTTTCTAGAAGTTTTCCCAGCACCAAAGTTAAACTGACTGGCTTGCAGTTGCTGGGCTTATCCTGACACCCTTTTTTGAACAAGGGTGTAACGTTTGCAGTTCTCCAGTCTCTGGCACCACACCTGAGTCTAAGGAAGACTGAAAAATTATGGCCAGTGCCTCTGCGATTTCCAACCTCAATTCC